>NC_060124.1:183320082-183643297 GCF_021461395.2 Schistocerca americana | reverse complement strand
GATGAATGTTGTCATATGTGATTACCGTGCCTCATCCACTCCTTTTTCAGATTCATCATCGAGTCTACAGAGGAACTTCTCAAATTTAAAAAAAGAAAAAAAAACACGTCTCACGTACTCTGCTACCTTGACAGTGGTGGTGAAGAAATTTGCATCCGAGATCGTCACATTATTTTCTGAGGCTCCGGTTTAGGTCTTCCTCTCGACTCCAAACCAAAGGTCTGCTACAGGGTCTGTGTAAGATAACTGCAAATTGTGGAACGTGCTTCTATGCCACGAGTGAAGCAAGCTGATTTAAATATCAGTTCAGTCAAAAATCAGAGGAGAACGAGGGAGCGCTCAGAATACAATAGGGAGGCGACATTCGTGCCGATATGAGCTACGATACAATTTGCGGCCTGCTGTACACGATGGGTTCCATGTCCGTTCGCAGAGCCTCTTCCACATTTAGCACGAGACCTCCCGGTGTGTTTATACCGGCTACAAACTGGTATCCACCGAAAATATCTGGAAACTGTTAGGTTGATCGCGATCCACCACAGTTGATGCTTTGCCGTCTTGCGTGCAGGGCTATTCCAAACAAACATATTTAGATCTTCTTTGATTTTATGTCACGCCTTTTAATGGCATTAATGATTGCAGCATAATGTGCATGTACATCATATGAAATCTACATCATACATCAAATACAGTTCTGAAATCCGAATAACTAAGGCACTGTCATGAACCTAATACGTCACATTTTTTTTCAGTTTGTTGTAACAGTTGTAACTAACATTAGTGTTGTTGTGATGGAGACAGTGACACCACAGATACCAGCAGTATTTCTGCAACTGTAATGGAAAACACTGAATTTCTACACAACTACAGACGTTGACGCAGCACTACACGCTCTGTTGGTTAATACAGCAACATCTTTTGCATTTTCAGGGACTCACGCAGCACCACAGTCGAGGAGTTCGCCATACCGCAGAAACCGGTGCTGGCTAGAGCTGGCAACGTCCGCCAGGACACATCCATACTGCTCACTGGTAAGTAGCAGTCCCTTTCAATACAACACAGGTACTTCTGCTCATACACACAAAAAAGCTTCTTTACTGGCCTCTGAAGTTCCCCATAATAAACTAGTCCTCTTCTACTATATTCACTCAACTTAATTTTTGTGTTTTGTACCAAAATATCGCCCAACCTTACACCTACTTGGACTTCCTATCCTCACAAACACGTTTTTATCAGATCAACCCAACTCTCCCCATTTTTCGTCACAGAAGAAATCCTAGGCTTTCTTCTTCTTTCCGGTGTCCACTTTTACTTCTTCATCTTTTTCTCTTTTCTTTGGTTCGTCATCTTTCTCGCCTTCTCCTATTATTTCATCTGTCCCTGTTCTTTCTTCCACTTTTCCCTCTTCCACTTTTCTTTCCCCTTTAATTCCAAATTCCTCTCACTCTTTCATTATCCTTCCGTATCACACTTTCGCTCCCCTTTCTCCTGCTGTTTTCCCTTTTCCCATTTCTCATAATTCCTCATATTGCGTATTTTTCCCCTTTCTCCTGTTCTTACCCATTTTCCTCTCCTCTCCCCCTGTTTCCTGTTCTTTCCCCATTTCCAGCTCTTGCCCTTTATTTCCTGTCCTTTTCCGTGTTTCATCTTTTTCTTTTTTGCTTCTTACCTGTCTCCTTTTCCTTTTTTTCTGCTATCTCTTCTATCCTTCTCCTTTTTCTTTTCCTTTTTCTCTTTCCAGCTTTTCTTTTCTTAAACAGGACATCATCTCCATCGCAATTACACTTATCCCAAAATACCATGTACTCACACCACTAATCTTTCCATAGTATATTCGCCTCACCCCTGTATAAAAATCTAACTGCTCCCTTGCTGGCTACACTTCGACAGAAACACTCAGTCTTCCAACTCTTTAATCACCATTTCGTGCAGTAGATCCTTTCACTTCAATACTTTATTATCTTCATAGCTGCAGCTAACAGCTCTTTAAAAAACTTTCTTTTAACCATTTTTATTCTCAGCAGTGTTAACCATCTCCTTAGTTTCAGAAAAATAATACTGCATCCTTTTTTTAAATATATATATATAAATCTAGTTTCATTTTTGTTTTTGCTGGGGAGAAACATTTGTGATACTTCCAGCCTTCACTGCGGCATAGGGATGAAAGGATAATGGGAAAAGCAGTGTGTTTTGTAGATCATAATGTGGGACAGAAGGAACTATGCCAACATATTTTCAGATTATTCAGAAGTGCTACTCGAGCTATTTTACTTCAGGAATACACATGGTTGAGTAACTAATATCAGCGTATTAATATTCCCTCATTTTTGTTTCCTTTTTAGTAAAAATGTAAATGTCGTGTGGTTAGGGCCTGACGTCGGGTAGACTGTTTGCCAGGTGCAAGTCTTTCGATTTGCGCCACTTCGGCGACTTGCGCGTCGACCTTTTTAGTTAAAGTCTATATCCTGGATTAACTCATCACTATCATGTGCAGATATCATTTTATTTCATACATTGGAATTATAAGTAAAAATGTCACAAATTAATTGTATTTAAGTATTCATCATCAGTCTAGGAGCCATACCAGTACGGTTTGACAGAGACAATAGAGAGGACCAAAAAAAAAAATGGCAGCGCGTTTTGTGACAGGATCGTTTACTAAACGCGAATGTGTCATGGAAATGCTCATGCAGAGACTCCCATTGCATGAGATATATCTCGCGATCAGTCCACGAAGGTAAAATGATAGGGATTAAAGTTCACATGTAGGCTTCCCAGCATATTTTCCCGCGCACCGTTTGCGACTTTAACAGGAACGGGAAGAAGAGTCAGTGGTACAGAAAGTACCTTCAGCTCCGCACCATAAAGTGGTTTCCAGAGTATAAATGCAGATGATTGCGTGTTTCTTACGTTAAAAATACATTTCGGCCCCTTCGCTCTGAAATTTGATGATTATTAGTGACCACGTACCATGTAGAATTGTCAAAGGATGTAACTCGTAACAGGGCGATCTCAAATACAATCAGAATACACGTGCGACAATGCATACTATTTAACCCACCTGTGGGCGTGCTTTGTCAGTACTGATCTCTCAGGGGAACTTCTAAGCAGCGCCCCGTAGCGTTGTGCGCGGGCACCAGACACGCGTAGACGGTTCTCCTGCTGGTCCCGTCGCACAGTGAGTCATACAGTCGACAGTGATCTGTAAAACCACAACATAACTGCTACATATCTGAGTACTACGGTCGCCACTGAACCTCAAGTTTAACACTGAAGTGCCAAAGAAATTAGTATACCTGCCTAATATTGTGTAGGGGCCCCGCGAGCCGCAGAAGTGCCGCAACACGATGTGGCATGGACTCGACTAATGTCTGAAGTAGTGCTGGAGGGAATTAACATGATGAATACTGCAGGGCTGTCCATAAATCCGTAAGAGTTCGACGGGGTGGAGATGTCTTCTGAACAGCACCTTGCAAGGCATCCCAGATATGCTCAGTAATGAAACTTCCTCGCAAATTAAAACTGTGTGCCCGACCGAGACTCGAACTCGGGACCTTTGCCTTTCCCGGGAAAGTGCTCTACCGTCTGAGCTAACCGAAGCACGACTCACGCCCGGTACTCACAGCTTTAATTCTGCCAGTATCTCGTCTCCTACCTTCCAAACTTTACAGAAGCTCATATCAGAAGTTTCATATCAGCGCACACTCCGCTGCAGAGTGAAAATCTCATTCTGGAAACATCCCCCAGGCTGTGGCTAAGCCATGTCTCCGCTATATCCTTTCTTTCAGGAGTGCTAGTTCTGCCAGGTTCGCAGGAGAGCTTCTGTAAAGTTTGGAAGGTAGGAGACGAGATACTGGCAGAATTAAAGCTGTGAGTACCGGGCGTGAGTCGTGCTTCGGTTAGCTCAGATGGTAGAGCACTTGCCCGCGAAAGGCGAAGGCCCCGAGTTCGAATCTCGGTCGGGCACAAAGTTTTAATCTGCCAGGAAGTTTCATATCAGCGCACACTCCGCTGCAGAGTGAAAATCTCATTCTGGATACATCCCCCAGGCTGTGGCTAAGCCATGTCTCCGCTATATTCTTTCTTTCAGGAGTGCTAGTTCTGCCAGGTTCGCAGGAGAGCTTCTGTAAAGTCTGGAAGGTAGGAGACGAGATACTGGCAGAATTAAAGCTGTGAGTACCGGGCGTGAGTCGTGCTTCGGTTAGCTCAGATGGTAGAGCACTTGCCCGCGAAAGGCAAAGGTCCCAAGTTCGAGTCTCGGTCGGGCACACAGTTTTAATCTGCCAGGAAGTTTCATATCAGCGCACACTCCGCTGCAGAGTGAAAATCTCATTCTGGAAACATCCCCCAGGCTGTGGCTAAGCCATGTCTCCGCTATATACTTTCTTTCGGGAGTGCCAGTTCTGCCAGGTTCGCAGGAGAGCTTCTGTAAAGTTTGGAAGGTAGGAAACGAGATACTGGCAGAATTAAAGCTGTGAGCACCGGGCGTGAGTCGTGCTTCGGTTAGCTCAGATGGTAGACCACTTGCCCGCGAAAGGCAAAGGTCCCTAGTTCGAGTCTCGGTCGGGCACACAGTTTTAATCTGCCAGGAAGTTTCATATCAGCGCACACTCCGCTGCAGAGTGAAAATCTCATTCTGGAAGCATCCCCCAGGCTGTGGCTAAGCCATGTCTCCGCTATATCCTTTCTTTCAGGAGTGCTAGTTCTGCCAGGTTCGCAGGAGAGCTTCTGTAAAGTTTGGAAGGTAGGAGACGAGATACTGGCAGAATTAAAGCTGTGAGTACCGGGCGTGAGTCGTGCTTCGGTTAGCTCAGATGGTAGAGCACTTGCCCGCAGAAGGCAAAGGTCCCGAGTTCGAGTCTCGGTCGGGCACACAGTTTTAATCTGCCAGGAAGTTTCATATCAGCGCACACTCCGCTGCAGAGTGAAAATCTCATTATGCTCAGTAATGTTCATGTCTGGGGAGTTTGATGGCCACAGGAAGCGTATCAAATGGTTCAAATGGTTCTGAGCACTATGGGACTCAACTGCTGTGGTCATTAGTCCCCTAGAACGTAGAACTACTTAAACCTAACTAACCTAAGGACATCACACACATCCATGCCCGAGGCAGGATTCGAACCTGCGACCGTAGCAGTCGCACGGTGGAAGCGTATCAACTCAGAAGAATGTCCCTGGAGCCACCCTGTAGCAATTCGGGACGTGTGGGGTCCGTATTGTTCTGCTGGTATTGTCCATCCGAATACACAATGGACATGAATGGATGCAGGTGATCAGACAGGATGCTTACGTACGTGTCACCCCTTAGAGTCGTGTCTACGCCCCACACCATTACAGAGCCTCCACCAACTCTAGCAATCCGCTGCCGACATGCAGGGTCCGTGGATTCATGAAGTTCTCTCTATACCCGTGCAGGTCCATCCGCTCGATACAATTTGAAACGAGACTCGTCCGACCGGGCAACATGTTTGCAATCACCAACAGTGTAATGTCGGTATTGAAGGGTCCAGGCGAGGCGTAAAGTTTTGTGTCGTGCAATCATCAAGGGTATACGAGTGGGCATTCGGATCCGAAAGCCCATATCTATTATGCTTCGTTGAATGGTTCGCACAGTGACACCTATTGATGGGCCAGGTTGAAATCTGCAGCAATTTGCGGAAGGGCTGCACTTCTGTCACGTTGAACGATTCTCTTCAGTCGTCGTTGGTCCCGTTCTTGCACGCTCTTTTTCTGGCCGCAGGGATGTCGGTGATTTGATGTTTTACCAGATTCCTGATATTCACAGTACACTCGTGAAATGGTCGTACGGGAAAATCCCCACTTCATCTCTACCTCGGAGATGCTGCGTCCCACCGCTCGTGCGTTGACTATAACACCACGTTCAAAGTCACTTCAATGTTGATAACCTGCTATTGTAGTAGCAGTAACCGATCTAACAACTGCGCCACTCACTTGTCTCATATAGGCGTTGCCGACACAGCGCCGTATTCTGCCTGTTTACATATATCTGTATTTTTATACGCATGCCTATAGCAGTTTCTTTGGCGCTTCAGTGTAGAATAATTTACTCTTGTTACTTAATTTTATTTACAACTCAGAGCCCATCTGGTTATTATTCTCACAATTATTTGTCTATCCAGCACACACCGTTGTTTGTTAGAGGTGCTATTAATATACATTAGGGTGGAGGCAGGCTTCATAGCACATCTGTGGTTACCAAAACAGTCAGCTACGCTATTTTCCTTTGGATCTGTCAGAAATAGGCGCCATTCACAATTTTACACATTCACATATTTCCAGTGAATTGTCTGTGCCAACTGACTTGTTTGCTCGTCGCAGAAGCCTATGAGATACGGACGTGAGCCAGACTAAGCGACCCGTGCTGTCACACGCCGGCCAGAACTAGTATGGTTTGGAGGCGGTACCCCCGCTTCACTGAACGTAACCTGGTGTGGTCCCCAATCTCCGCCTCAGAAAACACAATAAGAAATTGTTCAAATGGTTCTGAGCACTTTGGGACTTAACTTCTGAGGTCATGAGTCCCCTAGAACTTAGAACTACTTAAACCTAACTAAGCTAAGGACATCACATACATCCATGACTGAGGCAGGTAGTTTGTAGCCTAGAACCGCTCGGCCACTTCGGCTAGCAAAACACAATACACAAACAGTTAAAACAGGATACCACTTACACCAAAGTTAACATTAATTTTGCACAAGACTTCCTTCCCTTAAATTAAATTACATCTGTGACGGCAGGACATCTCTCCACAAAATTATAATGAATAGTTGCCAAAATATGAAAATAAATAAAAGCGAATTCCGCGACCGTGGGACAATGATGGAAGGAAAACAAAATAAACAAACAAGAACATCCCTGAACAAGTCACAATACAATTGTAACGACAGAAATACGGGGCTATAAGCATGCGTTAATCGAACTGAGAAAGATCATATCATATACTGGCAATACCCTTTTACACACTCAAATATTTGCTGAGGAACTTCTGCATACCTTTCTCTGTCTCTTCCAAACTCCATCGGAGGGCGAGATTAGACCTACGATGCAACAAACAGCTCAGACACGAGGGCGATTTTTTTTTTTTTCAGTCTCCGATCGGGTGCGAAATTAAAACCACAGTAAAAATGTAGCAACTTTGCGCAGATGTGTTGCGCAGTGTCTCTGGTATGCCCATCGATAGCGTCTCGTTGCACTTATCATTTCTGAGCACACAGTGAACGTGTAAAGACGCCTAGACCAGTAGGATCTACCGCCCAAGTGCTGTCATTCGATTTCCTCGCGCAGCAGGGTTCCGCCCAATTTTATGCAGCCCACATAACGTGGCTGACATGCGTGGCCTCCTCATAGTAATGCTGGGCCGCACGCTGCAGGTGCAACGAAGACGCTCCTGCAGCGTTTCCCATGGGAAGCGTTTGACCACCCACCACACAGTTCAGACTTGGCTCTCCATCATTTTCGTCTCTTTCTTCAAATGAACCGTTGACTATGAGGACAGCATCTTGGCACAGACAACTAGCTGCAGACCAGTGTTGCGAACTGCCAGACGCTATTGGAAAGTCGGTACCACGCTACAACAAATGTCTAGCAAGTGTGGCAGTGTTATGTTGACAATTACGACAAGAAAAACAGTAACTGCTAATGACTCACCATGTGCGTCGGGAGGTCGACAGAAAATGAGTATCCAGGAGGTGTAGAGATCAACCTTCTCCGGTATGTGTGTATTACACTTCACAAAACAGACATCGTCGGCACTCAATAAATGTTCAAAACAAACCATTAACTTGAACCAGAACACCGAATGAAAAATGGCGCGCCACAGTGATCACAATGGTTCGCATCATTGAGATCGAAGGGGAGCTCCTTGTGAGTTACAAACCATGCAGGACGTTTCGCTAGGTACCCTCTCTTAAAGAATGCATATAGTAACAGGGCGATGAGAACTGATGGAATGTGATGGAAAGCAGCCGAATGCGAAACAGTCTGTCATGGAGCTCATCGTGAAACCGGATATCCTTTAAGGCGTAGTTGCAGATAGTGCTCTAATATGTTTCTTAGGCACAGAAGAAACAAACATTCAGAGACTAAAATTGTCCAGTGGTTCCAGTTGGTATGAACTTCAATATCACGCACTTTTCAGGAGGGATAGTTTTCTCTTAAGGAGTATAATTTTTATACGCAAATCAGGAATCAAGCAAAAACAAATTATTTTGACCAGCTGTTGGCCAAACGCAGTGCTCATACCATAGTTGTAATTCCCTTACCTCCATTTTCCCGCTCTTGCTTGCTATGACGTAAATATTATCTACTGTATACGTAAGACCACGCGCACGAGAAGGAATCGTATTAGGCAGAGAACGTCCAGTTTCTCGCAGCACAATAAACGACTTTCCAGCCAGTTCACCACCTAGATTAGTCCTCGGTATAATTGCATACGAATGCGCTAACGCATTGATGTTGGTTGATCTTGCTACAGCTCTCTTGATACCTCTAATTTCCAGGGTTTATTTCACATGCATTCCCTCTTCAAATCACGATTGGTAGGAGCTGAAAACAAATTTCTTGCTTTACGATGGGATAAGTTTGTTTATCTCATCTACAAATTTTCTGGCCTGTTCCGCAGTTTGCTATGCATCATCAAGTTGACGCTTGGTTTGAAATTTCCTGATCTTACGTCTTACAATTCTGTAGCATTGTTTGAAGTCGTGTAACCATCCACTTCTTCCCTTGAATTGACTGCAATCTATGTCGCGCGTAATTTGATGTGCATTACGCAGTAGGTCACCACCATGCACATCATGTAAATTGTAACAAATGGCTCTGAGCACTATGGGACTTAACAGCTATGGTCATCAGTCCCCTAGAACTTAGAACTACTTAAACCTAACTAACCTAAGGACATCACACAACACCCAGTCACCACGAAGCAGAGAAAATCCCTGACCCCGCCGGGAATCGAACCCGGGCGTGGGAAGCGAGAACGCTACCGCACGACCACGAGCTGCGGACTGTAAATTGTATCGAGCATCCTTGAAACGCACAAACACCAGTTTTTGTAACAAGTGGGCCTTGTCCTCTCTTAAACATCTGTAGTTTTTCTTATGCACTATACTGCCATATTGCTGCGGACTTATTCATACCCTGTTCATAATTGTTTTTTTTTACTATGCTGCGGATGATCTTCCACGTACGTAATTATGTCCAGTACCCGCTCCTCGGACGACTATAGTGCTTTACTACGTTTCACTGGAGATGGGAATTGTGGCTCCCCATCCGCAAGAATGATGAACTACATGCTTCGACTATCACTTGTTAAGCATGTATCATCATAATACTCCTCGTGTGCATTGTCTGCACAGCCGAGCGTATACGACAACACACTTTCCACTGACTCATCTTCCAGAAACGCTAAGATTTCATCTTTTTTCTCACTCTGCGAAGTTCCTTGGGTTTCTTTCTGACGAAATGTCAACTTCGGTAACTGTTGTTGTAGATATTGTTGTTGTGGTCTTCAGTCCTGAGACTTGTTTGATGCAGCTCTCCATGCTACTCTATCCTGTGCAAGCTTCTTCATCTACCAGTACCTACTGCAACCTACATCCTTCAGAATCTGCTTAGTGTATTGATCTCTTGGTCTCCCTCTACGATTTTTACCCTCCACGCTGCCCTCCAATGCTAAATTTGTGATCCCTTGATGCCTCAAAACATGTCCTACCAACCGATCCCTTCTTCTAGTCAAGTTGTGCCACAAACTTCTCTTCTCCCCAATCCTATTCAGTATCTCCTCATTAGTTACGTGATCTGCCCACCTTATCTTCAGCATTCTTCTGTAGCACCACATTTCGAAAGCTTCTATTCTCTTCTTGTCCAAACTGGTTATCGTCCATGTTTCACTTCCATACATGGCTACACTCCATACAAATACTTTCAGAAACGACTTCCTGACGCTTAAATCTATACTCGATGTTAACAAATTTCTCTTCTTCAGAAACGATTTCCTTGCCATTGCCAGTCTACATTTTATATCCTCTCTACTTCGACCATCATCAGTTATTTTATTCCCTAAATAGCAAAACTCCTTTACTACTTTGTCTCATTTCCTAATCTAATCCCCTCAGCATCACCCGATTTAATTTGACTACATTCCACTATCCTCGTTTTGCTTTTGTTGATGTTCATCTTATATCCTCCTTTCAAGACACTGTCCATTCCGTTCAACTGCTCTTCCCAGTCCTTTGCTGTCTCTGACAGAATTACAATGTCATCGGCGAACCTCAAAGTTTTTACTTCTTCTCCATGAATTTTAATACCCACTCCGAACTTTTCTTTTGTTTCCTTTACTGCTTGCTCAATATACAGATTGAATAACATCGGGGAGAGGCTACAACCCTGTCTCACTCCTTTGCCAACCACTGCTTCCCTTTCATGCCCCTCGACTCTGTTGTTGTAGATATAATGTAGTGTTTACTTTCTGTATCGTTGCCATTACTCTGCTCTGTATGAACACAGGTAGCACTGTAGCTCTGTTGTGAGTTACTCATCGACTAAGCAGTTCCACCATGCTCCGCACCCTCATGTTGAGCTCACCACTGGATACCTCCAGTCCCACCCCTGTTGCCATTACAGTCGATATTGTGGTTGCATGGTAAACAATATGGGTGTGGGATATCGAATGCCGTAACATCATTGGCTTTTGCGGCTTCACACTCATGGGGTTCCTTGAAGTCGGAACTGTGACTATGTAGAGAAGTAACTGGAAGAAAAAGATTGAATAATCGACGAAAGGATAACTTTCTACGAGTCGGGGCGTGGAATGTCAGAAGCTTGCACGTGGTAGGGAAACTAGAAAATCTGAAATGGGAAATGCAAAGGTTCAATCTAGATATAGTAGGGGTCAGTGAAGTGCAGTGGAAGGAAGACAAGGATTTTTGGTCAGATGAGTATCGGGTAATATCAACAGCAGCAGAAAATGGTATAACAGGTGTAGGATTCGTTATGAATAGGAAGGTAGGCCAGAGGGTGTGTTACTGTGAACAGTTCAGCGACCGGGTTGTTCTAATCAGAATCGACAGCAGACCAACACCGACAACGATAGTTCAGATATACATGCCGACGTCGCAAGCTGAAGATGAACAGATACAGAAAGTGTATGAGGATATTGAAAGGGTAATGCAGTACGTAAAGGGGGACGAAAATCTAATAGTCATGGGCGACTGGAATGCAGTTGTAGGGGAAGGTTACAGGAGAATATGGTCTTGGGACAAGGAATGAAAGGGGAGAAAGACTAATTGAGTTCTGTAACAAGTTTCAGCTAGTAATAGCGAATACCCTGTTCAAGAATCACAAGAGGAGGAGGTATACTTGGAAAAGGCCGGGAGATACGGGAAGATTTCAATTAGATTACATCATGGTCAGACAGAGATTCCGAAATCAGATACTGAATTGTAAGGCGACCCAGGAGCAGATATAGACTCAGATCACAATATAGTAGTGATGAAGAGCAGGCTGAAGTTCAAGACATTAGTCAGGAAGAATCAATACGCAAAGAAGTGGGATACGGAAGTACTAAGGAATGGCGAGATACGTTTGAAGTTCTCTAACGCTATAGATACAGCAATAAGGAATAGCGCAATAGGCAGTACAGTTGAAGAGGAATGGACATCTCTAAAAAGGGCCATCACAGAAGTTGGGAAGGAAAACATAGGTACAAAGAAGGTAGCTGCGAAGAAACCATGGGTAACACAAGAAATACTTCAGTTGATTGATGAAAGGAGGAAGTACAAACATGTTCCGGGAAAATCAGGAATACAGAAATACAAGTCGCTGAGGAATGAAATAAATAGGAAGTGCAGGGAAGCTAAGACGAAATGGCTGCAGGAAAAATGTGAAGACATCGAAAAAGATATGATTGTCGGAAGGACAGACTCAGCATACAGGAAAGTCAAAACAACCTTTGGTGACATTAAAAGCAACGGTGGTAACATTAAGAGTGCAACGGGAATTCCACTGTTAAATGCAGAGGAGAGAGCAGATAGGTGGAAAGAATACATTGAAAGCCTCTATGAGGGTCAAGATTTGTCTGATGTGATAGAAGAAGAAACAGGAGTCGATTTAGAAGAGATAGGGGATCCAGTATTAGAATCGGAATTTAAAAGAGCTTTGGAGGACTTACGGTCAAATAAGGCAGAAAGGATAGATAACATTCCAACAGAATTTCTAAAATCATTGGGGGAAGTGGCAACAAAACGACTATTCACGTTGGTGTGTAGAATATATGAGTCTGGCGACATACCATCTGACTTTCGGAAAAGCATCATCCACACAATTCCGAAGACGGCAAGAGCTGACAATTGCGAGAATTATCGCACAATCAACTTAACAGCTCATGCATCGAAGATGCTTACAAGAATAATATACAGAAGAATGGAAAAGAAAATTGAGAATGCGCTAGGTGACGATCAGTTTGGCTTTAGGAAAAGTAAAGGGACGAGAGAGGCAATTCTGACGTTACGGCTAATAATGGAAGCAAGGCTAAAGAAAAATCAAGACACTTTCATAGGATTTGTCGACCTGGAAAAAGCGTTCGACAATATAAAATGGTGCAAGCTGTTCGAGATTCTGAAAAAAGTAGGGGTACGCTATAGGGAGAGACGGGTCATATACCATACGTACAACAACCAAGAGGGAATAATAAGAGTGGACGATGAAGAACGAAGTGCTCGTATTAAGAAGGGTGTGAGACAAGGCTGTAGCCTTTCGCCCCTACTCTTCAATCTGTACATCGAGGAAGCAATGATGGAAATAAGAGAAAGGTTCAGGAGTGGAATTAAAATACAAGGCGAAAGGATATCAATGATACGATTCGCTGATGACATTGCTATCCTGAGTGAAAGTGAAGAAGAATTAAATGATCTGCTGAACGGAATGAACAGTCTAATGAGTACACAGTATGGTTTGAGAGTAAATCAGAGAAAGACGAAGGTAATGAGAAGTAGTAGAAATGAGAACAGCGAGAAACTTAACATCAGGATTGATGGTCACGAAGTCAATGAAGTTAAGGAATTCTGCTACCTAGGCAGTAAAATAACCAATGACGGACGAAGCAAGGAGGACATCAAAAGCAGACTCGCTATGGCAAAAAAGGCATTTCTGGCCAAGAGAAGTCTACTAATATCAAATGCCGGCCTTAATTTGAGGAAGAAATTTCTGAGGATGTACGTCTGGAGTACAGCATTGTATGGTAGTGAAACATGGACTGTGGGAAAACCGGAACAGAAGAGAATCGAAGCATATGAGATGTGGTGCTATAGACGAATGTTGAAAATTAGATCGACTGATAAGGTAAGGAATGAGGAGGTTCTACGCAGAATCGGAGAGGAAAGGAATATGTGGAAAACACTGATAAGGAGAAGGGACAGGATGATAGGACATCTTCTAAGACATGAGGGAATGACTTCCATGGTACTAGGGGGAGCTGTAGGGGGCAAAAACTGTAGAGGAAGACAGAGATTGGAATACGTCAAGCAAATAATTGAGGACGTAGGTTGCAAGTGCTACTCTGAGATGAAGAGTTTAGCACAGGAAAGGAATTCGTGGCGGGCCGAATCAAAACAGTCAGTAGACTGATGACCAAAAAAAAAAACTGGAAGATGTAGCGAAATGTTGTGCGGCAGGGCGGGGTCGTTCGGTCGTTCTTTCGTCTCCTTACTCTCTCTCACTCACTTTCATCGAAGAGTTCACCTACCTCCGTATTTCTTCCTTCCGACGTCCCTTCACTCTGCAGTAGTAGAAACACACTAGGCAGTGTACGGCAGCGTTGATGAAACCACTACCTAATACCTACCACACAGAGGCCGCGTAACTCAAGTTGCAAATCAGTTCCTGTAAATTAATTTAACAAATTTCGGGCGGTAGGAGAATGCAGTTTAATTGCAGTAAGCATTTGAAAATTCTATTAGTCTTTTTATTCATAAGGAAGCACATGAAATAGCTACCAAGTCCGTATTTAATAAGGCAAATTCTCTATCATTGCAACTTCACCGTCTATACAACATATTTCACACGAAAAAGCAGCCACAATTTCTGCACGTCCGACCCGATTAATTTTGCGATCTAACAATCATTGACCCACCACTATTAGCGAGTTGAACACTCGGTCATTTTAGTGGTCTCCTATGTCAGAAGTGCTCGCCAAAGTATTCCATAAAGAACACGGAATATGCCACGCCGAATTGTCTCGAGGACCAAAAGATCATACGCTTACAAAACTTCAACAAATTAATTCCGAAACACCACACTTTCCGCCGGCCGCTGTGGCCGAGCGGTTCGAGGCGCTTCAATCCGACACCGCGCTGCTGCTACGGTCGCAGGTTCGAATCCTGCCTCGGGCACGAATGTGTGTGATGTCCTTAGGTTAATTAGGTTTAAGTAGTTCAATGTCTAGGGGACTGATGACCTCACATGTTAAGTGCCATAGTGCTTAGAGTCATTTTTGAACCTGGCTTGCATGAAGACTTCTGCTTCCATGTTCTCGTAGTTCCTAAATTAAACAAACACTTGGTGACTCCACACAGCACACCACAAAAACTGCCTACTCCATCGTCTTTCGCTCACAGACAGCTACCTACAACTGCGCGCCCAGCGCTCTCTTATTCCAACACTCCCATAATCTGGATCTGGAGACTTACTGAGGCAGCGATATAAAGCTTATCAAAGACATACATGGTTTATAAAATCATATTCGAGTGCCACATACAAATGTGCCCCAATCGACTCCTCTCACAACCTTCCAGCGGGGTTTAACAAATTTGACACACAAATTTACCACAAAAGTGTGGTAAATTTATCTAACCGTATAACATCATTAAACTCGAAAGAATTGATAGTGCTCAGGTGCACTAGTATAAATCATAATCTGGATATATAATGAGTAAATTGTCTCGTAAACAAGGTTGCTGACAAATAAATCATGTAAAGCAAAATCAGAATACAATTCTAATCGTCAAGATAATGGTATAGGGTTGGGCCAGGGATAGGAAGAGTCAGGCTGAAGCCTATGACTATGTTGAAGTGACTGCATCATAAAGTCCATTTAGTTTTGTTTTGTGCAGGTTCAACAACTTAATAATGACCAATGTGGATTGCCTTCAGTGTACCAATACATCTGAACTCCACGTAATTTTCATCAGTCATGTGCAGAGATACAAGAGGTACTCGGCAACAAACTACTAACAACCATAGTTGGCGATTATGATAATGTCAGTAATGTGATGACCAGCATCATCACTGCTTTCCATAGTGGAGATTCTCCTGAGATCCAAAGACATATACTGGGCGGTCCACTGATAGTGACCAGGCCACATATCTCACGAAATAAGCATCAAACGAAAAAACTACAAAGAACGAGACTCGTCTAGATTGAAAGGGGAAACCAGATGGCGCTATGGATGGCCCGCTAGATGGCGCTGCCATAGGTCAAACGGATATCAAATGCGTTTTTTTAAATAGCGACCCCCATTTTTTATTACATATTCGTGTAGTAAGTCAAGAAATATGAATGTTTAAGTTGGACCACTTTTTTCGCTTTGTGGTAGATGGCGTCGTAATAGTCACAAACGTATAAATACGTGTGATCACGTAACATTCCGCCAGTGCGGACGGTATTTGTTTCGTGATACATTGCCCGTGTTAAAATGGACCGTTAACCAATAGCGGGAAAGGTCGATATCGTGTTGATGTATGGCTATTGTGATCAAAATGCCCAACGGGCGTGTGCTATGTATGCTGCTAGGTATCCTGAACGACATCATCCAAGTGTCCGGACCGTTAGCCGGATAGTTACGTTATTTAAGGAAACAGGAAGTGTTCAGCAACATGAGAAACGTCAACCACGACCTGCAACAAATGATGATGTCCAAGTAGGTGTTTTAGCTGCTGTCGCGGCTAATACGCACATCAGTAGCAGATAAATTGCGCGAGAATCGGGAATGTCAAAAACGTCGGTGTGGAGATTGCTACATCAACATCGATTGCACCCGTACCGTATTTCTTTGCACCAGGAATTGCATGGCAACGACTTTGAACGTCGTGTACAGTTCTGTCACCGGCCACGAGAGAAATTACGGGACGATGACAGATTTTTTGCACGCGTTCTGTTTAGCGACGAAGCGTCATTCATCAACAGCGGTAACGTAAACCGGCATAATACGCGCTATTGGGCAACGGAAAATCCACGATGGCTGCGACAAGTGAAACATCAGCGACCTTGGCGGGTTAATGTATGTCGAAGCACCATACCATGGCCCGCGCGTTCACCGGATCTGACGTTCCCGGATTTCTTTCTGTGGGGGAAAGTTGAACGATATTTGCTATCGTGACCCACCGTCAACGCCTGGCAACATACGTCAACGCATTGTCAATGCGTGTGCGAACATTACGGAAGGCGAACTACTCGCTGTTGAGAGGAATGTCGTTACACGTATTGCCAAATGCATTGAGGTTGACGAACATCATTCTGAGCATTTATTGCTTTAATGTGGTATTTACAGGTAATCACGCTGTAACAGCATGCGTTCTCAGAACTGATAAGTTCACAAAGGTACATGTATCACATTGGAAGAACCGAAATAAAATGTTCAAACGTACCTACTTTCTGTATTTTAATTTAAAAAACCCCTGTTACCAACTGTTCGTCTAAAATTGTGAGCCATATGTTTGTGACTATTACAGCGCCATCTATCACAAAGCGAAAAACGTGGTCCAACTAAAACATTCATATTTCTTTACGTACTACACCAATATGTAATAAAAAATGGGGGTTCCTATTTTAAAAAACGCAGTTGATATCTGTTTGACCTATGGCAGCACCATCTAGCGGGCCAACCATAGCGCCATCTGATTTCCCCCTTCAAGCTAGACAAGTTTCGTTCTTTGTAGTTTTTTCGTTTGACGCTTATTTCGTGAGATATTTGGTTCGGTCACGATCAATGGACCACCCTGCATAGTCACTTATGTTGAAGTATAAATACTAGTAGTAAATTGCTCCAGTACCGTGAACAGAGGTAGTAGAACCCTGACGCCGTCTATAAGATCCGACCTATGGTGGTCAGACATGATCGACGGGAACATTCAAGACGAGTCACCCTTATGCTATGGTGCTGGACAGCGACAGGCCTCTCTGATATCCGAATGTCCCACAAATTTGGACATTGCACATTTCGACCAGCTTGCTAAATGGAGACGCACGAAGAGGCCATTTTCAAATTCTGTCAGGTGCTGATAACATCGCCTCATACGAACACGCGGCATCTCCGTGTACTTCACGATGCTCACTGAACATGTGATGCTTTTCACGCGCCTCATATACCCTAAGAGGCCTGGTAACAACACTAAACACGAACAACACTAATGAACTCTGTGGCCGTTCTGCCTGTCACAGAGGATTGCAGCTCTAATCATTTACATTCCCACTGACGGTGTGTACGAATACGAAGTTACAGTGATGTCCGATCACGTTTTCTGGTGCTTGACTTTTTTGTCATGCAGTGTACGTGCAGAGCTGTTTATAAATAAAAGTGACTCATCAATAAGGAAAGTAGCGACAAGTATGTGGAGCCGTGCCGAAGCTGCCTAAGCGGTATGATAGCGCCGCGACCCGACCGTTTGTCTTTATCGTACTTGCGCTTCTTATCATCCGTCGGCATTTATCTCAATCTCAATAATCCCAATATTTACTGCAACTTTGATTCACAAGAAATTCCACCCACCTCCCTTCGCACCACGCCCCCGTGCTTACTCTCGCCTCCTACACACTCTGTGCCTACTGTCTACTTGAAAATGCGTGTAAGTTCGGATAGAAAAAGTCGCGTTGTCTACACGGCACTGGCCAACGAATGTCCGTCTCCCAAAGAACTTAGCGCACCCTGGTCGATATGGTAGACTTAGACTGTTGAGCTCTATCTCTACTAGCGTGCGTGTAACGCCACACGCCATAATATCATTATGTAACGATCCGAGAACGGCGTCTGGTATCAGTACGTTCAGCACAGCACTCTCGTCTTTAAGGCGCTTGACCACTCGTAAATAACTTCCGCAAGTAACTTCTGCAAGCCCTTGCTGAGTCGTTACATTAGAACATAAACTTGGCGCTACTTTACATCTGCAAGCCACTTTCACAAATTTCTTTCAGGAACCTGCTGCAAGCATCTGCTGAAGTGCTTCCGCTAGAGTCACTTCATGTTAAAGGCTAGTCGAAGAAGAGTCGCCATGGTCTTGCGTTCTCACTATTAAGGAAAAATCGTGAAAAACGAAATCTCGAGGAAAAAAGGAATGTTCGTGCGAAGAAACGGATACAAAGGCGTACATATTTATGTTATCAAGAAACACAACTGAACGAAGTAAAATTAGAGGACATCGTTCAGATTCAAAAGTTTCTGAGAATTTCGTGTGCAAGTGCGAACACACCATATTACTGTACAGCCAAATATTCAAAAAGAGGATACAAAAATGCGGCACGCTGTATCAGCAACAGATCGCCTTCTAATTACTCTTCGATTTTTGCAAACAGTATTTACTATTTTTATTAAAACTGCAATACATTTATGCTTGCGATAACATTAAATAATAAAAATAAAAATATGGCGTTTCAGTCTGTGATCGCTACTCTTTATTTTCAATGACCGGTTTCGGGCTAGCTGCCCATCTTCAGATCATATATTGCAATTACAGAGTAACTCGTCAGTTCAGAACAATCAGTTCGCTGTCATAACAGCTAGCTCGAAACCGGTCATTGAAAATAAAGAATAGCAATCAAAGACTGAAACGCCATATTTTTATTTAATGAACGATCTCGGAATTCCCATTAAACCAATCATGTCTAGTTTTGATTAAATAATCAACTAAAATTCAGAGGCGTCTATACAGCCATTCTACTTCCCCTTGTGGTGAAGCAAGATAACTGGTAAATTCATTTCGCACTTCTGTGGCTGACTGTGGCGAATTATGTATTTTTTTATGGATGGCAATGCTACATTTTTTACGGTCCACGAGTCTTTGCGCTATTCCCCTTCTCGACGCTGACGTATTCGTACGAGTACGGAATATACAAAACTTGTGCAAGTTTGAGAAAATCTTCCAGCATCTCGCAATTTCGGCAAGTACGTGCAGCAAGATGCAAGAAACAACACCAGCAGAAAAACAAATGTAGCACGCTCAAGGACAAGGTCATCGTATCGTCAAGTGAGGCGACAGGTAATTCTTCACTAAATGAGTGTCTGATAAGAACTTTACCCAAATGAAACACACATATCACAGTGAAGGGTGCCCAAACTGTCGTATCAGTACACAGTGTACACATCGCCCACCTTCTGGCGGCAACACAGGCGTGTATTCCCGCATGCAAACGATCGTAAAGGTGCAGAATGGCATCCTGCGATAGATTGCCCCAAGCACTGTTTGTTGCAGTTCGGCAATGGTTCCTGCAGACAATGGAGAACGAGGTAAGTTCCCGCTTCATCATGTCCCACACTTGTTTACTTGGCGAGAGATCTGATGGTCTTTCTGGCCAGGGAAGCACGATGTGCCCCAGTAGACGTATGAGGACGTGCATGGTCCTGCTGAAAAAGCACATCATTTTCCTGCCGAAGAAGTGGCAGCAGCCATTGCCAGTGCATTGTGGCGGTCACTCGTCACTTTACCCTGCAAAAACATCGAATGTTGTAACTGACGGCCCCACACAACATGAAGCCTGTTGGGATGGGACCCGCGTGTCACGGGCGAATGAACTCCGGAACAGGCAGCTCACAAGTCTGCGCCATACATATGTATGTCCTTCATTCGCATACAGATAGAACTCAGTCTCATTACTGAAGACAATCCACTCCCCAGTCAAATCCTTCACAACACCAGAGTGGCCATGGTCGACGGTATCGTGGTATCCTGGCCACAGAAACACATGATCTTAACCCTGCAACAAGCAGACGGGTCCTATGGTCCCTGATGACACAGTAGGTGCAACACTTGTCCGGATTTCGAACATGTGTGCCGGTCGATCGACCACTGCTGTCGCACAGCGCGTCGATCTTGACCTGCGTCTGTACTGCGGATACGTCCAGAACCTGCTCTACATGTGTCGGAAATGTTCCACGCATTACAGTTGAAAACAGCGACACACCACCGGTACATCCTACACACAGTGCAGCATCCGTCGATTCCTCCATCCAGCTTCCCAAAGGCGCACAATGCAGCCTCGTTCAAATGGCGGAATCTGTTCTACTGGAATAAGTACTAGTCGGTGGGGTGTGGCTGGACCTAGAATGAATGTTACAAAAATTCTTGATCTATAAACTCAGCACAATTACTGCCTGCAGATTCAAAACACGGGGTTCACGGACAGGCCTATTTAGCGCCATCTGATCACCGGTGACTGTGACAAATGAATAACTAACATCACGATTCTCTAATATGCAGTTATTACACCCTTGCGCCAGTCAACGCAGTCGTTTCAGGGTGTTGCATTTTTTTCCGACAGTGTATTTCTACTCTCTTGTGGGAGATACTTCTCAAACTTGCTTGCGTTTTACAAAAAAAATGTTCTAATGGCTCTGAGCACTATGCGACTTAACTTCTGAGGTCATCAGTCGCCTAGAACTTGAAACTAATTAAACCTAACCTAACACATCCATGCCCGAGGCAGGATTCGAACCTGCGACCGTAGCGGGCACGCGGTTCCAGACTGAAGCGCTTAGAACCGCACGGCCATACCGGCCGGCTTGCGTTATACACTGAAGAGTCAAAGAAACTGGTACAACTGACTAATAACTTGTATGGACATTGCGAGCACACAGAAGTGCCGCAGCCGCAACGGGACATGGCATGGACTCGAATAATATAGTGCTGAAGGGAACTGACAACATGAAACCTGCAGGGCTGTCCATAAATCCGTAAAAGTACGATGGAGTGGAGATCTCTTCTGGACAGCACGTAGCAAGGCATCCCAGATATGCTCAATAATGTTCATGTCTGAGGAGTCTGCTGGCGAGCGGTAGTGTTTAAATTCAGAAGAGTGTTTCTGGAGCCACTCTGTAGCAATTCTGGACGTGTGGGATGTCGCATTATCCTGCTGGAATTGCCCAACACCGTCGGAATTCAGAATGGACATGAATGGATGCGGGTGATCAGAGACGCTGCTTACGTACGTGTCGCCTGTCAGAATCGTATTAGACGTATCAGGGGTCCCATATCATTCCAACTGCACACGACCCACACCATTACAGAGCCTTCACAACCTTCAATAGCACCTGCTGACATGCAGAGTCCATGGATTCATGAGGTTGTCTCCATACCCGTACACGTCCATCCGCTCGATACAGTTTGAAACGAGACTTGTCCGACCAGACAACATGTTTCCAGTCATCAACAGCCCAATGTCGTTGTTGACGGGCCCAGGCGAGGCGTAAAGCTTTGTGTCGTACAGGCATCGAGGGTACACGATCGGGTCTTCGACTACGAAAACCCATATCGTTGATGTTTCGTTGAATGGTTCGCACGCTGACACTAGTTGACGGCCCAGCGTTGAAATCTGCAGCAAATTTGCGGAAGGGTTGCACTTCTGGCCCGCTGACCGTTCTTGCATGGTCTTTCTCCGGCAGCAACGATGTCGGAGATTTGATGTTTTATCGAATTCCCAATATTCACGGTACACTCGTGAAATGGTCGTACGGGAAGATCCCCACGTCATCGCTACCTCGAAGATGCTGTGTCGCATCGCTCGTACGCCGACTATAAAACCACGTTGAAACTAAATCTTGATAACGTGCCATCATAGCAGCAGTAACCGATCTAACACCTGCGCGAGACACTTGTTGTCTTATACGGGATGGTTCATTGATCGTGACCGGGCCAAATGTCTCACGAAATAAGCGATAACGAAAAAACTACAAAGTACGAAACTTGTCTAGCTTGAACGGGGAAACCAGATGGCGCTATGTTTGGCCCGCTAGACGGCGCTGCCATAGGTCAAACAGATATCAACTGCGTTTTTTTAAAATAGGAACCCCCATTTTTTTACATATTCGTGTAGTACGTGAAGAAATATGAATGTTTTAGTTGGACCACTTTTTTCGCTTTGTGATAGATGGCGCTGTAATAGTCACAAACATATGGCTCACAATTTTAGACGAACAGTTGGTAACAGGTAGGTTTTTTTTTTAAATTAAAATACAGAAAGTACGTACGTTTGAACATTTTATTTCGGTTGTTCCAATGTGATACATGTACCTTTGTGAACTTATCATTTCTGAGAACGCATGCTGTTACAGCGTGATTACCTGTAAATACCACATTAATGCAATAAATGCTCAAAATTATGTCCGTCAACCTCAATGCATTTGGCAAAACGTGTAACGACAATCCTCTCAATAGCGAGTAGTTCGCCTTCCGTAATGTTCGCACATGCGTTGACAATGCGCTGACGTATGTTGTCAGGCGTTGTCGGTGGATCACGATAGCAAATATCCTTCAACTTTCGCCACAGGAAGAAATCCGGGAACGTCAGATCCGGCTTCGACGACCAATCCACCTGTCATGAAATATGCTATTCAATACCGCTTCAACCGCACTCGAGCTATGTGCCGGACATCCATCATGTTGGAAGTACATCGCCATTTTGTCATGCGGTGAAACATCTTGTAGTAACATCGGTAGAACATTACGTAGGAAATCAGCATACATTGCACCATTTAGGTTGCCATCGATAAAATAGGGGCCAATTATCCTTCCTCCCAAAATGCCGCGCCATACATTAACCCGCCAAGGTACTGATGTTCCACTTGTCGCAGCCATCATGGATTTTCCGTTGCCCAATAGTGCATATTATGCAGGTATACGTTACCGCTGTTGGTGAATGACGCTTCGTCGCTAAATAGAACGCGTACAAAAAATCTGTCATCGTTCTGTAATTCCTCTTGTGCCCAGTGGCAGAACTGTACACGCCGTTCAAAGTCGTCGCCATGCAATTCCTGGTGCATAGAAATACGGTACGGGTGCAATCGATGTTGATGTAGCATTCTCAACACCGACGTTTTTCAGATTGGTGATTCTCGTGCAATTTGTCTGCTACTGATGTGCGTATTAGCCGCGACAGCAGCTACAACACCTACTTGGGCATCATCATTTGTTGCAGGTCGCGGTTGACGTTTCAGATGTGTCTGAACACTTCCTGTTTCTTTAAATAACGTAACTATCCGGTTTGGACAGTTGGTTGATGTCGTCCAGTATACCGAGTAGCATTCATAGCACACGCCCGTTGGGCATTTTGATCACAATACTCATACATCAACACCATATCGACCTTTTCCGCAATTGGTAAACGGTCCATTTTAACACGGGCAATGTATCACGAAGCAAATACCGTCCGCACTGGCGGAATGTTACGTGATACCACGTACTTGTACGTTTGTGACTATTACAGCGCCATCTATCACAAAGCGAAAAAAGTGGTCCAACTAAAACATTCATATTTCTTTACGTACTACACGAATATGTAATAAAAAATGGTGGTTTCTATTTAAAAAAACCGCATTTGATATCCGTTTGACCTATGGCAGCGCCATCTAGCGGGCCAACCATAGCGCCATCTGGTTTCCCACTCCAAGCTATACGAGTTTCGTTCTTTGTAGTTTTTTCGTTTGACGCTTATTTCGTGAGATATATGGCCCGGTCACTATCAAATAGCTTGGTTCAAATGGCTCTGAGCACTATGGGACTTAACTTCTGAGGTCATCAGTCCCCTAGAACTTAGAACTACTTAAACCTAACTAACCGAAGGACATCACACACATCCATTCCCAAGACAGGATTCGAACCTGCGACCGTAGCGGTGGCGTGGTTCCAGACTGTCGCGCTTAGAACCGCTCGGCCACTCCTCCCGGTCACTATCAATGGACCACCCTTTATAGGCGTTGCCAACTGTAGCGCCGCGTTCTTCCTGTTTACATTTATCTGTATGTTAATACGCACGCCTGAACCAGTTTCTTTGGTGCTAGAGTTTATGACGCTGGTGTTTACTCAGCCAGCTGCTCACGCTGCACCGACGCTGACACTGACTGTCTGTGTGTTGCCCACCGTTCAGCTCCGCCGGCCTCTGTGATGACGCCGCCGGCCGAGCTGTCGTTCCTGCCGCCGGTGGAGCCGCCGCCGAGCGCCGCAGTCAGCCCGCGGCCGCCGTCGGCCGCCACGCAGCTGGAGCTGGAGCTGGACGCGTCGCTGGACTGCCGCAGCCTAGACGAGGCGGAGGCGGCGCAGTCGCAGATCCTGGAGCCGCCGCACTCCTCGGGCAGCTCCGCCGAGGCGGCGGCCGCCCTGCAGCAGTCGCACCGCTCTGCCAAGCTGCGCGCCCTCAGTGGCAAGGTAGCCGAGCCGGCGCGCCTCGCCTGTCTGTCCCACTCGCAAATAGGTCGGGGCAAAACTGGCCGCCTGAACCCCTCAGCCTTCCTCTACTCCTTCTTTTACTCCGGCTCTACAATAATTCTCCGCCACTTATCACGATCCAACACTCAAACCTTCCATCCACTACAGCCCAGTCCTGCTCCTCCGTGACCTTATCTGTCCATTTGGTTCTCGGTCGACTCCAAACTCTTTGAACCTCACCCGCGCCGTTTCCCTGTCACATGTGCCCCACACATTTTAATCTCACTGGTTTCACTACTCTTCAGTAGGTTATTTATTTATTAATCGTGTCCAAGCCATAGACAACCCAAATATTACATATACACACAAATACAAATACAATACATATATGTATAAATAAAACAAACCCAAAATGGGGAGTCACATTACAATATAAAGACAAACATAGTATATATATCATATCACGTCCCGCCAAAATTCAAAATGGTTCAAATGGCTCTGAGCACTATGGGACTCAACTGCTGAGGTCATTAGTCCCCTAGAACTTAGAACTAGTTAAACCTAACTAACCTAAGGACATCACAAACATCCATGCCCGAGGCAGGATTCGAACCTGCGACCGTAGCGGTCTCGCGGTTCCAGACTGCAGCGCCTTTAACCGCACGGCCACTTCGGCCGGCCCTGCCAAAATTCAGCGCATTTAACTGCCACTGCCGTAGCGTTTGCCAGATCTTCTTTCCTGCACACTTCCACCATGTTGCTGCATTCCAGGAGGTGGTCCATTGTTTGGGTCTGTCTGCACTGGCACGTGTCCGTCCCGTTTCGGTATCCCCATTTACACATGTTTACGTTGCATCTGCCTACCCCAGTTCGTAGGCGGTTGAGGGTTCTCCATAATGACCTTAGTTCATTTCCAGAGGCCAATTGTTCGTTGGGTGAGATTAGAGGTGCCTGGTCTCCCGTAGGCAGTGTTGCTTGCCATTTTGACAATCTGGCCTTTTGTTTTGAGGTTTCGAGCGGTTGAACTGAGGAAACTCCGTCTTGATTTTAGACGTGTGTGTGGAGGGTTTTGTCCAAAGAGAGGATGGCGCTGGTCGCGCAGCTGCTTGAGGCGCTCTGCTTCGCTTGCTATAGCCTGTCTGATGTTGGGTGGAACTATGCCACTAAGCAAATAAAGTTGGCTAACCGGGGTGTGTCTTAGCCATCCCGTAGGTGAAGTACTATATACACTGTCTGACCAAAAGTATACCGACACCCATTAGTGGACATGAATATGAGCTGTATCAGTCCTTCACCTTCATGACTACTTGAACTCTACTGGGGACACTTTCAGTGAAGCGTCTGAATGAGTGTGGAGGAATGGCAGCCCATTTTTCCTCGAGAGTCCAAATCAGAGGTTTTAATGTTGGACACTGGAATCTGCAACGAAGTCGACGTTCTCTAATTCATCCCAAAGGTGTTCCATTGGGCTCCACATTTAAATCCCTCCACATTTAGCATTTTCCTAAGAACAGTGAGGGAACGACAGCACAACCACGTAGTACTCATGCTTGCCCCAACACCATCTCCTTTGACAAACTGCCTATTGGCTTCTGTCTCGGGTTCTTCGGCCGACGTTTATCTAATGATTTTTCTGACGTTTCGCCAGCACGAGTGGCCGGCATTGTCAAAGCTTCACCCTCCATTGCCGGTGGTGAACTGGAGCAGAGCTCGTGGCCGCAGACTATATGTACCTGGCGCGCCAACGTCCGAGGGCTTCTCCGCGGTCATTTCCGGTGCGGTTCTCCTCTTGCTACCTGCGACGGTCGTTCGCTGCAGAACTGGAAGCCAGGGTCCGTTTACCTTAAGGCTTTCCTCTTTCTTGTTGAAACTGTTCGCGTGTTTTTGTATTTCTACAGCTTCTCTGAACAAGCGCGTGTGATAGTGCTTCTCTACAGCCAGAGCTTCCGTGTCGGCGAATTTTATTACGTGGTCGGTCTCATTCAGTGCGTGCTCTGCCACGGCCGATTTCTCCACGTCAGAAAAATCATTAGATGAACGTCGGTCGAAGAACCCGAGACAGAAGTCAATAGGCAGTTTGTCAACAGGTGGCCACGAAAGCCTTAACAATTTTGTACCATCTCCTTTGTACTTCACTAGACATGTAACGTTTTCTAGGCATTCACCAAACCCAAAGCCTTCCTTTGTATTGCCAAAGGGTACAGCGTGATTCATCACTCCAGATCACTCGCTTCCAGCCATCCAGTGTCCAGTGGCGTCGCTCTTTGCGCCATCTGAACCGTCGCTTAGCACTGACTAAAGAAATTTGTGACATACTAGGACTTGCTCGACTGTTGTACCCTATTATTTTTAGCTTGCCACATACAGCCACAGTACTAGCTGAACTCCTGTTAGCACTTTGCAACTCACGACTGATATCTTCCAATGATTTAATTCGATTTTACTCAACCACCCTCTGCAACGCTGCGCAGTCCCTGTCCGTTAGTATGTGAGATCTCCCTGGTCTCCATTTACCCGTAGTCATTCTTTCACGTTTCTATTTCCCAATCACAGAACCAGCAGTGGACTTAAGCAATTTTAGAAGCACTGAAATGTCCCTAGTGGATTTGTTAGTCAGTGACGTCCAATGACCAGTCCACACTGGAAGTAACTGAGCTCTCCTGATCGACGCATTATGCCGTTACTGCTCCTCTACTGGCAACACAAAACTCCCCGCCTTCTTTCAGTCTGGCGGGTCCGCCTCTCGTGGCATCCAAAAGCACTCCGTCTTCAGGCCACAAATGGCCCATCGGGACCATCTGACCGCCATGTCATCCTCAGCTAAGGATGCAGATAGGAGGGGCGTGTGGTCAGCACACCGTTCTCCCGGTCGCTACAAGGGTTTTCTTTGACTGGAGCCGCTACTATTCGGTCGAGTACCTCCTCAATTGGCATCACGAGGCTGAGTGCACCCCGAAAAACGGCAACAGCGCGTGGCAGCCCGGATGGTCACCCATCCAAGTGCCGGCCACGCCAGACGGCGCTTAACTTCGGTGATCTGACGGGAACCGGTGTATCCACAGCGGCAAGGCCGTTGCGCTCGTGGCATCCAGTGCTCAGTTTTTAATTATATGAGGCTATCCGATACTTTTGATTAGATACTGTACAGCATACATCCTATGATTCTACTTCTTCTACATTCCTCGTTCATAGGGTTGGCCCAACGATTCTTCTTTCTCTCAAGAGCATCTAAAAACGAAAAACAGCGTCCAAACAGGCCTTGAAGGCCCAACGGTACCGACCGGCTGCCGTGTGATCCTCAGCCCACAGACGTCCCGGATGCGGATGGGCATGTCGTCAGCATACCGCTCTCCCGGCCGTTGACAGTTTTCGCGACCACTGTCGCTACTTCTCAGTCAAGTAGCTCCTCAACTGACCTCACGAGGGCTGAGTGCACCCCACTTGACAACATCACTCGGCAGACCGTGGCGGTGTCTCATCCAAGTGCTAGCCAAGCCTAACAGTGCTTAACTTTGGTGATCCGACGGGAACCGGTGTTACCACTGTGGCAAGCCATTGGCCTCGACGGCATCTAGCTTTCCAATATCTTTTGACGTTAATAACCAAGCTTCCGAAGCATAATTTAGCATTGGTCTTATACGTGTTCTATAAATATCTCAGGATGGGTCTTAATTTCCCTTATTTTGTGAGCATTGGTCTTATAAGTGTTCAATAAATATCTCAGGATGAGTCTTAATTTCCCTTATTTTGTGATATCTCAGGTAAGTTTGGCACGACTTATTAATGGTGCACTTTCGTGTATTCGGCGGAGTTGTCCTTTCCATTTTTTCTGCACAATATTCCGACGACCGAGCTAGTTATGTGTGCTGCGAGTTGTTTTGTTATGGTTACTACCTGGACTCTGACCAGACTGACGTATTGCTGATGGACCGCCACTTCATTATAACTGAGTTTGACTGCTGCCGATTTTATACAACTACCCTCTGCAATGCTCTGCAGTCCCTGTCCGTCAGCCGGCCACGGTGGCCGAGCGGTACTAGGCGCTTCTGTCCGGAACCACGCCGCTGCTACGGTCGCAGGTTGGAAACCTGCCTTTTTCGGAGCCCGCACTCTCGTTCCGTGACACGCTCATTCTCTAAGCACCTTCCTGCTCCTGTGGATGAGGCGACTGGCGAGATCTTAGTAAATTTAGGGCAGAATTCCAACATTTCCTTAAACTTAACCCCCAATCCCACATTATTAGGTTTATATTTGGATAGTTTCAATAATTAAGCTGTCCCAGAAACCTGGCGTTCGTCTCGCCTCATTTCATTCCTTGTTTCTACTCGAGGCGAAGCTAGGGTACAGGTGATTTGTGCGTGGTTGTTTTATCGAGTGCGCCATTGATGATTCTTGCACCTCTTCGCGACGGTTGCAATAGCCTGCCCCACAAAAGCCATATTCACATGGAATGTGATCCTCGCGCTACTCTGCTTTCGGTGTTTCGAATGACGTTGTCTGCAGACAGACGTTAGTCCTCCGAAAAAAATCGTGAAAAGTGCGACGACTCTTCCCAAGGCGTGAGGCTCGTCACGTATTACACACTTGTATGCAAAACTTTAGCATGACGCGTCACTGTCAAGTGACATAGTCCAATGAAAGTGGACCATACATAAAGAAACTGTTACGATACAGTACAGAAAGCAGACCAAAACAGATGACACTTTTATTTAACGACAATAATTACACTGAAATTTTGTTCTTATGTCAAAGCGGTAGGTGGATCAAAACAAAATGTCCAGACACTCGGTGACCAAAATGGTACTGAAACAGACGATGACAGACTAAAGGCCGAAATACTAAATGTCTTTTTCCAAAGCTGTTTCACAGAGGAAGACTGCACTGTAGTTCCTTCTCTAGATTGTCGCACAGATGACAAAATGGTAGATATCGAAATAGATGACAGAGGGATAGAAAAACAATTAAAATCGCTCAAAAGGGGAAAGGCCGCTGGACCTGATGGGATACCAGTTCGATTTTATACAGAGTACGCGAAGGAACTTGCCCCCCTTCTTGCAGCGGTGTACCGTAGGTCTCTAGAAGAGCGTAGCGTCCAAAATATTAGAAAAGGGCACAGGTCATCCCCGTTTTCAAGAAGGGACGTCGAACAGATGTGCAGAACTATAGACCTATATCTCTAACGTCGATCAGTTGTAGAATTTTGGAACATGTATTATGTTCGAGTATAATGACTTTTCTGGAGAGTAGAAACCTACTCTGTAGGAATCAGCATGGGTTTCGAAAAAGACGATCGTGTGAAACCAAGCTCGCGCTATTCGTCCACGAGACTCAGAGGGCCATAGACACGGGTTCCCAGGTGGATGCCGTCTTTCTTGACTTCCGAAAGGCGTTTGATACAGTTCCCCACAGTCGTTTAATGAACAAAGTAAGAGCGTATGGACTACCAGACCAATTGTGTGATTGGCTTGAAGAGTTCCTAGATAGCAGAATGCAGCATGTAGTTGTCAATGGAGAGAAGTCTTCCGAAGTAAGAGAGATTTCAGGTGTGCCGCAGGGAAGTGTCGTAAGACCGTTGCTATTCACAGTATATATAAATGACCTTGTGGATAACATCGGAAGATCACTGAGGATTTTTGCGGATGATGGGGGAGTGTCGTAAGACCGTTGCTATTCACAATATATATAAATGACCTTATGGATAACATCGGAAGTTCCCTGAGGCTTTTTGCGGATGATGCTGTAGAATATCGAGAGGTTGTAACAATGGAAAATTGTACTGAAATGCAGGAGGATCTGCAACGAATTGACGCATGGTGCAGGGAATGACAATTGAATCTCAGTGTAGACAAGTGTAATGTGCTGCGAATACACAGAAAGAAAGATCCTTTATCATTTAGCTACAATATAGCAGGTCAGCAACTGGAAGCAGTTAATTCCATAAATTATCTGGGAGTACGCATTAGGAGCGATTTAAAATGGAATGACCATACAAAATTAATCGTCGGTAATGCAGATGCCAGACTGACATTCATTGAGAGAATCCTATGGAAATGCAGTCCGAAAACAAAGGAAGTAGGTTACAGTACACTTGTTCGTCCACTGCTTGATACTGCTCACCGGTGTGGGATCCGTACCAAATTGGGTTGATAGAAGAGATAGAGAAGATCCAACGGAGAGCAGCGCGCTTCAATGCAGGATCATTTAGTAATCGTGAAAGCGTTACGGAGATGATAGATAAACTCCAGTGGAAGACTCTGCAAGAGAGACGCTGAGTAGCTCGGTACGGGCTTTTGTTAAAGTTTCGAGAACATACCTTCACCGAAGAGTCAAGCAGTATATTGCTCCCTCCTACGTATATCTCGCGAAGACACCACGAGGATAAAATCAGAGAGATTAGAGCCCACACAGAGGCATACCGCCAATCTTTCTTTCCACGAACGAGATTGGGATAGAAGGGAGAACCAATAGAGGTACTCAAGGTACCCTCCGCCACACGCCGTCAGGTGGCTTGCGGAGTATGGATGTAGATGTAGAAGTCATCGCGATTTATGATGACTCCTGGACTTTACAAAAGGCGGAACATGGTTCTTAATAGACCGTGTGATTCCCGCGGACAGTAGTGCGTGCTCTGCGATTCTCCGATGCTGACATCAAGGTTCGTAAGGAGTTCTTGTAACAGGGTCTTCCATTCCTCCACCAGGCGATTGACAACTGCCGGATGATCGCTGGTGCGCGCGGACGTGCTGCAATATGTCTGTTCAGTGCACCGCACGCCTGTGCGACGGCATCTGAGTCGGGGGAACTGGTGGCCAATCCATTCGTTGAATGTCCTGTCGTTCCAAGAGCTTCTCCACGTACACAATTCGATGCGGTCGCGTGTTGTCATCCACAAAAATTAACTTATGGCCGGAAGCACCTCTGAGAAGACGCAAATATGGAAGGATTACCCTGTCATAATATTATTGATGTGGAGTGAACCGTTTTCAAAGATTTGGAGGCCAGTATGCCCACGCAACAGTAAGCTTACCCACAAACGATCACTTTCGACAGTGTTCCTGGGTGCATTACGTTGTCTCAAAACATGCACCTCAGTGCCGTGATTACTTTGATGTGATTGGTTTTGCTATGCGTCATTTCTGTGAATCATTGTTTAGTCTTAAAGAATCTAAGTATCCCCAGATGCTTCACCAGCTTCGTTCGAGTAACGGTATCACAACCGATTGCAATCGTTCTCAAAGCGTGCCTACGGCAGATGCGCAGCGTCGCCATCGTTGTGGTCATCATGAAACCTTTGCGTTACTCGAAGGCAAACCTCGCGTGTTTCGTTGTTTGGCCACCTGTGGCTGTTTGCTCTCTTCGCGTGGCTCAAACGTTTCTGACTTAAATAACGAAACGGCGCAGCTGGTACGCACTTTTTTCGTGTTTAGCACTACGCCTTCCGAGAGTTTATTCTCATAGGCAAGTGCAAATATTTACGTAAGTATTTTGTGTGACATTTGTATGTGTGTTCTTGTGCCTCTCTTGCACTATACTGTATCGTCACTCATACTGTTTGTGCAGTTTCACAGTGTGTGTGATTTTCTTCATAATGGACGAGGCACAGTACCTCATTACTTCAAAAAGAGGACTGCAGTGCACGAGAGACAGATCAGTACAGAAAACACGTTAATATTTGGTCATGACTGAGAAATTCTCGAAACGCGTAGTGCTAATAATGAAAAAATACGAAAACGGTGCAGTGTTTCATTATTTAAATAATGAATGACACAATCCCGGTCTTTTCAACAATCTGTTATGATTAATGAAGGCGTCAACAGTTTTTGCTTTCCATTTTTGTTCGGCACCTCTTGGAGCAGCAGCGATACAAAATGTTAAGTGAAGCAGTTCTGAATTATTCCTGACACTTATCACTTTCCTCATTAATATTCTGTTTGTGATTTACGTGTTTTGATTACATGCACATGATGACAAGTTTGACAAGACTGTCTCATCGACTGAGGTGGCACAAGTTTTGTTGCTGATTACATAGCAGATAATTAGCAACAGTGTTAATAAACTGTAATGTAGTAAACGCCCTAGCTGGAAATTATGTGATTTTATGTGATTTCAAGATAAATTATCACTCGTTAAGGTGGTAGGGAATGGCTGCAATGCGTCCAGTGCTTATGCAGCTTAAGTCACCATTATATGTGTTACAGTATAGAGTGCATGCTTCTGCCTACGCCACCTCCACTCTAATCTGAGCCAATTTAATGTGTGCATATCGTTTGTACCAACGACTACAGTACGTGATCCGCAGTTATCGGATCTTCTGATAAGATCCTTGTATGAAAGAGGGAAAACTTATTCATTTTGAAAGTGGAGTTAACAGAGGATAGAGCGATCCTTTTGCTTTCGATACCCCAAGATTAATATATACAACACATTTCTGGTGAAAAATCCCACAAGGGAATAAAATTACATGAGGATGTATTCAATTTACACAAGGCTGAGAAGTACCGTCTCTTTAAAAGGCTGAGAGGGACCTGGTACCTGTTTTCTTCAACGGAAAGGCTTCGAGTCTAAATGTGTTGTAGTCCATCTGGAAGGGACAGCGCCTACTCTCCTTGCTACTCTGTTGTCCAGAGTGCATCTCGTCATTACTGATTCTGAAGTCATCGCACTGCAGCCAACTGTCCGCGCGATCTGTCGATATGACGCTGCCATGACCCTTATGCCAGTGACTCCACGTTTCTCACAGTCCGAAAGATGCTGTGCACGTCGCACGTCCTTCAGGCACGCTTTTGCAATACGCATCTGAAAATTTCCAATAACGTTAGACGTTATAAAAAGTCATCGTGTACTCACACCATTTTACATCTGTATGAGTGACTTTTCTCTAGGGTGGCCAGACGTCCGAATTAATCCGGACATGTCCTCATTTTTAGCTCTTTGTCCGGGATCCAGGCGGATTTTTACAATGTCCGGCTTTTTCGCAAAGTTGAGCGTAATACAGTTAAATTTACAATTCGTCCTGTTCTATTGCCTCTTTCCTTAAATTCTTTGACTATTGGCACAGCCTTCGTGATTAACATGCACGAAGGCGGTGCTGGTAGGTGGCACCAGGATCGTCGATGTTACCGTTGATCTACCTATAAGCGAATGCAAATATCGATTGTTTAAAATTTTCGTTTCGTATCTTCGCTTTGTATTGGCTTGGCTTCCTGTAGTGCAAGTGTGATTTGTGAGTGTATTTTTTAACCGAGTGAGTTACGTAAAATATTTGGCTATGCCTAAACGAAAGTGTACATTTTGTGATATCCTTTCCTGCAAATATCCGGCTTTAAGAAAGGGAGAAATGAATTTGAAGCGGAATGTAAGATATGTGGAGCTGGAACGTACGTCTCAGTGGCAAATAAAGGTAAGAAATAAAGTGCAGTTTACATGTCGTCAGCTGCTGCTTGAATTGGTAGCGGAGCGTCGAATGAAGGGACGTGAATGGTCTTACGTTTTTCACTTTGTAAACAATTCCGTGTTCATGACATAACAAAACAATTGACGCCACATTGTCACCACAATCAATGTTTTTAATTTTTTTATATTGCTCAGTTAACCACCACCTGACCATCAGTAATAATTAACTAGTAGTTTTACCAGTAATTCCCGGCAGACACGTGACTTGTCCAAAGCTGACGGGTGGTAGCCTCATCTGCAGTTGACCCGTTTGATATGGCCTCTTTTTTCTTCCTTTTTCCTCCTTTTTGAAGCTGTTTTTCCTCCTTTTTAAGCAATTGCATCTGGTCACCTTAATTTTCTCTATACTGAAAGTAGGGTCACTTAAAGATGATGTTTTAGTCAATATATCCCACAGGCATGGAAGTTCTGGAGTATCAGGTTGGTAGCGTTCGTTCACACTTACATCTCCGTCAGTGTAATGTAGAAGCTGACTGCGTGCAAATAATGTCCACGATTAAGTGTATTATTGGACAGTACTGCTGTCATTTCCAGGCAAGAAACTGAGTAAAGCGACGCGTTGAAGACAACATAAAACCCTGGAAACATGTTCGGGTATATAACACAACGGAAATAGTTGACACAGATATAAATAATGTAAATGATCGTTTAATTATGTGATGACCTAAGCTCTTTATATTACCAACTTAAGTGACTAATTCCACGTGTTGAAGTCTCACCAAAGCATCAAAACTGTACGCGTGTACTTGACTTGTACCTTTACTCAAACATGAAAAACTCAGGACCAAGAAAATTAAATAAACATAGTTTTCTGATATTAAATGTCGTTACAACAAGTACATAGTGGTAGAAAGTGAGCGGACAGTGAATAACATGCTGAAAGATCTGAATGAAGCTTGTGTGGAATATGGGATGCAAATAAACACAGCAAAAACAAAGAGTTTGGTCATCAGTACAAGACGCAGACTGTCCAATATTAAAATAGGACAATCTACCATTAGCCAAGCAAGTGCATTTAAATATCTTGGAAGCACAATAACTGAAGATCTGAGATGTCACCAGGAGGTGAAAATTAGAATTGCCATAGCGAAGGAGGCATTCAACAGAAAGAGGAGACTCTTATGTGGCAAATTTGATGAAGGACAAAGGAAAAGGCTGGGCAAATGTTTTGTCTGGAGTGTGGCACTATATGGGGCAGAAACACGGACGCTGAGACGAGAGGATGAAAAAAGGTTAGAAGCATTTGAGATGTGGATGTGGAGTGGGAGAATAAGCTGGATGGAAAGAGTGAGTAATGAAAGAGTATTGGAAAGAGTTGGTGAGAGAAGATGTCTGCTAAAGGTTGTAAGAGAAAGGAAAAAGAACTGGTTGGGACATTCATTGAGAAGGGAGTGCTTGCTAGCAGATGCTTTGGAAGGATTGGTTTGTGGGAGAAGACTGAGAGGAAGAAGGAGATACAAGATGACAGACGACGTAAAGGGAAGAGGAAATTATGCAGACCTGAAGAGGATGGGAGAAGACCGGACAGCCTGGAGAACTTCCATGTGAAAACCTGCCTTTTGGCAGAACACTGATGATGATGATGACAGCAAGTACAGTCTGTAGTACTAATTTTGTTGAATAATGAGAGTACATGCCCCCATAAATGCGCTCAGTTACTCCCAAACCAACCCCAAACGTGTGAACACCAACTGTCAAAATCGAATGACGCGCGAGCTACAGTTCGCAGCCTATCAGAACAAACCTTACTTACGATAGGGTCACGCGCACGCCGTACAATGGCGAGTTGCAAATTTGTTCATTCGACAGTTATTTATTTCTTACTTGAGAAATTAGGATCTGCGTAACATGCAGGTACATTGAATGAATTTTACTAAGTAGTAGAAAATGTTTAGTGAGGAATAGGAGCGAACACTACATTGGTTACTGTTGCAGTAACAATGGTGTCGCAGATTGAGAAAATGTATAATTATGACTGGAAGAATATTGTATTTTTAGCAGAAGGTAGATACTAAAGGACTTTTTCAACTGGAAGCCCTTGATTTCGAAGTCTTTATAGAAAGTTTGAGCAATAGCTGCACCTCACCTCGTTCCAGGATTCCGAGATAGTGTGGTAGCGACGGTGCGACATGCTGGAACTTGCAATCGGCAATTCTGCATTGAAAATAAGGCCTCCAGGTCGGTTTCAGGTAGTCATGGGACTCCCCTACTGTCATAGCTGTCGTCGTGAGCTTGATGTCGCGGTATTGCAGTTTCAGAGTGTGCACAATTTGAAGTACGGAGAATATTCGTCCACACAGTATCGTCCTCCAAGACAACAGCAAAACAGTTTCACTTCACTGATTTGTACGACACAGTTCAAGGGTTGTTCAAATCAAAGCAGTATTCTCCAAATGTGGAAAACTGATATCGTGCTCACGCACTGTTTCTCCAGCGGCCTACCGATTTGAGTCCGTTGCACACGCGAAAACTGTCTCAGTTCAAGCACGCATATAACAGGGCGTTCAGTCTACAGTTTACCCATGTCATTATTAATCACTGTCTTTCTGCATAAGGTATGGTGCACATCTTGGTTTCCTTGTTTTATCCGTGTCTGTAAGGATGACAACCAACACTCCAGCCATGCCCCACGTCAATAATTAGTGTTGCTCTCGCCATCGCCCTCGAGTGTTCCGTTTCGATAGTCGAAAACAGGCTCTCTTGTAGCAAAGATATATGCAGATGCATTGAAATATTTATGTTCTTGTAATATATGAATGTATTGACATTTATTGCTAAACATAAGGAATGAGACAAAATAATAAAGAAAAAATATTAAAATAGGCCCTCTAGAGCTATTACATTCCGTACTACTGTACAAACACAAGTCGTAGTTTAACGTTGCTATCAAAAACCTAGGAAAGTACTTGATCGATTTACTTCAAGTTGTTACACAATACTCTAATAAACTTTCGGACGGATGTGGGCAACATATACTTTAAATATACATGCTATATATACTACATAAAGGGACAAAGTTTTCATAGAAAAGCTTGAAAAGTTCTTGACTGATTTCCTTCTGATTTTTCGTAATACTTCAATAACCCTTTGGACGAACATATGCTACACATTTTTAATGTATATGGTACATAAAAATACATTTAAAAACTGTACTACTATATAAAAGAAGTTACATTGAAGATTGTTACCAAAAACATCTAGAACTTCAAGGCCATCTACTTCAGGTTTTTACACGTTACTCTAATAAAAGTTCGGGCGGATATAGCATACAGATTTTATATATATATATATATATATATATATATATATATATATATATATATAGAGAGAGAGAGAGAGAGAGAGAGAGAGAGAGAGAGAGAGAGAGAAAGAGAGAAAGAGAGAGCAACATTCTTAGCAAAAATCTCGAAAAGTTTTTGATTGATTTATTTGAAATTTTAAAATGATAACTAACGAACATTCCGATGGACATAGGCTACATATTTTTAATATATAAATATACAGATAAAGCCGAAACGTTGTTAGCAAAAAACTCGAAAAGTTCTTGACCACCTTGCTTCAAATTTTTACGCAATTTTCTAACGATCATTTTGACAGACAACCTCTATACAGTTTCTGTTATTGTAATACGTAAATACATATGTGATATACAAAGGGGAAGTGTTGTTACCAAAAATCTCGAAAAGTTCTTGATCGATTTACTTCAAATTTTTACACGATACTCTACAAGCATTTGGACAGACATAAGCTACATACTTTTATAATGTGTTATAAAGATAGCCTGTTGTTCTGTATAAGGCAGCAGCTTTGGCTAACATTACGCAGACCCATAACGACTTCCATTCTCAGAATGTACACTTTACGCCTCTCGCAGCAGCAGACCGCCTCGCCGCAGCCGCAACTGGAGCCGACGGCGGGGGTGGCGGCGACGCCGCCGCCGGCCCCGGCACCGTCGGCCACGCCCACTCCAGCCCCCGCGGCCACGCCCACGCCTGCAGCTACAACAGCGGCCACGCCCACGCCGACTCCGACGCCCACGCCGCCGCAGGCGGTGCCGCAGCAGAGGCGCGCGCCCTCCCCGCCCCAAGACGAGCCCGCCCGGCAGGAGGAGCACCGGCAGCCGCCCTCTCCGCCCCCAGAGGAGCCGAAGGCGGAGTCCGCGGCGGAGCCCGCGCCGCCCCCGGCCCCGGCGCCCACTCCTGCCCCCGCCGCCGGGCCCGTGCTGCCGCCCCACGCTCCCTCCGTCACCCGGCCGCCGGTCATCGACCTCCGCCTGGACGTGGAGGGTCCTCCGGCAGCCCCGGGCGGCAGCAGGAGGCCGCAGCCGGCGGGCAGGCGGGCTGGGGCGCTGCTCGTCAAGCCTGCCGCTGCTCAGGGCAGGGGGACGCTGACGTCACGCTCCAGGTCAGATGAATAACTTCTCAAACATGTAGTCCATATACACCACTGGCCATTAAAATTGCTACACCACGAAGATGTGCTACACGCGCGAAATTTAACCGACAGGAAGAAGACGCTGCGATACGCAAATGGTTAGCTTTTCAGAGCATTCACACAAGGTTGGCGCCGGTGGCGATACCTACAACGTGCTGACATGAGGAAAGTTTCCTACCGATTTCTCATACACAAACAGCAGTTGACCGGCGTTGCCTGGTGAAACGTTGTTGTGATGCCTCGTGGAAGGAGGAGAAATGCGTACCATCACGTTTCCGACTTTGATAAAGGTCGGATTGTAGCCTATCGCGATTGCGGTTTATCGTATCGCGACATTGCTGCTCGCGTTGGTCGAGATCCAATGACTGTTAGCAGAAAATGGAATCGGTGGGTTCAGGAGCGTAATACGGAACGCCGTGCTGGATCCCAACGGCCTCGTATCACTAGCAGTCGAGGTGACAGGCATTTTATTCGCATGGCTGTAACGGCTCGTGCAGCCACGTCTGGATGCCTGAGTCAACAGATGGGGACTTTTGCAAGACAACAACCATCTGCACGAACAGTTCGACGACATTTGCAGCAGCATGGACTATCAGCTCGGAGACCGTGGCTGCGGTCACCCTTGACGCCGCATCACAGACAGGAGCACCTGCGATGGTGTACTCGACGACGAACCTAGGTGCACGAATGACAGAACGTAAATTTTTCGGATGAATCCAGGTTCTGTTCACAGCATCATGATGGTCGCATCCGTGTTTGGCGACATCGCGGTGAACGCACATTGGAAGTGTGTATTCGTCATCGCCATACTGGCATATCATCCGGCGTGATGGTATGGGGTGCCATTGGTTACACGTCTCGGTCACCTCTTGATCGCATTGACGGCACTTTGAACAGTGGACGTTACATGTCAGATGTGTTAGGACCCGTAGCTCTACCCTTCATTCGATCCCTGCGAAACCCTACATTTCAGCAGGATAATGCACGACCGCATGTTGCAGGTCCTGCGCGGGCCTTTCTGGATACAGAAAATGGCCAGCACATTCCCCAGATCTCTCCCCCAATTGGAAACGTTCGGTCAATGGTGGCCGAGCAACTGGCTCGTCACAATACGCCAGTCACTAGTCTTGACGAACTGCGGTATCGTGCTGAAGCTGCATGGGCATCTATACCTGTACACGCCATCCAAGCTCCGTTTGACTCAATGCCCAGGCGTATCAAGGCCGTTATTACGTCCAGAGTTGGTTGTTCTGGGTACTGATTTCTCAGGATCTATGCACCCAAATTGCGTGAAAATGGAATCACATGTCAGTTCTAGTATAATATATTTGTCCAATGAATACCCGTTTATCATCTGCATTTCCTCTCGGTGTAGCAATTTTAATGGCCAGTAGTGTACATATCGCACTGCCACACCCCCACGTCGCAAAGACTGACGTTCCTTACAACACGAGGCCAGACCGTGAGAGTCATTGTACTAGTTAGTTACTCAGTTATTTGTATGCTTCGAGGATCAAATTTGCATCAACACATTGTAACGTGGCGCCACGGTTGCCAGGTTTTGCTAAAAAAAAGAAGTCGGTTTTTTCGAAACTGACATCTCCAAAGTTACAACTAACACTTGCACTGTTCAGGAAAACCATTATGAACGCTGAAACTTCCTGGCAGATTAAAACTGTGTGCCGGACCAAGACTCGAACTCGAGACCTTTGCCTTTCGCGGGCATGTGCTCTACCGACTGTGTTACCCAAGCACGAATCGCGACCTCTCCTCACAGCTTCAGTTCTGCCAGTACCTCGTCTCCTACCTTCCAAACTTCACAGACCCTCTTCTGCGAACCTTACAGACCTAGCACTCCTGGAAGAAAGGATATTGCGAAAACATAGGTTAGCCTCAGGCTGGGGGATGTTTCCAGAATGAAAGTTTCACTCTGCAGCGGAGTGCGCGTCGATATGAAATTTCCTGCAAGGTTCGCAGGAGAGCGTCTGTGAAGTTTGGAAGGTAGGACACGAGATAGTGGCAGAATTGAAGCTGTGAGGGAAGATCGTGAGTCGTACTTGGGTAGCTCAGCACCTTGATACGGGAAAGCGCGCACTGTGGTACCAGGTGGTAAATGGGAAGTACGTGACTCGCTCCAGGTTGCATACAATTAATATGGCGGGCGAGCCACTGTGTCCGCAGTGCAATGTTATAATAGACACAGAGGAACATCGCCTGATATCGGGCCTTCGGCGGACGTATGGTGTTTGGTCCAAAAAATAATTGCCTTCCTCCTTCGGGTGGTGTCGCAAGCAATAGAACCACGGAAACTACTTCTCCCAGATATGACCTATTATCCCAGAACAAAGACAAGCCCTGTGACTTGGATTCGAGGTTTGACTGTGCTTTATCTTTTCCGAGACGGCAGTAAGAACATCACTCACAGCTTATGAGACATCCGAGATATCGAACATTTTTAGGGAGTGCCTTGCTTGATCCCCCACCTAGTTGGGGTATCCCGGGTAGGAGAATGCAATTATTGCCTATAAATATCAGCACAAGAAAGAACCAGGACAGTGGAGAGGATCCACCACCACAGGTGAAGATGTACTCGGCACTAACGCGAGGTACGAGGGCTATCCACAAAGTACATTACGTTTTGGAATTAAAAATAAATAAAGTATTGGAAATTTTTTTATTATATACAGATGAAAGCCACACTTAAATACTACTTTTCTACATAGTTGTCATTTAAATTAAGACACTTATCGTAGCGATGGACGAGCTTGGAAATTCTTTCGTCCTAAAATTCGGCCGCCTGCGCCTTCAACCACGCGGCGACTGTCTTTTGGGACAGAAAAGGTGTGATTTTTGTGGATTTCCTGGAAAGAGGCACTACAACAAACTCTCAAAGGTATTGCCAAACTCCGCACTACCTCAGAAGAGCAATACAAAACAAGCGCAGGGGAAAGTTGGGCTCAAAGATCTTGCTGATTCATGACAACGCCCGGGCCCACACGGCAAATGCCACTCGTGAAGTTCTCGAATCTTTTAAGTGGGAGTTGTTTCCTCATCTGCCGTACAGTCCCGACCTGGCACCGAGCGACTTCCACTTATTCCCAGCAATGAAGAAGTGGTTGGCTATGCAGCGTTTTGATGACGACGCATAGCTTCAAGAAGAGGTAAGCACATGGTTGAAGGCGCAGGCGGCCGAAATTTACGACGAAGGAATTTCCAAGCTCGTCCATCGCTACGATAAGTGCCTTAATTTAAATGGCAACTATGTAGAAAAGTATTATTTAAGTCCGGCTTTCATCTGTATATAATAAAAAAAATTTCCAATACTTTATTTATTTTTAATTCCAAAACGTAATGTACTTTGTGGATAGCCCTCGTATAACGGGATTAGCAAGGTACGTGTCCAAGAAGAGGAACGTGGTCCGTTATTGTTTTGTACTGACAGAAGCAGGATTTTTTTTTCACTGTAACGAAAAAGTCCACTTATTTACTTTTCCCAGAAATATTTTATTTTACAAGGTCATCGTCTTATAAAAAAAGAGATAGAAGCAGTTTATGTTTGTTATTGTAACACCATTATGTAAAAAAATAGTCCACTTATTGACGTTTCCCAGGAATATTTTGTTCTATAAAGGTCATCGTCTTATATACTTAAAAAAAAGTCGATAGAGCACTTGCCCGCGAAAGGCAAAGGTCCCGAGTTCGAATCCCGGTCCGGCACACAGTTTTAATTTGCCAGGAGGTTTCATATCAGCGCACACTCCGCTACAGAGTGAAAATTTCATTCTGGATTATGGACACTGCCCACCGCGAAGTTCGTAAGCCGCCTGGGCATGTGACGCGGTATCAAAGCGGTAAGCCTAGCAGACACGGACGGCGATTACCCTAGCGAAGATATGGGCTGCAGATGGGGAAATCGACTGAGATAAGCGACTTTGACAAAGGGCAGATTATTATTACACGGGGCCTGTGAACGAGTATTTCGGAAACGACGAAGCTGGTTGGATGTTCACTTGCTAATGTCGTGAGCATCTGCGGAAAGAGGTAGAAGGACTACCACTAAGCGCTAAATGGCTGGACATCCACGATTCTTCACAGAACGTGGGGTGCGATGGCTTGCATTCTCTGTAAAGTAGACAGAGGGTGACCTGTGGCATCTCTCCCGAACGAGTACAATGCTGGTGTACGCACAAGTGTTTCGTAGCACACCGCTCATCGTACGTTGTTCAACGTGGAGCTCCGCAGCCGGTCACCACCACATGTTCACACGTTGACCCAACGAATCGTCAGTTACGATCACATTGGGCACGGGACCATCGCGATTCGACCGTTGATCAATGGAAACGCGTCCGCTCTTCGGGTGAATCATAATTTGGTACACCAGGTCGATGGTCGTCTCCACAAACGCCGTCATCGAGGTAAATGGAGGCTCGAAACGTGCAGCGCGCCACGGACACAGGTTGGTGGGGAGCAGTATTACGCTATGGGAGACATCCTCCTGGGTCGCTATCGAGCGCCATCACAGCGTACGCGAACCAGAGGTCTGTTATTTACGCGTGTTACATGCCCTCCACAAACCTTCTAACAAATTGTCGGATCCCTAGTACGCAGAATTAGTGATGCACTTCGTTCCAAAGACGGACATACAAGCTATTAAGCAGATGGTCATAATGTTGTGGCTCATCAGTGCACATGTATGTAATTGATATATGTATGCAAAATCATTTCTCCTGGACAACTGCTCCATGGACAAATTTCTGTTTAAAAAACAGGTAGCCTGCAAAAAATATAAGTTCATAAAAAAACTAAATGGTTGCCTGAGTAGGACTAAAAAAAATGTGTTCATTAATCTAATCATGTATATATATCCTGTAAACTTAGTCGTTCCACATAATTTCGATAAAATAATTAATGATCTATGGGACATTTAACTGACTAACTAACTAAGTAACTAAGAAGACATCTGTCTCGCACTCTCTAATAACGTTAGAGATCAACAGTCACTATATTTATCAGATCAGACATCTCGTTCATCCTTTTATCTTCGGTCCTGCTGTTCACTTACTTACTTACTTCCCACAGGATACGCTTGTCTTCAAAATTAGACTTTATTTTTTTATGGCAGTGGTGAACTAGTACGTGAGAGGGACACAGATTTCCCGATATTTAATGCCAGTCTTACAAGACCAGAGCCGCAAGTTCTCTTTAGGTTACTTCTTCTGGTTAAGTTCAGTGGATTCCATTCCAGACCTCCCTGAAATTCTAAGTAAAGGTCCTTGGCAATACTGGTCATCGAACTAAGAGTCATGCTGATATTTCCGAGGCACACGTTCTTATTATTTCAGCTCAAGTACTCCCTGGCGCTAATAACCCCATTGTGGCACACAGTTAACATAAAATCAGCCGATGTACGCAACTTGACTATACAATGAAATGGAAATGAGCGTTTGGCGTCATTGGCCGGGAGACCCCTGACGGGGCAGATCCGGCCGCCTTGGTGCAGGTCTTATTACATTCGACGCTACATTGGGCGACCTGCGCGTCGGATGGGGATGAAATGATGATGAAGACAACACACCACCCAGTCCCTGAGCGGAGAAAATCCCCGACCCAGCCGGGAATCGAACCCGGGCCCGTAGGACGGCAATCCGTCGTCGCGCTGACCACTCAGCTATTGGGGCGGACTGAGTATACAATTAGAGGACAATAATAGATAACCCCAGGCGCCAGTAGCATCTACGTAGCGCGCCCTAAACCTAAATGTAACTCAGGTTCAGAGGACAAGTAGTTGACATGACAAGATGTTGCGTGTGTGTGTGTGTGTGTGTGTGTGTGTGTGTGTGACTGCTACGACAATTAACCTGGTCAGCAGTCACTTGCTTGCCACTCAGAGCGCTGGTCTAATACCAACCCTAATTGTACGGTTAGTGGTGATTACTCGCGTGAAAGCACCGTTTGTACAATGCGGGAGAGGTTTTCTACTTCATAGCTTTATCGTCAGAAATACTGCGTCGTATGATACATAACTATGGGAAACGTAAGGTAGGACATTCTTTAAGGATGTGATTGGATTTGCAACAGGGAGAGTTTAGCGGATATTTGAAACCGTGGGTTAGGCTGACATTGTAGGTAAGACATTTTGGACGCTATGCTTGAACTTGGGATCGGAAAAGTGCTATGAGGTTTCCTTGAAGTCGTCATGAGTAATGAGACAGTTGTCAGGCCTGGGAGTCAGTGGCAAAGTTCGTGCCTGGAAGCGGAAAAATGGCGGAATCGATCCCCAGTCGGAACACGAAATGTTTCAGTGTGTCTTTAACGTAGCCTTCAGGTCTCAGTGATGAGAAGTTTCGACAGGAACGCAGCGAGGTCCGTATTCCTGTTCAGCTGTAAGTCCCGTTCCCATGTAACTTTACAGGGGTCTGAGAAGGACATGTACGGACATGCAAGTATCCAAGGAGAATTATAAATGGTAGATTGCACCAGAACGTTGAAACTCACAAAGTAATTATTGTTATACTTGCTGCTATTATTACAAGAGGAAGATATTTAAAGGGGATCCAGAAAATGTATGGAAGAGGAAGGTATGAGCAACATTCTTGTGGATGTGGAGGGCTTTTCCCATTTGGGATTCAGGACTGGAGTGAAGTTTCTGGTTGGCTGTAAACGCAGTCTACACTTCTGATCTCAGCACTGAGAGCTGGCGGTCGCACGGAGTCGGCCGTTGTGGCCGAGCGGTTCTAGGCGCTTCAGTCTAGGACCACGCGACCGCTACGGTCGCTGGTTCGAATCCTGCCTCGGGCATGGATGTGTGTGATGTCCTTAAGTTAGTTAGGTTTAAGTAGTTCTACGTTCTAGGGGACTGATGACCTCAGATGTTAAGTCCCATAGTGCTCAGAGCCATTTCAACCATTTTATAGTGATAAGTGTACTTTCTAAATCTGTGCAATTGTGAATGAGGTAAGAACTGGCTGTGCTATGACAGTTACAGTATCGGTAAATGTGGAGCTGAACATAATTCAGTGAGATACTTTAAACTGACTGTCATTAGAATTCGTGAGTGCAAATACTTTTGTGCATGCATCACTTCTAGACATCAGCAGGGGGATTAAACGCGGGAAGGTCGTGTGAAATTAAGGACTGCGGACTTCATGATTACGGAATACCTTTGTGGGATACGTTTGTGCACAAAGCAGCCAAGCAGAAACTTCAATTCTGAATCCCAAATGGGAAAAGCCCTCCACATCCACAAGAATGCTGCTCATCCCTTCCTCTTCCATACATTTTCTGAATTCCCATTAACTATCTTCTTCTTATAATAATAGCAGCAAACGTATTCCACAAAGGGATTCCGTAATCATGAAGTCCGCAGTCCTTAATTTCACACGACCTTCCCGCGTAAATGCTAAAGAGATACTCTTTCATTTTGAGAGATTGTGTCACAGTCTTGAGGCGACAAGTAGGAGTTTATTGAACGTTTCAGATTACCAAAAGACGGTTGAGCTACTTGTTGAGGACTGCAGTATCGGTCGGAAAGAACATGCGACAGGTTTGTTTCTTTTGGGACTTACAGAAACAGCGTGTTTGTGTTCGGTGCCGGCCGCGGTGGCCGGGCGGTTCTAGGCGCTTCAGTCCGGAACCGCGCGACCGCTGCGGTCACAGGTTCGAATCCTGCCTCGGGCATGGATGTATGTGATGTCCTTAGGTTAGTTAGGTTCAAATAGTTCTTAAGTTCTAGGGGACTGATGACCTCAGATGTTAAGTCCCTTAGTGCTCAGAGCCATTTTAACCATTTTTTGTGATCTGTTGCAGCGTGGTAAAGGGCGCCGGCCGCTCTTCGTCGCAGCTGCAGCTGCAGGCCCAGTCTCAACAGCTGCAGCTCTTCCCGCCGGCGCTGCCGCCTGTCGACACGCCGAGGGAATCTCTCTCCAACTGCTTGCAGAACCTCGACAGCCACGAGTGGTGAGTACAATGCTGCTACAGGTACCGGGGACGTTTTTACACAAACACAACGCGTTGGTTTAGCTCAATGCTTCAGACTTCTAACATTCAACGGACGATGTTGACTTTATAACGATCTAGACACAATGCGAAGTGATAAACATCAAAAACGATTACGTTCCCCACAACAGCGTCGCAGATGGATCATAGATGGGAGCATCAGACAGTATCAGTATTTCCAAAAGTGGTTGCACACCTTCCTGAGAAGCGTTGTATAACTATCTGCAGTTTGCTTTCTCACACATCTACTGCAGTTTTAAGATCCAGAGACGCCGCTGAACGACCTTGGAGTCCATCCTTTAGCCTGCAAGATATTTTTTCAGCAAAATAGTCCGAGGCAGACGGGCATTAACTTATACGAGAATAACGTCTGCACATCTGTCAGTATGTGTGTGTAGTATCTCATCTGTTTCCCTGTGGTTCGATGTCCCATTCGCCCACCAAACGTGACGCTAACTCATACCAGTCCCCATTCCCCACCACCATGGAGGTACAGACTAACATTTTAACATACGGCGAATAAAGAATGTTTCTGAAGACTGACTAAGAATTTACCTGCGAATAGAAAACGTATCCCTTTAGTAACGGTCCAACTCATATGATAGTGATTCCACACTATTGGGCGAGACGCAGTCAATCGGCATAAATAATGACAGCTCAAAGTCTCTGATAAAGTTCGCTGGATTGCGTTGTATACTTTCAGACAAATGTCGGTTATGTTGCAAGATAGTCAGATGATCACTCTGGATTGCCATGTATTTGGATGTCTTACACTATTGGCCATTAAAACTGCTACACCAAGAAGAAATGCAGATGATAAACGGGTATTCATTGGACAAATATATTATACAACAACTGACATGTAATTACATTTTCACGCAATTTGGGTACATAGATCCTGAGAAATCAGTACCCAGAACAACCAACTCTGGACGTAATAACGGCCTTGATACGCTTGGGCATTGAGTCAAACAGAGCTTGGATAGCGTGTACAGGTACAGCTGCCCCTGCAGCTTCAACACGATACCACAGTTCATCAAGGGTAGTGACTGTTGTATTGTGACCAGCCAGTTGCTCGGCCATCATTCACTAGACGTTTTCAATTGGTGAGAGATCTGGAGAATGTGCTGGCCAGGGCAGCAGTCGAACATTTTCCGTATCCAGAAAGGCTCGTAGAGGACCTGCAACATGCGGTCGTGCATTATCCTGCTGAAATGTAGGGTTTCGCAGGGATCGAATGAAGGGTAGAGCTACGGGTCGTATCACATCTGAAATGTAACATCCACTGTTCAAAGTGCCGTCAATGCGAACAAGAGGTGACCGAGACGGGTAACCAATGGCACCCCATACCATCACGCCAGGTGATACGCCAGTATGGCGATGACGAATACACACTTCCAATGTGCGTTCACCGAGATGTCGCCAAACACGGATGCGACCATCATGTTGCTGTAAACAGAACCTAGATTCATCCGAAAAAATGACGTTTTGCCATTCGTGCACCCAGGTTCGTCACTGAGAACACCATGGCAGGCGCTCCTGTCTGTGCGTCAAGAGTAACCGCAGCCATGGTCACCGAGCTGATAGTCCATGCTGCTGCAAACGTCGTCGAACTGTTCGTGCAGATGGTTGTCTTGCAAACGTCCCCATCTGTTGACTCAAGAATCGAGACGTGGCTGCAGGATGCGTTACAGCCATGCGGAAAAGATGCCTGTCGTCTCGACTGCTAGTGATACGAGGTCGTTGGGATTCAGCACGGCGTTCCGTATTACCTTCCTGAACCCACCGATTCCATATTCTGCTAACAGCCACTGGATCTCGGCGAACGCGAGCAGCAGTGTCGCGATACGATAAACCGCAATCGCGATAGGTTACAATCTGACCTTTATCAAAGTCGGAAACGCGTTGGTACGCATTTCTCCTCCTTACACGAGGTATCACAACAACATTTCACCAGGCAACGCCGGTCAACTGCTGTTTGTGTATGAGAAATCGGTTGGAAACTTTCCTCATGTCAGCACGTTGTAGGTGTCGCCACCGGCGCCAACCTTGTGTGTATACTCTGAAAAGCTAATCATTTGCATATCACAGCATCTTCTTCCTGTCGGTTAAATTTCGCGTCTGTAGCACGTCATCTTCGTGGTGTAGAAATTTTAATGGTTAGTAGTGTATAATTAGACCTCTTAGGTGACTAGTTGTGCTGTGTGGCATATCTGAACGTGAACTGCCTCAAGGCATTCGAAGATTAAATCCTGTAAAACACTGTCTATACATCATTTCTGTGGCGGCCTGGAATCTTTTTGACTGGAGTATAATTGTTTTCAGTGATGAGCCCCGCTTCAATCTGAGCCCTGATGACCAGAAAACACGTGTCTGGAGACGCTCCACACAGCGGTGAGGTACCAACCTGACTGTCGCCCGCCAAACCGCCTGACAGCCAGGAGTGATGGTCTGGGGTACAATTTCTTTTCGTAGCTACGCCCCTTTGCTTTTCGTCTACAGCACCTTTACAGCACAGTGGTACATCGACGATATTCTTCACCCCATTTTGTTGTCCTTCATGGCAAGCCATCCTGGGCTTACATTTCATCAAGATAATGCCTTCCCGCATATGGCGAGAGTTTCTACTGCTTATCTTCATGCTTGCCAAACTCTACTAGGACCGGAAAGTTGCCAGATCTCTTCCCAACTGAGAACGTGTGGAGCATTATGGGCAGGGCCGTCGAAACAGCCTGGGATTTTGACATCTTACGCACCAGTTGGACATAATTTGCTACGATATCCCTCTGGAGAACATCCAACACCTCTGTCAATCAATCTCACGCCGAAAAAGTGCTTGCATAACGGCCAGAGGTGGACCAACGCGTTATTGACTCAATTTGTGAAGCTCTTTCTCTTGAATAAAAATCCGATTTTTCTGAAATTGTAGTCATTTGTTTGTCTTGTAGTGGCAAATTCTGCCACCGAATGTAGCAGCAGCACCAAATATAGCGGGAAGAGGTAGAAGGCAGCGTATTAAGACTCATCTGAGTTTTCCAAGTGATTTATTGTTTCCAACTACAATGCCTCCATTCCTCTCAATCTGCGTCACTGGGTCCCACAATGCTGAGGACACCACTTCGCTGTCTGCAAAATGGCTTCACGCAGAATGGCTTCCTCAGTGACCCGCACACACACAGCTGTGAGTCAGTCTTGTACGGCAGCAGATTGCGGCCGTCGTCAGGATGCCAGCAGTTGACTCAGTGGTCTGCGACCCTGCCGACTCAGCGCTGCTCGGTGGGAGCTGCAGGCGGCCAGCTGTGTGCTTCTCACCAGCTTGGCTAAGATCGCAGCGAAAACAAGCGCCTGCGATCCAGAGTCCGAATCTGTGTCCCTCGCCTCGGAATGCCTCTGGCGTGTGTTGGAAGCCAGGACGACTGTCCATGGTAGTGAGCCGTGGAGTGGCTCGCCACTGGCTGGCTATGGACCCTGCGTCGTCCTCAGAGGGTCGAACCAGCGGCCCACCGTGGACTGGAATGCTGGAGCCCCATCTACTGCTGCGTGTAGCCCCGCCGTCCAGGAGACCTGCCACACTTGAATGAATCCCGTTAGAAACCCGCACCTATTTATATGCAGCTGTGCGCCTCTGTTTTTCCTTATGCACCGCTTCGCGTCACATACTCATAGCATGCTAGGTTGGCCAGTGGGCCCCTTCCGCCTGTGATTTGCGACATGCAAAACCACTACGTATACTCTTGCCCTGTGGCCTCTATTCAACTTCACAACTGTTGGTATGCATAACTCGCTGCAATCCTGCCCACACCTGGCTGTAACTTGTGCTCAGAATATTGGAAAAAACTAACTTTCCCTATCCTAAACAGTGGTGCCGCTACAGTCTGTACATGTACATCATATCTACCGATTTACATCCCATACGGAAAATTCCTTTGTGGTGTGTCGACTTTTTTTTGTCTTAGGGGGCATAATAACAGACAACACAGCTGATGTAGACTGTGTGATGGGGATTTGCTGCTGTGAGGTGCCCCCCTTCCCCTTTCTCCTGTGTTCCACTGCACTCGGCCCATGTGAATTCATTGACTATCCTGACAGCACGTATGAGGCTAGGCATGAGGTGAAATTTAAATAGAATTTTTACTGTTTCATGGAATTCTTTTTTCGTTTACAACCACAGAACGCTCAGATAATAAAGCCATTTTACAACAATTACGTTGCATAGCAGTCTGACATGGCGTTATGAGGAACAATTGAGTGTGAATGTGCTCTAAAAGCGAAATAACCATTGCACCGCGACCAAAATAATAATGGCTCTGCGGGTCTCGCAATATTCGTGGATCACATGTCGCCTGCATATTAACGATTGCCTACCACTGGATTAGACGATTTCAGTTTGTGAAGAAAACTTGAGAATGGTTTACAGTGTTTCTTCACTTTTCTTCCCATTCTCCTCTTTCTCCCGAGTCTGCCTATCTTCACAGTGCTAGTTTAGAGGGAGTTTAATGATATAATTACTTTTAATTTATTGATCATTTAATTCCCCCACAACTGGCAGCAACCATATTGTTGCTCTTCAGGCGAATTGCATATACAATCAGCTCCACAAAAGAGTGTACGCAGTTATCTGTATGAAGTAAAAGACAATATCTTAAATATATACATTTACACGAAAATACATTTTATTACTAATCGCACAATTACCTAACAGTTAATCCAATCGCTGCCATTATCGATTATAGCTTGGCACCTTTTTGGGATGCTTTTCACGAGATTTTCTGCATATTCTCTCGGTAACTATCTCGATATCGTCCTGATTTTATATGGCAGCTGCTTCGAAACATATATCGACTTTTCTTTAAGGTTCCTCTTAATGTTCGATCAAATATTTCGATCGGATTTGCGTCCAGAGACATTGCAGGCCAATCCATCATCGACACTCCAGTGTCTTGTTTCCACCCTGTTTGGAGTTGGCTGCTATGATTCGGATCATTATCCTCTTTCAAACCAAATAGCTCAGAAAACATTTTTGCTAAATATTGCACACTTTTCAAAGTTTAAATTGGCTTTAAATAAACGCAAAATATTAAACTGCAGCCATCAAAACAACACATTCAACTCTCACACTTTATGTATACACTGCGCAAAAGCGCAGTGATTGCAGATTCAAGACCACTACCAGCGATGTCACTGCAGACGTTGCATTTAAAATTATGGCGTACACTTTCTTGTGGAACTGGCTATAGACAGGGTACTGCAAAGTCTTTACATCAGACATGTTGGTTACGTCGTGTGCAGCAACTTTTTGTGACGCTGGGTGTCTCTTTATTGTTGACTGGCAGCACGGCGTAGGGAACCCGTGGTGTGTGCGTGCAACGTGTGTTGCCTAGTGTGCAATCACTTAGTCTGCGTGAACGGAGACAAGATGAAGTGGCTAATACGTTCCTAAAATATCTTAACACTCTCAGAGATACTCACTCTTCCGTTTTTCTTGTTGAAAATCACTATATCGGTTTACTGGTGTAGGTAGTATGGAGATACAGCACACTAGTTTGGTGAAATCTCGTCGTTCCAGGACTAGCGAATTCAAATAAAAGTGGCCTAGCGTCGCTGGGAGTGTCGATATACATTTTGTCTCTAACTAAAGTCTTTTCCCCATGAGGTGATCTATAATCTCTAGAAATTTTTTATGCAAAGACTTTGAAACACTAGGCAGGGTGTCCCAGGAGGAATAGTCAAAACTCGGGGGTATGGTAGGAATGAACATCTGAATCTAGTAAACATGGGCTCTGAAGTGCATATCCTAAGAGCTATGAGCACTTCTACATCTTTGATACTATGAAACTAATCTCTTCTATAGCAAGATTTTTGCTTTCCATATTTTAGGAGCATGTAGTAAGCACCAAAACATAAAAAAAATTGTCTAGTACACATGGGCTTTAAACTGCACGCCTTAAGTCCTATGAGTACGTTTTCACTACAAGAGACTTGTTTCACAGATGTGAAGATGAACAAGTGCTCATAGCTCTAAGTTATGCATTTTAGAGAACCTCTTTACTAAACCGTTTTCCTTCAAGCAATTGTTCCTGTCATATCCCTGGATACGGAACATTCGTCCTTTCTTTAGAATTAAAAACAAAATAAAGATTACTGCTGTTGATTATTTACAAGTGGTGACAGTGTGTCTAGTTCAATCATCATGATGATGTTGATAACAATGATGATTATGGCGATTATGATGATGATGATGATAAATTTTGCAAGTCCCTCAAGTTCAGTTTGCAGTGGTAAATGCTATGTTGGCGGGAAAGTTGTGGGGATGAAAGGCAACAGGGTGATACAGATAAAGATTAAGCTTATCCATTACGGCGATACAGATAAATTTATCGCTGTTTCTGGGGTTAGGGGATAATTTTGGGCTGGGAAGTGGAATATATACGAGGGGCGTTTGGAAAGTCTGTGCAAAAATAAAAACTACTTACGTATTTGGGGTAAACCTTTTTTTTATTTTTCGACATAGCATCCTTTTAGGCTTATGCACTTCGTCCAACGCTGTTCTAATTTGTTGATCCCTTCCGAATAATAGGAATTGTCCAAGTCTGCAAAATAGCTATTAGCTGCTGCAATCACCTCCTCATTTGAATAAAATCTTTGTCCCACCAGACATTTCTACAAATTGGGGAACAAATAGTAGTCCGAGGGAGCCAAATCTGGAGAATAAGGGGGATGTGAAACGAGTTGGAATCCTATTTCTATAAATTTTGCGACCACAACTGCTGAGGTGTGTACTGGTGCATTGACGTGATGGAAAAGGACTCTTTTGCGGTCCAATCACCGGCGTTTTTCTTGCAGCTCGGTTTTCACACAGTCCAATAACGATGAATAATATCCACTTGTAATAGTTTTACTCTTTTCCAGATAGTCGATAAGGATTATCCCTTCTGAATCCCAAAAGACAGTCGCCATAACCTCTCCGGCCGAAGGAATGGTCTTCGCCTTTTTTGGTGCAGATTCTCCCTTGGTAATCCATTGCTTGGATTGTTGCTTGGTCAGTAATGTATCCATGTTTCATCCACAGTGTTGAAACGACGCTATAGGTCCTGTGGATTGTTCCTGAATAGCTGCAAACCATACTTGCACGATTCCGTTTTTGGTCAAGCCTGAGCAATTGCGGAACCCATCTTGTGGGTAGCTTTCTCATGTCCAAATGTTTATGCAAAATATTATGTACCCATTCATTCGAGATGCCCACAGCACTAACAATCTCATGCACCTTAACTCTTCTTTCATCCATCACCATATCATGGACTTTATCAACGATTTGTGGAGTCGTAACCTCCACAGGGCGTCGAGAATGTTCAGCATCACTTGTGCCCATATGGCCACTCTGAAAATTTTGAAACCACTTACGAACTGTTCTAATCGAAGGCGCAGAGTCACCATAATGTTTATCAAGCTTCTCTTTAATCTTCTGAGGCGTTTTTCCTTTCATAAAGTAATGTTTAATGACCACACGAAATTCTTTTTCGTCCATTTTTTGACAATCACTCGACTTTCTTGATTGACACGAATGCCAAACACAAAGAAATGGACCAGTATCGCTGAAACTTGGTGTGCATTCTTTCCAAAGATGTTACTAACTAAACTTGACCTCGGTACGCGCTGGTGGGGCCATCTCTCGGACTTTGCACGGACTTTTCAAACACCCCTCGTAAATGGAAGCTTGAACAAGAAGAAGTGAGAGTGGTAGAGGAGACTAGGAAAGGTATTGGAGGGCTGAGCTGAGGAAAGTATATGGGAACTTGGCTAAAATTGGTAGGACAGGTAGAAATTCTGGGTCAAGAAGAGGGAGGCTGTCTAAGTTGCCCTGTATGGGGTGCCTGGAGGTGGAGGGATATATGTGTCAGATATAAATACGAGTGGCCTCAGCCCACCCGGTATATCCCACTGACTGTTACCGGTACGGAGTACTCGTCAGGTGTGGCCCACGCCTGTGTTGCAGGGAACAGGTGCTGTCGGCCATGCCGGTGCTGGTGCGACTGATGCGCCACCACCCGGACTCGGTGCTGTTGCAGGCGCCTGCCGTCGCGGCAGCACTGTCGCGCCACGTGCGCAACCTGCGCTCACAGGTGGCGCGAGCTGCCTGCCAGGCGGCGGGCGAGTTCTTCGTGGGGCTGCGGCGCACGCCGGACCTGGTAGGACGCGAACTTTAGTTCGTACTTGCCATTTGGATAGTTCACTCGCAAGCAGCGGAATCTGTGCTTTGGAATTTGTGATGTGAATCGAAAGTTTGATCGTTTGTTAGTAACATTACAGAAGTGCAGTTACTTTGGGATGGAAACTGATGGAGGCAGTGTGACTTTCTTGCCCACTTACATGTCTCAGGTAAGCTTTAGATATGTATAAGAGTGATAGTGTATCATATATAAGTTGAAAGATATCCAATATTACCTTCTTTCTATGTCGATGCTGTTCTCACATTAAGGTCGACTCAGACTGAAAGTCGTAGAATAGAATGTCAAAACATTCCACAATACATTTCAGATCCCAGAATGCATACAGTCTGTCAGTGTAACAAAGCAAATCAGAATGAGAAATCGACTTCAACCATTATAAGGAAGAAAGTTTTGATTTTAGCGTTAGTGGTATGAAACTGGTAGCATCTGTTGACACTGAAAGTTAACCTGTTCCCACTGTGTTCACTCATAGTAGTGTATTTTGTGCTGTTGATTGCTTTGTTTTGGTTATCCTTTACGACGATTCCGTGAGGACTTTGATACTTTTGCTACGTGGTTCATCCACAAAAGAAGCCAAATATCTGAGAACAAATTGTTGCAACCCCCAAGCTCAGGGGTTCCAATATGTCAGAATGACTTAGAGGTGCGGTTTGGGAGATAGGGTTGACTCACGCCGAATAGAAACATCGGCAAGTGGGTCATTGACTTTATTGCATTGAAGGTACACAGCCAGCCTCCCACAGCTCCCAGAAAGTGGCGCCACACAGAGTATGTGTGTGCGTCAATGCCAATGCCAATGGCACAATCTGCTGTATCGGCGTCCAATCGCCCAGCCTTCCAGACATAGCACTCTTACTAACGCCATGGCTAAGTTGCCGCCGTATGTGTTGGCTGCACCAGCAGCCCATGACACGACTGACTGATCCCTCAAGCACGATTTGTGCACCCCATGTAGAGTGCTGAAGGGAAACGGCCAACTGCCTTCGTTGTAGTAAGCCTTAGCAGCCGTGGTCGTCTGCCCAGGACAGCTCAGTAAGTGGCCACAGACAGCTCTGCACCTGGGAGGCCGCGAGTTCACGCCCTGCATGCAGCAGCTTCCGGTCCACCGGCCGATGTCACCCAGAGAGCAGAGGCTAGCAGATCTCTCGCTCCTCGCGCCAGTGCAGCTTCAAGGTGCGGCCAGTCCTGCCAAAGATATGGTGCATCCGTGCAACAGTGGTTAACGGTAGTTTCAGGTAGTCAGTTGGCCACCAATATCCATCACCAGAGGTCATCGTGGTTGGCCTACAACTTAGACAGTCGTCATTTTCTCTTGTCCTAGGTGCAGAAAGAATGGCGACAGGACTGACTGAGCCTCCAGGCTCGCTTATTTATACGTTGTTTCCCTGTGCCTCTGATTTAGTTTCTCTGGAGCAGGCAAGTGGAGTGCTCTTTGATAATTACAACGTCAGCTTCCCTCAGCCTCCTTCTGCCCCTACAGGTTACTCGGCACTGTTGTAGCTGTGACATATAGATTCTTCACAGCACATCTGTGCCCTATGCTGCCCTGATATACTCTTGTATACAATGCCCGCCAGGCCGTGCCGTCTCACCTGCTGTGAGTTAACGAGCATTTCGCTCTCATTTAAGTAAAAGGCCGAAAGAGTCAGCCTTCAGGAAATGTGAAACGAACCCTGTCGTCCAGGACCGGATGCCACAAAGGGTGCAGATTCACTACGAGAAGGGGAAACTCACAGGCGTCTCTTAAATATGGTGGACCCAAGCTCAGCCATAAAGGGAAACATTTATGGAAGATTTTTAATTCTGTAGTAATGCAAGGAATCAAGCCACAGTAATTTTAATTTGCCATCCCCCCCAAATTTTCATAGAAAAAAAAACAGTGGGTAAGGTAAAAAGACTCTGTGTACTGCCTTCTGAATATTTCTGATATGACCGTATATGTCTCCTCGAGTGAATAAAGATCGATGTTTTAAGATCTTTGGACTTCATTTTTCCTGTGCTTTCACTTCTCAACAGAATGGAACCTTCACCACATAACCTTTGTCAAGAACATGCATTGTGTACTTTGTTTTAGCCATTGAAACATTCTATTATTGTATCATTCTGATACTATATTCCAATTCTGCAATATCCTGCGTGTGTGAACTTGGAAATCCTTACTGGAGTCAGAAACCATCTAGACTCCAATATACCCCTTAAGACCCAATGATAATACACTTAACAAAATGGAACTACGCTATCCGAAATTTGGCTGTAACTTGGGGTGGGGAATTGCTACAAAATCAGTTAATAACTGTATTTTAAAAATAATTGATGATTAAAATGATGTGAAGGGAACACTACCTACTTTAAATGAAACTGAAATCAAAGTATAATGGTTATTTATTGCAAAAGTTCGACTTCATATACAAGAAAACCAACAGACTGGCAATACAAATCTAACATGATAGACTATTTATCAGTACAAATATGACGTGCAGGGAACTATAATGGACTGAGCTGCACATCTGTCACTGATGTGAGTAACCACAATAAGTATGAATTTCGCTACACAGTTGTTGGTTGTCCAGACTAAAAGTAAATGAAACTATGATGATTAAAATTCTTCTGCATATCATAACATGTCATTGTATAAATTACTTTACTTAAAAACTTAAAACCAACGATTGGACAGTATTACAATGGCCCTCCTCAGGCAATTGCTGCCCTGAGGAAGGCTGTTGTGATCGAAACATTGGTTTTAAGTTTATAATTAAAATATTTTATACAGTGACACGGTACAATACCCAGAAGAATTTTAATGATCATGATACCGGCTGCAGAAGCTTGTGTAGTTATGTCAAAAGAACCTATCTTCATAATTGGAATCTAACAACACTGTGGCATCGGTGTGCCCTTATAAAATGGTAAACTCCCATTTATCAAGCTGGTTCTGCACAAAATGCTCATGAATCTCGTGTTGCGTCAATGGACGTGAAGATGGGATCAGCACGAGATCTGCACCAGCCCAGAATCTGTGGGTCACACTAAGTCATCAGCATGACGTCCCGGCGCAGAACACCAGAATGATCGTCCCCTCACCAATCGAGCAAGTGAAGTCTCTTCTAAGACCAGTGATTCCAGAGTGTTCACAATCATGCGTCCCTGCAACCCATCCCCCATTTGCACCTGCACTGCAGCAAACAGCAATCAGGCAAAATGTTATTTACTTCTCTCCAATGGCGTGAAACTACAATGTTAAATAATTTCCCAACTTACAACATATCAAGTAGAGTGCCAGTTAGGCCACACTCCCCTCTCAAAGTTTGTAATGGAAATCCCTCTGTAATATCAAGCGGCAATAGGCAAGTCGGACCACTGTTCGTACATTGCAGAATTTCCAACACACCAAGCGAACGTGACGGTAACTGCTCTAGGTCCCATTCCCACAGAAACAGGCTTGGTCTCTTCAAGAACAGTGAGTCCTCTCCAGATGCTAGCAGCTGGTAGGCCAACCCATAATACTCAAACCTACTAGTTGGGCTCTGGACAGTACCATACAGCACAACACTGAAAATCCCGTCCTTCTTTGAGTGACTCAGGACTCCTGCAAGCCTCACTAGAGTGTCTCTACCACCTGTGAAATCCAGGGATCTAACCGTCTGAGTGGCGAGCGGACTGCCTCATTATTCCCAGTGTTGTGTGCCTCTTTATATGGTCCTTTAAATATCACTAGCCACGCAAATTACCACTACAAAGTGCACAGAAGGGCTCCAGGGCACCATATGCTAGCCACAGCTATATCACCACTTGTGCCTCAGTGCGGCTTATACGGTAGAATACGAAAGGCAAAGGTCAGGAGTTTAATCTGCCAGGAAGTTTCATATCAGCGCACACTCTGCTGCAGAGTGAAAGCTTCGTTCTGAAATAACGTTGTTATTTCAAAGTCGTACCAATTTAGTCCAAGCATTGCAGCCATACAAACCAACTCATGTCGATATTTCTTCACTCTGCGCTTAATTCATTAAATTAACACAAAATCAGAAGTTTACAGGCTTGAATGACTTTCGCTAACTATCCCTCGGGGCTCATAGAATAGCAGACAATGATTTCATCCACCCAAGCCTCTGCAGTAATTGCGTCGTTCTGATGTCTTACGGATGAGCACAGGTTGTATCACTGTAAATATTTGCAAAATCATTCCTCGCCAGGAGATTAGTCCTTCCCAGTTCAAAGCCAGCAACTGAGTTTTTAATTTTTTCCGGCACATCTGCAGCTATGTTGGCTCTTTCTCTTTCAGTTAATCAATGTGACACAAACCATTGACGTAACCACCATAGGTCGAAGCAAATATTAATTGGCAGGCCCACTAGCGGTCTGCGGTCTTAGCAACTTTAATCTTCGAGACAGAGTGATCTGAGTGATGGCAGGTATAAAGTCGTCTCACAGTACTATCACCAGCCACTTAAGAGGGCACGTTTTTTATTAACTGCGACATGTCTTTTTGTCTTCTCAGTATTTTCTTTCCATTCTTCAAAATGAGAAAACGATGAGAGCTGCAAATTTTCTTTAGTAATCTAAACATAATGCATCACGTCTAGATAGCCTACATAGCACTTTCCTGATGATGCTTCAAAAGCAAAGACAGCACTTTACTTTCTTCCTTCCAGATGCGTTGCTTGAAGTCTCACCATGATAATCTCACAGGTGGCGCTTGAAGCTCAATTCATAGTTGAAATTTTTATTACTGGCTTTACGCTGACCAATTTAAGACTGGTGACTTTTTTTGGAAAGATGTGATTACATTCAAGTTTTCAGGGTGAATCTTCGAAGCGTGTTCTCTCAGATGTTTCTTAAATTTATATTGCTTCTCGTATGCTGAACTGCTTGCCCTCTTTCACGTCAACATAGAAACAAAAGATTTTTTCACGAATGCCAAACAGGTAAAATCTGAGTTGCCGTTTGACCATTGGTGGGTTTGTTACTGGAAGTTATTGAATCTAGTTGGTTTTTGGCCCCACTGCACTAGACTTTGTTGGTTGCATGTGCTGGCGTAAGATGCTTAATAATGTGTACTGTTTCCATTTGAAGACTCCGTTGGCCTTTATGATTGTGGTTAGTACGTTGACGGCAGATTACGCCTCGGGCCTGAAGATGACACTTCTCTGCGTAGAAACTCATGCATGTTTTGAAGAAACGACGTTGGATTACAATACAGCTGTTGATTTCAATTATGATTATTCAAGTATGTCAAACACTAAGTCACTGGGAACAGAAAATCTGACACAACTATTTCGAAGAACCCATTCTGGCATTCTCCTAGATTATTTAAGGAAACCATAGAAAATCTAAATAATAACAGTGACTTGCAATGCACTCCTACGAAATACGAGTCCATTGTCAAACCAGTACAGCACTTCGTTTGACCTCTTACGAGCACTGTCATGATGGAAATAAAAGAAAGGTTCAAGAGTGGGATTAAAATTCAAGGTGAGTGATGTCAGTGATAAAATTCGCTGGTGAGACGGCTGTCCTCAGTGAAAGTGAAGAAGAATTGCAGGATCTGCTGAATGGAATGAGTACAAATTATAGATTGAGAGTAAACCAGGGAAACACTAAAGTAATGAGAAATAGCAGAGATGAGATCAGCTAGAAAGTTAACTTCAGGACTGGTGGTCAGAAAGTACATGAAGTTAAGGAATTCTGGTACCTAGGCAGCAAAATAACCTAAGACGGACAGAGCAAGGAGAACATAAAAAGCCAACTAGCACTGATAAAAAGAGTATTGCTCACCAACAGAAGCCTACTAATATCAAACATAGGCCTTAATTTGAGGAAGAAGTTTCTGGGAATGTACGTCTGGAGCGCAGCACTGTACGGCAGTGAGACATGGACTGTGAGAGCAATGGGACAGAAGACCATAGAAACATTTCAGACGTGGTGCTACAGAAGAATGTTGAAAATTAGGTGGACTGATATAGTAAGAAATGACGAGGTTCTCTACAGAATCAGTGAGGGAAGGAACGTATAGAAAACACTGTCAAGAAGAAGGGAAAGGATAATAAGACATCTGTTGAGACATCAGGGAATACACTCTGCAGAACTCAATGGAGCTGTAGAAGATAAAAGCTGTAGAGGAAGACAGATATTGTAATACATCCAGCAAATAATTGAGGATGTAGTTTATAAGTGCTACTCTGAGATCAAGAGGTTGACACAGAAGAGGAAATCATGGCGGCACACGTCAAATCAATCAAAAGACTGATGACTCAAAAAAAAAAAAAAAGAGAGAGAGAGACTGAGAGAGAGAGAGAGGTATATCAGCAACTGTTGTAGCACATGAAGATAAGTTGGTAAACTGGGTAGATTGCTCTACACTTTCGGTTGCACTTACTGATGGAATGTTGAACATGAAGAAACATTACTCACCTGCTCAAACATTTAAGTTCAGCAACTTTTGCTCTTCGTATAATTGCTAGCCCTGGAAATAAACGAATTAACCTTCTTACGTATTTCACGTATGTCCACTCAGTAATGTCCTATGGATTAATTTTAAGAGGTAAAAAGTCCTGATTGCACAGAAACGAGCAGTAAGAATAAAGTGTGCCGTTTACTTTTAGTCGTCACGCAGGCGCCTCTACACGGAGTTGGTCATTTTGACTGTACTATCACAATACATATACTCCCTAACTAAATTCGTACAGTATTATCCATCACAATTTGAGAAGAATAGTGATGTCCATATCCACAACATTAGCGGAAAAGATCACCTTTATTATCTATTCAAAATGGTTCAAATGGCTCTAAGAACTACGAGATCTAACATCTGAGGTCATCAGCCCCCTAGACTTAGAACTACTTAAACCTAACTAACCTAAGGACATCACACACATCCATGCCCGAGGCAGGATTCGAACCTGCGACCGCAGCAGCAGCAGCGCGGTTCCGGACTGAAGCACCTAGAACCGCTCGGCCACAGCGGCCGGCTATTATCTACTATTACAACTGTCACTGGCTCAGAAAGGAGTTCAGATTGCAGCTACAAAAATTTTTGATCATTTTCTCAATACTGTAGAGGTCTGACAGGCAACAAAGCAAGTTTTAAATCTACAAATCTACCATAAAATCATTTTTCCCAGACAACTCCTTCTATTCCGTGGACGACTCTTCAAAAAAATCAGTAACCAAAAACAAGGACTAAAAGTAGTTTTCAAGTGTTGTTGCTTGATAAGGACTAAAATATTACATTTCCATTGATGTTAACACTAATCATGTGTACATATGCTGTAAACTAGCTCGTTCCTCATCATTTCGATAAAAGAATCATTCAAATGATCTATGGAACATGTAACCAATTAACTAACTAATAAACCGCCAAGGAAGATGGCGCTTTGGTAGGAGGGTAGACTCACAGTCAACAGCCTGATTTCATTTCCCAGTCCGAGCTTCCACTCTGTCTCTAATGGCCTCGTCGTTGATGGGTCGCCAAACTCTGACCTCCCTTGTGGGATCCACTCTCCAACAAGACATTCTTATTTTCATCATGGTATCCCTAAATACCTTAAGATGGATGCCAGGTTGAGACTTCACTCATTACTTGTTCATATGAACAAATGCTACGTATTTAATAACCTCAAATTTGATGGGACAATAATACACAGAATTCGTTTTCTTTGCGACCATAAGTTTTATTGGATTTTAAGGAGACCACACCATGGTTCAGGCCGAAAAAAATCGATTTTCGGTTTTCATCATATTTCGATAGATTAAGGTTTTATTCAACTACTCTGAAAAGGATTTTGCTGAAAAATTTTTTTCGAGCATTTAAAGAGCATTTTCCTACCACGTGTGTTTATGTGCCACGCCCACTTTTCTGTCACCCACTTTTCTGCATATATTTTAGATATTTATATCCCCTACATTGCACGTTAGGGAACGTTTTTTTATTCCTGAGTGAGTTGGCTATCCTTGGAATGCAACGGTCGGTATTCTTTTGTTTCTGCTGTTTGTAAACAATACGCTTTCAAACACACGGTTAGTTTTGTTCAAGTGTGATTGCGAGTAGTTGTTATACTTACGTTTGCAGGGTTTGTTTACGTGTGTTTTGTTGTGTTTATTTAAGATGACGAAACGTAAAGCCATTTTCGAGAAACGACAAATTAGAGGAAACAAGTTTAGAAAGCTTTCTGTACAAGAGGTTATGTCGCCTGGCAACGATGTTTCTATTTGTAATTCTTCAACAAGTGCATCATCAAAGAAGCTCACACAATTTCAAGAGAGTTACAACGAATTTATTGTAAGTGACAAGGGGTGCAGTAACATTATTATAAATTTGAGAATATTATCAGATGTAATTTCTAAATTTGTACAATGTAGACAGTGTGGTGAGTCACAGAGTGTGAAAATTTGTGAGAGTGCCAGTGGGAGAAAAGGCCTAGCAATTGCTTTGAATTTAATTTGCCCTCAATGTTCAGCTGTGATTTTATTTATGAGTTCTTCAAAACCAGATGCAAGTGGCTCTTATGAAATCAGTACTAGATTAGTTTATGGCGTATGATCCATTGGCAAGGGCATGGCTGCAGGGAGAACATTTTGTTCAGTGATGAACTTACATCAACCACGAAATAAATTTGAAAAACTGGCTGCAATATTAGAGAAAGCTGTATGTGAGGTCAGTGAGGAAAGCATGAAACTGGCTGCTAGGGAAGCAGTGGAAGAAAATGATGGAAGTTGGCAGAAAAGAGGACATACTTCTCTGAATGGGGTAGTGACTGCCACGAGTATAGACACCAGTAAAGTGTGATGTGGAGATATGTCTAAATACTACAAATCTTTTAAAGTCAGTGAACATAAATATCACAACTGTGTGGCTAATTTTAGAGGAACAAGTGGTGGTATGGAAGTTCATGGGGTACAACAAATATTTCATCACTCCATAGAAACAAGAGGTGTACGGTACACCAAATATTTGGGCGATGGTGACAGTAAGGCATACAACAATGTGATGAACTCTAAGCCATATGGAGATGCCATTATTAGCAAAATAGAATGTGTAGGCCATGTTCAAAAACGTTTGGGATCAAGGCTGAGAAAACTAACTGTTGATATGAGAGGAAAAAAAATTAGAAGATGGAAAATTGTCGACTGGACAGGGTCGGTTAACTAAAACTGAAATAGAAAACTTGCAGGTATACTATGGGCTGGCAATTAGGAGAAATAAAGACAATCTGGAGGCAATGAAGAGAGATGTTTGGGCCATTTTCTTCCATAAGTCCTCTACTGATGATAAGCCATGACATGGATTATGTCCATCAGGAGAAAATTCGTGGTGCAAATACAATAGGGCACAGGCAACTGGAGAATCTTATACTCACCAGCATCCTCTTCCTGCTGCTGTTATTACAGCAATTAAACCTATTTTCAGAGACCTGGCTCATCCTGACCTTCTAAGTAAATGTCTGCATGGGCATACACAGAACCCAAATGAATGTTTCAACAGCATAATTTGGAACCGCCTTCCTAAAACTGTATTTGTAGGCATGCATACAATGAAACTAGGAGTTCATGATGCTGTTATTACATTCAATTGTGGTAACATTGGAAAGTGTTGGGTACCAAAAAGCTGGGAATTAATCCTGGTGAAAATATGATCACTGGGCTGCAACATTGTGATAAAATGAGGATAGCCGATGCAGACAGGTCTGCATCTAATATGGCCAAGAAAGCAAGACAAACATCCAGGAAGGTGAAAAAGAAGCTCAAAGACCTGCTAGAGGCCAAAGAAGGGTCATCATATGCAGCAGGACAGTTTTAATTAACTGTAAGCAACAAATTTCAAAAGTTTTTTCTTTAAAGTCAATTTCCCGCAAACTAAAATTTTCAGTACATATGCCCCATTATCCTATCGTAGATAACCGAATGAAGTTTTCAGAGACTCTGCATAACATAAAAAGCCACCTCTGGTACTACATTCATTATTATTCCCCCATTAGGAAGTTTACAAAAAATATTTTCTGCAGAAAAACTTAATATTTTTTGTTAATAAATTTAAAAAAGTGTTTCTTAAAAATTATAAAATGGATAAAGTAGATTTTATTACAGTTGACTCTATTAGCATCATGTAATATACAGTAAACATATTAAGGTCCTCCATCAAATAGCTTTTTTTCAGAAATGGGTCAAATACTTGCCTAAATTAACATAAGTTAGACAGGCAGGGTGTGGTCACCTTAAGTGGAATATTAACTTCTCCAAAAAAAAAGTGTGTGAAATCTTACGGGACTTAACTGCTAAGGTCATCAGTGCCTAAGCTTTCACACTACTTAACCTAAATTATCCTAAGGACAAACACACACACCCATGCCTGAGGGAGGACTCGAACCTCCGCTGGGACCAGCCGCACAGTCTAACTTCTCCAATGTCTGGTTTCACGTACCTCTTCTGTCAGGCCCACATACTTGCTAAGTTAGTGATGATGAAGACACAATGGCTACACTGACCAGCACTGAGACTACTTTTGTGTTCCGCAGGATGTGGAGGAACTGGTGGGCTCGCTGTTTCACCGATCCGCAGACACAAACAGGTTCCTGCGAGCTGACTGCAACGCCGCCCTCGACAAGATGGCGGATGTATTGCCTCCAGCACGTGCCGTCCAACTCATTGTCTCCAAAGGTGCCAGGTAGGTTCCGACACAGCCTAACGGTAAAAGTATTTGAGGTTGCTCCAAACAGCTGTCATTGGAAACAAATTGCACCTCGTTAGCCAAGTATTCTAATGTTATGATTATTAGTGGGTCCAGATATGTGAAATCTGGTTTTATCACATAACAAAACCTTTTCCTTAATATCAATGTACAGGGTTATTACAAATGATTGAAGCGATTTCACAGCTCTACAATAATTTTATTATTTGAGATATTTTCACAATGCTTTGCACACACATACAAAAACTCAAAGTTTTTTTAGGCATTCACAAATGCTCAATATGTGCCCCTTTAGTGATTCACCAGACATCAAGCCGATAATCAAGTTCCTTCCACACTCGGCGCAGCATGTCCCTATCAATGAGTTCGAAAGCATCGTTGATGCGAGCTCCCAGTTCTGGCACGTGTCTTGGTAGAGGAGGTTTAAACACTGAATCTTTCACATAACCCCACAGAAAGAAATCGCATGGAGTTAAGTCTGGAGAGCGTGCAGGCCATGACATGAATTGCTGATCATGATCTCCACCACGACCGATCCATCGGTTTTCCAATCTCCTGTTTAAGAAATGCCGAACATCATGATGGAAGTGCGGTGGAGCACCATCCTGTTGAAAGATGAAGTCGGCGCTGTCGGTCTCCAGTTGTGGCATGAGCCAATTTTCCAGCATGTCCAGATACACGTGTCCTGTAACGTTTTTTTCGCAGCAGAAAAAGGGGCCGTAAACTTTAAACCGTGAGATTGCACAAAACACGCTAACTTTTGGTGAATTGCGAATTTGCTGCACGAATGCGTGAGGATTCTCCACCGCCCAGATTCGCACATTGTGTCTGTTCACTTCACCATTAAGAAAAAATGTTGCTTCATCACTGAAAACAAGTTTCGCACTGAACGCATCCTCTTCCATGAGCTGTTGCAACCGCGCCGAAAATTCAAAGAGTTTGACTTTGTCATCAGGTGTCAGGGCTTGTAGTAATTGTAAACGGTAAGGTTTCTGCTTTAGTCTTTTCCGTAAGATTTTCCAAACCGTCGGCTGTGGTACGTTTAGCTCCCTCTGCTTGCTTTATTCGTCGACTTCCGCGGGCTACGCGTGAAACTTGCCCGCTCGCGTTCAACCGTTTCTTCGCTCACTGTAGGCCGACCCGTTGATTTCCCCTTACAGAGGCATCCAGAAGCTTTAAACTGCGCACACCATCGCCGAATGGAGTTAGCAGTTGGTGGATCTTTGTTGAACTTCGTCCTGAAGTGTCGTTGCACTGTTATGACTGACTGATGTGAGTGCATTTCAAGCACGACATACGCTTTCTCGGCTCCTGTCGCCATTTTGTCTCACTGCGCTCTCGAGCGCTCTGGCTGCAGAAACCTGAAGTGCGCCTTCAGCCGAACAAAACTTTATAAAATCGCTTCAATCATTTGTAATAGCCCTGTATTTGTGTGTTGTCCAGTACACCACGTGCATTACAGAATACATCATGAACAGGTATTTTAGGAATCCAGAATTCTCATACTGTCTGTTGAAAATATTACATAATTTTGAAAGTTATTTGCTCAGACTCTATCGTTCGTTCGTTCAAGAGAATTTAAATGTTTGCCTGTTTTTTACTCAAAACTGAATGTACTGTCCTCTGTTATAAAAACGTTGAACTGAATGTGAACAGCATGTCTCAGTGCACACATTTACGTAAAGACTAACCTAACTGGCGTTTACTGCGCAGGAAATTATATCTACATGGATACTCTGCAAATCACATTCAAGTGCCTGGCAGAGGGTTCATCGAACCACCTTCACATTTCTCTATTATTCCAATCTCGTACAGCGCGAGGAAAGAATGAACACCTATATCTTTCCGTACGAGCTCTGATTTCCCTTATTTTATCGTGGTGATCGTTCCTCCCAATGTAGGTCGGTGTCAACAAAATATTTTCGCTTTCGGAGGAGAAAGTTGGTGATTGGAATTTCGCGAGAAATTCCGTAGCAACGAAAAACGCCTTTCTTTTAATGATTTCCAGCCGAAATCCCGTATCATTTCTGTGACATTCTCTCCCATATTTCGCGATAAACGTGCTACCTTTCTTTGAACTTTTCCATGTACTCCGTCAATCCTATCTGGTAAGGATCCCACACCATGCAGCAGTATTCTAAAAGAGGACGGACAAGCGTAGTGTAGGCAGTCTCCTTAGTACGTCTGTTACATTTTCTAAGTGTACTGCCAATAAAACGCAGTCTTTGGTTAGCCTTCCCCACAACATTTTCTACGTGTTCCTTCCGGTTTAAGTTGTTCGTAATTGTAATAGCTAGGTATTTAATTGAATTTACGGCTTTTAGATTAGACTGATTTTTCGCGTAACCGAAGTTTAACGAGTTCCTTTTAACACTCATGTGGATGACCTCACACTTTTCGTTATTTAGGGTCAACTGCCACTTTTCGCACCATTCAGATATCTTTTCTAAATCGTTTTGCAATTTGTTTCGATCTTCAGATGAGTTTACTTTATAAGTCGATAACCGACAGCGTCATCTGCAAACAACCGAAGACGGCTGCTCACATTGTCTACAAAATCGTTTATATAGACAAGGAACAGCAAAGGGCCTATAACACTACCTTGGGGAACGCCAGAAATCACTTCTGTTTTACTCGATAACTTTCCGTCAGTTACTACGAACTGTGACCTATCTGACAGGAAATCACAAATCCAGTCACATAACTGAGACGATATTCCATTAAATCAAAATTGTTACTCAAAAATCACAATCACAACCAAAATCAAACTGCCCACTGCCCAAAAAAATTTGAACACTGAAATCATGTAGTAACTGTGTAGAAATATACACTGTTCATTGGTCCATTAAAAATCTGAATTACAAAGAAAATGCTTAGAATTTGCGCAATGGAAACGTGAGATGAGAAACGGAAAAACTAAAAAAAATTAAAAGAATCTCACCTGAAAAATTACAGCGTAATCAGCATCAAGAGCACAGGACGAAGAAATCGCGTCATTTGACAGATGCTAAAGTAAAACTAAGCTACTGGGAGAAAGATTGGGACGATTTTCTCATACTAAAAAAACTTCTTACTTGCAATGAAAATACTAATCTCTTCATTATAATGACAATGCTGTATTTTAAACTCTTATTTCACATGAACAAAACACTCACAGAAAACCAAAAACATTACTTCCTTTACAGAAGTCTTACAAGGCAATGCTTTTACTATTATGCAAATTGAAATTAATTAAACTGAAATAACCTAAACTGAGGTGGGAAATGGACTATTCTGTTGCAAGAATCTCTAATATTATCAGTACACGCAGCAAAAAAATTATTACCTTACAAAACATATTCATAATCCGAATCCAGTCTCTGTTTTCCATAAATGCTGCGTCTGTACGTCCTTCCATCAGATTAATAATACCCAACAATTTTCTTCAGTAAAATCCTTCTCCAATATGCACTATGCTAAAAGTTCTGCCACCTTACTCCGTGTCCAACACTCGACTACTCTCCGCCCTACCATGGTACCTAGAGAGGTTGGCCATTCCGGCAAGTACATTCTCATTGGTCAGCGACGTGTTGCGTCACTTGGCAGCCAGCGTTCACGCAGTCGCGCACTCGCTAGTGGGTATCTCAGAGAGTAAAATATTTTTCGTGTCTCTTTTCATTCGATTTTGAGCATCTCGTTGATGGGGATCAAGATGGTTCGAAATAATCACTATTAGAAATATTCTAAAGGAAAAACAAAGCGTAAAGAGCATTGATGACAACACTTCTCAATATCCAATGTTAGCTGTAGGTGCTCTTCACCAATAATTCCAGCTTAAGAACGTGACTGCGCAGAATATCTTACAATTTTGCGATCGACTTTAGTTGAAACATACACTCCTGGAAATTGAAATAAGAACGCCGTGAATTCATTGTCCCAGGAAGGGGAAACTTTATTGACACATTCCTGGGGTCAGATACATCACATGATCACACTGACAGAACCACAGGCACATAGACACAGGCAACAGAGCATGCACAATGTCGGCACTAGTACAGTGTATATCCACCTTTCGCAGCAATGCAGGCTGCTATTCTCCCATGGAGACGATCGTAGAGATGCTGCATGTAGTCCTGTGGAACGGCTTGCCATGCCATTTCCACCTGGCGCCTCAGTTGGACCAGCGTTCGTGCTGGAAGTGCAGACCGCGTGAGACGACGCTTCATCCAGTCCCAAACATGCTCAATGGGGGACAGATCCGGAGATCTTGCTGGCCAGGGTAGTTGACTTACACCTTCTAGAGCACGTTGGGTGGCACGGGATACATGCGGACGTGCATTGTCCTGTTGGAACTGCAAGTTCCCTTGCCGGTCTAGGAATGGCAGAACGATGGGTTCGATGACGGTTTGGATGTACCGTGCACTATTCAGTGTCCCCTCGACGATCACCAGTGGTGTACGGCACACCATGATGCCGGGTGTTGGCCCTGTGTGCCTCGGTCGTATGCAGTCCTGATTGTGGCGCTCACCTGCACGGCGCCAAACACGCATACGACCATCATTGGCACCAAGGCAGAAGCGACTCTCATCGCTGAAGACGACACGTCTCCATTCGTCCCTCCATTCACGCCTGTCGCGACACCACTGGAGGCGGGCTGCACGATGTTGGAGCGTGAGCGGAAGACGGCCTAACGGTGTGCGGGACCGTAGCCCAGCTTCATGGAGACGGTTGCGAATGGTCCTCGCCGATACCCCAGGAGCAACAGTGTCCCTAATTTGCTGGGAAGTGGCGGTGCGGTCCCCTACGGCACTGCGTAGGATCCTACGGTCTTGGCGTGCATCCGTGCGTCGCTGCGGTCCGGTCCCAGGTCGACGGGCACGTGCACCTTCCGCCGACCACTGGCGACAACATCGATGTACTGTGGAGACCTCACGCCCCACGTGTTGAGCAATTCGGCGGTACGTCCACCCGGCCTCCCGCATGCCCACTATACGCCCTCGCTCAAAGTCCGTCAACTGCACATACGGTTGACGTCCACGCTGTCGCGGCATGCTACCAGTGTTAAAGACTGCGATGGAGCTCCGTATGCCACAGCAAACTGGCTGACACTGACGGCGGCGGTGCACAAATGCTGCGCAGCTAGCGCCATTCGACGGCCAACACCACAGTTCCTGGTGTGTCCGCTGTGCCGTGCGTGTGATCATTGCTTGTACAGCCCTCTCGCAGTGTCCGGAGCAAGTGTGGTGGGTCTGACACACCGGTGTCAATGTGTTCTTTTTCCATTTCCAGGAGTGTATGTAGAGAATGTTATGATAAAGATGACGAAACTTACCTTACGATGTTGACCCGTAAAATTTAACTCTGTTGCTGAAAGCGGTGCAGTCCAGAGCACATTAAATGAAACAACAAGTTTACTGTTACCAGTCACTGTTTATTTATCTCCACGACGCGTTTCAGTGGTTTAAACCTGCATCATCAGGTGGATTTACATTTGTTAGTATGACATTTGTGTGCCGGCTGGTGTGGCCATGCGGTTCTAGGCGCTTCAGTCTGGAACCGCGTGACCGCCACGGTCGCAGGTTCGAATCCTGCCTCGGGCATGGATGTGTGTGATGTCCTTAGGTTAGTTAGGTTTAAGTAGTTCTACGTTCTAGGGGACTGATGACCACAAATGTTAAGTCCCATAGTGCTCAGAGCCATTTGAACCAATTTTATGACATTTGTGTGCGTGTCGTGTTACGATTTCTTGGAGGAACTTGTGGCACTGTCTAGTGCAAAAAACAAAACACTATTTCAGAATATAGTTTTGGGTTTCTGTCGACAAAAACTAAACGTATTTCTAACGGTAAACATAAGATCAGTAAAATTTCCTTTCGCCGATGCCCTCTTCATTACATTTAATTTGGCTCCTTTATCCAAAAATCTAATGCGGATGAAAGTTCTCTTTCTTACACACAAATCAATGATTCCCTTTTAGATTTCGGGAAATCTTGGTTGTAATAGTGCTGCTAATGATTCCATCACTCTTTTGCAACGTGAAATATTTGCTCCATGAAAATAGGCAAAAATAAATTCGAAATCTTATATTGTAATAAACCACTCTGGTGATGGAGAAGTAAGCCGACGTTACGAAAGCACACTTATCCAGTCTTGTTTCGCTGTTAATTTTGCATCGAATGTCATTTTGCAGTTGTAATTCCTAATGAACTGTCGATGCTTTTCCACTTGAACGCGATGTATCCTGCCAAGTATTTTAAGGCATTGCGACGTCTTCACTGGAGCTCGCTTAATCACCAAGATCGCAACCACCAAACAAATCATCATATAAAATACTGTGATGTTATGTGTCAAATACTTTGTTGCACAACTCGCTAGAAATAAAGTTCTGGAACTCTCACACTACTTCTGCAGAATTTTGGTCTCTGTCCTCTGCAATGGAAGCATCAAGGGACAAAGGTATATTAGGCGCATTATTAGTCAGTATTAGTGGACGTATTCTATTTTTCACTTCAAAGGGCGTGGTATATTGTAAAAACCACCAAGATCACGAATTTTAGAAAAGAAATTTTCGAGACAATCTTGATTCAACCTGACAATCACGATGTATGTTGCCCCAGCATTTTTCACATCTGTAAAAATGTCCAAAAAGTGAATTTATTGATGTAGAAAATCCTTTTTGAAATGGGAGAACCTATTTCTTTTCCCTACTCGCATATTCGAGGAAATTTCGAAAACCCTCTTCAGGAAATTTTCTTGACTTCTGAGGTTTAAACCATAAACACTTCTAAGAGGTACTTTCTGACCTAAGGTGTACCTCGAGTTTAACACATCGAAAACGTTGTATGTCATTTCGTTTGAAACTTCCTTCACGACCTTTATGGAGGACATACCTCACAGCTTGTGCAGTGCGACGTGGAAATAGCTGTGCAGCCAATCTGACGTTTTGATGTATACGTCCTCTCACATTCAAGTCACCTTCCTAAGTGTGATAGGTGATCGAAAGATCACTTGTCTTGTACTGCAGAAGATCTTCTATTACAGTTTTGTAAATATGGTACCATCACGCAAGGTGATTCTGTCGTCAATAAAGTAATTTCTTAATAATTTTAGCAAATGCTGTACATTGTAAAAAAAAATCTTCCTTGTCCACAGGGTTCGAAAAATTCATCTTACTTGTGGATTCATCGGGTTGTTTCCACAATACTGAATTTTTCGCTCCCATATCGCATGTAACTGCAACAGCGCGAATGCCAACTCCTTCAAGTTCGACCGGCAAACGCGCGGAAATCCGGGATTCAATCACCTGCGCTCTACAATTGAGCCAAAGCTACACAAGTTCAGAGATACCACTCTCACTGCCGTAAGTCGACTATTCCACAGATGTCACACACGACTATTTCGCTCTCGTAACATGAAATTTCCATTCATTCTTAAATTATCTGCAAAATAAATGTCCAGTTCATTTATATATTCCACCTTCCAATTTCCACAACATTATGTGGCACATCACCTGGAAACCTTTAAAACACCAGAGTTCGTCTAGACCAGCGTGTCTGCATTCTCTGAGAGATGTTTACTTCCAGAAGTATAAAGAAAAAGAGAGATAGAGAGATCTTACACAATATACTGGGTCCATGCCATAAAATGGGATCTACGAACAGAGATAAAAACAAGAAATTTAGTCTAAAACAGAAAAAAATATGGAGACACTAAACTGATGCAGAGTTCGCTTTTATGGCTGAACGCAGGACTCCAAATGAATGAAAGACGTGATCAACATTTTTTACTCGAAACCAAAAACAAGAATGCTGTGGTACAAATATCAAAAAATATCTGGAAGAAAAGGATATAGGAGCAGAAGACACATGCAATCAGAACACCGTCAGGACAACTGTAGTAACTTTTGGGACCTTTCAAGACAGTTGAACGACTGGTGCCAAGTGGTGTGACGAAGGTCTTGCTAGATGCAGTGTATTAGTGAAAAACATCCGGCTTGAAAAAGAAAATGGAAGGATAACACTTATCACAATTGTTGTAAGCTTATTGTGGTCCCTAGATGGCCAAATAACGAAATAAACAAGTAAGTAAATAAATGAACAAATAATATAAACAACTTCCTGGCAGATTAAAACTGTGTGCCCGACCGAGCCTCGAACTCTTTCAGGAGTGCTAGTTCTGCAAGGTTCGCAGGAGAGCTTCTGTAAAGTTTGGAAGGTAGGAGACGAGGTACTGGCAGAAGTAAAGCTGTGAGTACCGGGCGTGAGTCGTGCTTCGGTAGCTCAGTTGGTAGAGCACTTGCCCGCGAAAGCCAAAGGTCCCGAGTTCGAGTCTCGGTCGGGCACACAGTTTTAATCTGCCAGGAAGTTTCATATCAGCGCACACTCCGCTGCAGAGTGAAAAATCTCATTCTGGGAATATAAACAACCTTTGACATGGACGACATTCAGCAACCGTATTTAAGGATAAAATCAGAAAACGTTGCACAAATTTTAATGCACTGACCTGATTTTGATTCCAAATAATATTATCTTCATTATAATAAATTACAGTTACTCTTTTGTAATAATTTTCTTCTTATGTCTTGTATTTCTTGTCCGCATCCATTGCCTTTCGATGTCTGCATGTCTCTGTTCTTCAGAGTATCAAGGTGCTACCATTATTTACACTGATTGCTCTAAATCCATGGATGAGATGGGATATGTTGTTACAACTCATGCTGGTCAGGAGCAACATTTGATGCCAGGAACGTTTCATGTATTTACAGTGAAGCTGATAGTCAAAGACAGAGCACAAAGTTTTAATAAACAGACGCCTCTCGACGGTGTATTTGTAGTGACTCAAAAAGTACTCCAGGCCACTGATCGATGTTGCTCTTATCATCCTGTGATATCTGCTATTCATGACCTTCTCTCTGACCTTAGTCATACTATCTGTTCAGTAGTCATTCTCTGTGTCTGATTTCGTGTGGGTATTGTACCAAATGAAATGGTCGACCATTTCGCAAAAGAAACGATTACTTGCCCAACACTCGCTTCGACCAGCCAAATTCCGAATTTGTAGGTGCAATTACGACCTCTCCTCACTCATAGATGGAATGACATCTGCTGGGGTACTGTCCACTCCAATAAATCCTGCACTGTCTAACAACACTACCACAACAAAGGTCAAAAATTAATTATGATTGTACTGTTGCTCACGCTACTAAATATTGCATTTTCAGGCAACAAAAAAGTTATATTATGTGGCAGGTGTTATATTATGTGGCAGGTGTTATATTATGTGGCACGTGTCATTAGAGCACACTTAATAAAGTCATTTCTTGAAATAATGGATAATCTAGCCACTCATCTATTCATGTTTCCCACGCTGCTCTCGTTGTGAACTCATGGCTCAATCGTCGAAAATATAGGTAGTGATAATTCCAAGCTCGGATGCAAAGAGGCCTAGGTGTTATTCTGCGATATTCAAAAGTTTTATAGATGTGTTTCATCAACCATTCTTGAAGATTAAACTTTTGCAAGTTAGGACAATGGTGATGTAAAAAAGTAATCAGCACTCCGAATTTAAGTTACACTTCTTTTTTATTACTTTTGTTGCAATATCACGTAACTCGTTCCAAAACATCACTTCACAATATAAAACACACCTGAAAATATCTTCCTCACTGTTAAAGTTCACATTTCATAAACTGACTACAATTTGCGTCTTTTTAACATGACGACCAAAACTTGACTCTCTAATAACCGCTTAAACGCCCAAAAATCAGAGTTACAAGTATGTCAAAGATCGTAGTGACAAAAGAAAGAATACACATAAGAATAATATCATTGCAATATAAAAATATCGATGTATCGAAGTACCTCTACATTATTGAAATCAAATCTGAATGTTGTCACAGAAATCTGTTAACTATTTTACAGAAACACAGTAGGATATTGCTGGCATCGAGAGGTTGAGGTGAGGTGCTGTAATGGTTACGTAATTCAAGTACCATTACAACTGCCATGGAGTCTAGTGCTGCATGCCGCTTCTCCTTCTATTCACCGAGCGAGGTGGCGCAGTGGTTAGCACACTGGACTCGCATTCGGGAGGACGGCGGTTCAATCCCGTCTCCGGCCATCCTGATTTAGGTTTTCCGTGATTTCCCTAAATCGCTTCAGGCAAATGCCGGGATGGTTCCTTTGAAAGGGCACGGCCGATTTCCTTCCCCATCCTTCCCTCACCCGAGCTTGCGCTCCGTCTCTAATGACCTCGTTGTCGACGGGACGTTAAACACTAATATCCTCCTCCTCCTCTATTCCTCACAGAAGGAATCCCATCTCTTATATCGCATTCACATCTCTCATACCAGATTAACCCATGGCGTGGAGGGTAAAAATCGTAGAGGGAGACCAGGAGATGAATACACTACGCAGATTCAGAAGGATGTAGGTTGCAGTAGGTACTGGGAGAAACTTGCACAGGATAGAGTAACATGGAGAGTGCTGCATCAAACCAGTCTCTGGACTGCAGACCACAGCAACAACAACAACGAGCCAACCTAATGTTGTGGTTGTGGGGCCTTACAGACAGCAGCTCACACCCTGCTGGAATGCTCCCTCCTTCTGGCTCCCCATGTTAAGTGAGGTCTTCCAGATTCTTTGCCTCTAATATTGCTGAACGACAAAAGGACACTGGAAGTCGTTCTCGGTTTTCTCCCTGAAAATTGTTTTTATTCTCAGATATAATATCTTAAACTGCATTTGAAGCAGGTGCAAAGTGGCTGGGGATGGTGCACCTCTTGTCACATGCTGGGTTTGAAAAGCACTTGACACTGCTTCGTTCATCAGCTGTCTTCGTCATCTCTCTTTTCTTCTCGTTGAATTGCACCCTATTTTCTATTTTAGGGGTGGCCTTGCGATGCATGCTGTTCGCCTCTTAGACTACAAAGGATCGGAGGTGGGACAGCAATGGTAGGGGCTGCTCCTGCCGCATACAGAGCCCTTGGGGAAACTTGCCTGGCTCCACCCACTTGCTGACCTGATTATTTCTGTCACCTCGTTTTATTATTATCTGCCCAACTGTAGTTCAATACTTTGAGCCTTCACCTGACTAGAAACGATTATTTACTCTGTAACTGTCTTCACTCTTAGTCAGGTTGGCAGCAGGTGTATGTGGCCGGGGGTTCTCTCTACACAGATGAGCCCTGGGAGAACCTTCCTCTGCTCTGTCACACATAATTTTACTTCTCCTTAAATCATTTCTCAGCTCTGGCATCAATATTGCTTTCAGCGCCTCAGTTTTATCGCTCTTACATACTTTCATAATCTGATCAATTTTCTGATGGACATCAATGATTGAAGAAGAGAAATTTGTTAACATCGAGTATAGATTTAAGTGTCAGGAAGTCGTTTCTGAAAGTATTTGTATGGAGTGTAGCCATGTATCGAGTGAAACATGGACGATAAATAGTTTAGACAAGAAGAGAATAGAGGCTTTCGAAATGTGGTGCTACAGAAGAATGCTGAAGATTAGATGGGTAGATCACATAACTAATGAGGAGGTATTGAATAGAATTGGGGAGAAGAGGAGTTTGTGGCACAACTTGACTAGAAGAAGGGATCGGTCGGTAGGACATGTTCTGAGGCATCAAGGGATCACCAATTTGGTGCTGGAGGGCAGCGTGGAGGGTAAAAATCGTAGAGGGAGACCAAGAGATGAATACACTAAGCAGATTCAGAAGGATGTAGGCTGCAGTAGGTACTGGGAGATGAAGTAGCTTGCACAGGATAGAGTAGCATGGAGAGCTGCATCAAACCAGTCTCAGGACTGAAGACAACAACAACAACGACAGCAACAACAACAATGACTGCAGATTGGTACCTCTTGAACATGGGACTGATATCACTGTTTAGTCCCTTAACCTCCAAACAACCAACAACTGAAACTGGGCTTCATCAGATCTTGCTGTACGCCACCACTGGTCACTGATCACAGGCCCATACCAGTCATTGCATTCTGTGTCAAGATGTCAACATAAGAATTCCGACATCCACTTGTGAGTCAGCAGATATCTAAGTTACAGTACAGCTCTGCAAAGGTAACAGGACATCCGGTCACCGAACTTTTGCAGTGCTCCAGTGCAGTGGTTTACACATGTGGAACCACTGTCTCTGCCACACTGAATATCTACTCTAGACACTGTTGACCTTGCAAAGCCGTATCTTGTGTAATTTTAGATACGCTGTGAGCTATGCATCTTGAAGCAGTAATCATCCAACATTAAAATTCTGTAAAATCATGATGTGCTGCCATATTTATTAACACTTGTTTGTAACAGATTACTCAGAGACTGTATCTACGCCTGTGCCATACACCACATCCAGCAGCAACATTTCAGCGTCATACACAGCACGTTTCAAGTGGAAAAACCCTTCCTGTGACTTTTGGCCATTCCATTTAGAGCAGTATGAAAACACAACACCTGTCTTTCACGTGTGTTTGCATAACTAATCTGCAATGTGGTTGGCTGCTGATGTCTAGAAGTGATGCATGCACAAAAGTATTTGCACTCACGAATTCTAATGACAGTCAGTTTAAAGTATCTCACTGAATTATGTTCAACTCCACATTTACCGATACTGTAACTGTCATAGCACAGCCAGTTCTTACCTCATTCACACTTGCACAGATATAGAAAGTGCACTTATCACTATAAAATGGTTGAAATGGCTCTGAGCACTATGGGACTTAACATCTGAGGTCATCAGTCCCCTAGAACGTAGAACTACTTAAGCCTAACTAACTTAAGGACATCACACACATCCATGCCCGAGGCAGGATTCGAACCTGCGACCTTAGCGGTCGCGCGGTTCAAGACTGAAGCTCCTAGAACCGCTCGCGCTCGGCCATTTCACTATAATATATAGACTTTTTTTTTTTTTTTTTTTTTTGATGCGTTGTCACAAATGAATTGGGCTCCAAACAAGTGATAAATGACCGCTTATCTTTTGTTATAGATTTTCTTTGATGTGGCTGTGGATTAGAGCGTGAAACGTCCCCTTAGAAAAATTTATGAATTACTGTGCTGATAAATCTCTTACATTATTTGATTTTCAAACAGCTGAGCAAAACTGAACGTACTCAGACATTTCTCTCTTTACTTATTCTCATCAACACCAAACTGACAAACAATATTTTTAGTGCAACGCAATCTGACTTTCAAAAATCCCTACAAAAGAATGGCCCTGACTAACAATAACCTATACCTTTCATGAATCACTTACCTCACAAAAATCTTCGTTACTCGAACTACTGCAATATAGCGAGCGCCAATAGTGCCAGCTAAATGAAAGATTCTAACTGCTGAAGGCACTAACTACTGATAGGCATAGTTAGCAAATGAAAGATTTTGATAGAGAACAAACAATGTATTTACCTTAATAGTGTTCAAAAGTCATTATATATATATATATATATATATATATATATATATATATATATATATATATATAATTTCATGACTCCAGTCTTACAAATTTCCTTTTTGCTGATGATGGACACACGTCCAGATCATTCGCTCTCAAAACTCCGCCATCTCTCTCCCCACATCCACCACTGCTGGCGGCTCACCTCCAACCGCGCGACACTACGCGCTGTTCACATCCAACTGCCCAACAATACAATAGCGAATGTTCCAACAATGCCAACCAGCCACAGACTGCACACAGCACAGCCAGTGATTTTCATATAGAGGGCTACGTGGCGTTACCAGCATAAAAACCTAAACAGCCTACTTACAAGCGTAGGTACATTCATATGACAGACAGAACCAGTCTTTGTGTTGAAATATAATGTGGTCAGAAATACAGCACGAAGCACTTTCTCATAACCCTGTTGTTCACTAGTAGCTCATCATCGTAGCACTGTTCAAAGACAAAGTTCACAAACATATGGAAGGACTTCCAACTAACTTGAAGAGTCTAACTGATTCTCTCTAACCGTGTTGTAGCCAGACACGGTGCTCTTCTTGCTGCTCTCTGAGGACTAGACGTTGACTGGAATGTAGCCCGGCACAGAACTGGTCTCGTGTCGGTGCTTCAGTCCGTTTCGAGACAGGCTGCCGATGGCGACGCAGAGAACTTCGGTGGACGTGTCTCACTACTTCCGTCTAATCGGTGTGGCCAGCGACGCTCCAATAGCGAGCAGCGTCCTTGTGATGTCGATAGCAGGAACCGGCGGGACTCCTGTTGGCTACACCACACTTTCACTGATGAACACTGATGTAAAAGCAGACATCTAGTGTAGTGAAAAGTGTTAAACATTTTTGGCAACGCAACACTCGTCCGTTAATATTCCTAGTCCCCAACCCCAAAGCTCACAAATGACTGATTAACAATCATTATCCATACTGGAATGAGATTTTCACTCTGCAGCGGAGTGTGCGCTGATATGAAACTTCCTGGCAGATTAAAACTGTGTGCCCGACCGAGACTCGAAGTCGGGACCTTTGGCTTTCGCGGGCAAGTGCTCTACCGTCTGAGCTACCGAAGCACGACTCACGCCCGGTACTCACAGCTTTACTTCTGCCAGTATCTCGTCTCCTACCTTCCAAACTTTACAGAAGTTCGCAGGAGAGCTTCCAAACTTTACAGAAGTTCGCAGGAGAGCTTCTGTAAAGTTTGGAAGGTAGGAGACGAGATACTGGCAGAAGTAAAGCTGTGAGTACCGGGCGTGAGTCGTGCTTCCGTAGCTCAGATGGTAGAGCACTTGCCCGCCAAAGGCAAAGGTCCCGAGTTCGAGTCTCGGTCAGGCACACAGTTTTAATCTGCCAGGAAGTTTCATTCTCCACACTCTTTCAAGAGGCAACTATCGATGGCAACATCAGTATGTCAAGTACTCTTTGGGAGACTGTCAAGTGTGTCACAGTCAGGGGCGGATCCAGGATCTCGGTCAGGGGGGGGGCCAATTTTTTGGTACCTGCCTTCCAAAAAATTAATTCCAAATAAAAGCATTAATACTCTATATACGCGCGCGCACACACACACACACACACACACACACACACACACACACGTATATATATATATTTTAAATGGAACCACGTTAGTTTTGTTAGCACATCTGAACATATGAACAAATACGTAATCAGTGCCGTTTGTTGCATTGTAAAATGTTAATTACATACGGAGATATTATAACCTGAAGTTGACGCTTGAAACCTCCGACGTTCAGTTGCGTGTTGTAACAAACACGGGCCACGGTCGGCGAGCAGCATCTGCAGGGACATGTTAACGATGACGACCGTGTTTACGAGTGTGGCTGTAGTGCACTGTTGTGGTTTGGTCTAGCTGACGCAGTGTCCGCATGTAGCACTTGCTGCTATTGTTATTCTGCATTCGTCTCCGCACGCAGACCAACTGTAGTACACCGTGTTACCAGACGTCTGTGATAGTGTAGTGTTGTAGGAACTGTGACCATGGTGTATTCGAACTCTGAAAAGGCGGAGATGATACTCATCTATGGCGAGTGTCGACGAAATGGAGCTGAAGCCTGCAGGGAGTATGCAGAACGGTACCCGGTCAGAGAGCATCCAACGTGCCGCACATTGCAAAACATCTACCGCCAACTGTATGCAACAGGTATGGTCGTAGCACGCAAACGGGTCCGTAACAGGCCCGTCACAGGAGAAGCGGGGGCAGTTGGTGTGTTAGCTGCTGTTGCCATGAACCCACACATGAGTACACGGGACATTGCGAGAGCCGGTGGACTGAGTCAAAGTAGTGTCATGCGCATACTGCATCGTCACCGCGTTCACCCGTTTCATGTGTCGCTACATCAGCAATTACATGGTGATGACTTTAATCATCGAGTGCAATTCTGTCAATGGGCATTAACAGAGAATGCGTTGCAGTTCTACCTGTTTACCGATGAAGCGGGTTTCACAAACCACGGGGCAGTGAAACTACGGAACATGCATTACTGGTCCGTGGACAAACCTCGCTGGCTCAGACAGGTAGAGCGACAGCGACCGTGGACTGTAAATGTATGGTGCGGAATCATTGGCGACCACCTCATTGGTCCTCACTTCATTGCAGGGGCCCAAACAGCTGCAACATACATCGCGTTTCTACAGAATGATCTGCCAACGTTGCTCGAAAATGCCCCACTGGAAACGCGTCGACGTATATGGTATCTGCATGATGGTGCACCTGCACATTCCGCAGTTAACACTAGGCTGATCCTTGACAGGATGTTCGACGGGCGTTTCATAGGACGTGGAGGACGCATAAATTGGCCAGCCCGTTCTCCTGATCTTACACCTCTGGACTTCTTTCTGTGGGGTACGTTAAAGGAGAATGTGTACCGTGATGCGCCTACAACCCCAGAGGATATGAAACAACGTATTGTGGCAGCCTGCGGCGACATTACACCAGATGTACTGCGGCGTGTACGACATTCATTACGCCAGAGATTGCAATTGTGTGCAGCAAATGATGGCCACCACATTGAACATCTATTGGCCTGACATGTCGGGACACACTCTATTCCACTCCGTAACTGGAAACGGAAACCACGTGTGTACGTGTACCTCACCCCTCATGGTAAGGTACATGTGCGTCAGTGAAAAAGACCAATAAAAAGGTGTTAGCATGTGGACGTAACGCGCTGTTTCAGTCTCTTCTGTACCTAAGGTCCATCACCGATCCCTTTGGATCCCTGCGTAATTCGGTGCTTTCCGATACACACGATCGAACAGCGGAGAAGTGGTACTCAAGCGTCAACTTTAGGTTACAATATCTCCGGATGTAATTAACATTTTACAATGCAACAAACGGCACTGATTACGTATTTGTTTATATGTTTAGATGTGCTAACAAAACTAACGGGGTTCCATTTTAAAAAACGTACGTTTGTGTTAAAAAACATACTTCCGTGCATTTTTGTATGGTTTGTATTAACCAGTTACACTAGCCCCTGGTCACAGTACAGTGTACGGACTTTGTTGAAGTCATGTGTGTCATGTGTGTACTGACTGCTTAGAGAGACTGTGTGTGTGTGTGTGTGTGTGTGTGTGTGTCAGTCAGAATGCTAGCTCACGCTGTTCCCGCTTCCCGGCAGCCACCAGAACGCCGTGGTTCGCACAGTGGCCGCGCGGCTGCTGGCGGCGCTGACGGCGCGCCTGGGCGCAGACCGTGTGCTGTCGGCGCCCCGCGACCTCCGCAGCCGCCTGCTGGTCACCGGCTCCTCGCTGCTGACCGAGGGCAGTCTGGACACCAGGTACGTCACGCGTGCGCGACGACAGCGACCTCGTGTCACTCTCCGAGGAAGCTATCTGCAAAGTTTACAGTACGTCATACAGTTACGAACGAGATGAAAACACCGACCCCTGCTTCTCACTGCTGGACAATGGTTTCGTCCATTTGTTTTCACCACAGTGCTCGCTTCACGTGTTACGATGCTCGACTACAGTATTCTGCGCAGAGTAACAGAGAGGTCGGAATTTAACTGCATTATACATGGGTATCCAGCTGAGCTCAGATACTTCCTGAACTGGTTAAGACACCTTAATCCTGTTTTCGCCCAAATACACTACTGGCTATTAAAATTGCTACACCATGAACATGACGTGCTACAGACGCGAAATTTAACCGAGAGGAAGAAGATGCTGTGATATGCAAATGACTAGCTTGTCAGAGCGTTCACACAAGGTTGGCGCCGGTGGCGAAACCTACAACGTGCTGACATGAGGAAAGTTTCCTACCGATTTCTCATACACAAACAGCAGTTGACCGGCGTTGCCTGGTGAAACGTTGTTGCGATGCCTCGTGTAAGAAGGAGAAATGCATACCATGACGTTTCCGACTTTGATAAAGGTCGGATTGTAGCCTATCGCGATTGCGGTTTATCGTACCGTGACATTGCTGCTCGCGTTGGTCGATATCCAATGACTGTTAGCAGAATATGGAATCGGTGGGCTTAGGAGGGTAATACGGAACGCCGTGCTGGATCCCAATGGCCTCTTATCACTAGCAGTCGAGTGACAGGCATCTTATCCGCGTGGCTGTAACGCATCGTGCAGCCACGTCCCTATCCCTGAGTCAACAGATGGGGACGTTTGCAAGACAACAACCATCTGCACGAACAGTTCGATGATGTTTGCAGCAGCATGGACTATCAGCTCGGAGACCACGGCTGCGGTTACCCTTGCCGCTGCATCACAGACAGGGGCGCCTGTGATGGTGTACTCAACGACGAACCTAGGTGCACGAATGGCAAAACGTCATTTTTTCGGATGAATCCAGGTTCTGTTTATAGCATCATCATGGTCGCATCGGTGTTTGGCGACATCGCGGTGAACGCACATTGGAAGCGTGTATTCCTCATCGCCATACTGGCGTATCACCCGGCGCGATGGTGTCGGGTGCCATTGGTTACACGTCTCGGTCACCTCTTGTTCGGATTGACGGCACTTTGAACAGTGAGCGTTACATTTCAGATGTGTTACGACCCGTGGCTCTACCCTTCATTCGATCCCTGCGAAATCCTACATTTCAGCAGGATAATACACGACCACATGTACAGGTCTTTCTGAATACAGAAAATGTTCGACTGCTGCCCCGCCCAGCACATTCTCCAGATCTCTCACCAATTGAAAACGTCTTATCAATGGTGGCCCGGCAACTGTCTCGTCACAATACGCCAGCCACTACTCTTGATGAACTGTGGGAACGTGTTGAAGCTGCATGGACAGCAGTAGATGTACACGCCATCCAAGCTGTGTTTGACTCAATGCCCACGCGTATCACGGCCGTTATTATGGCCAGAGTTGGTTGTTCTGGGTACTGGTTTCTCAGGATCTATGCACCCAAACTGCGTGAAAATGAAATCACATGTCAGTTCTAGTATAATATATTTGTCCAATGAATACCCGTCTATCATCTGCATTTCTTCTTGGTGTAGCAATTTTAATGGCCAGTAGTGTAAATTATGAACAAATCCTCGCCCAATGATGTATTGTCTCCTTTCATAGCCATATTAATTACAAGGATATCGGTATCAGCTTCACTTTTTCAGATACGAGAACTGTAGTAATTTCTGCTGCTAGTACCGTATTTCTAAAAGGGAAAAATTCAATGGTATTTCACTCTTAAAAATCCGATTAGTAGTTTCGGAGAAATCACAGTATTCACAAGGGGACGCTACGACGTTGGGATCATGGATTTATTTCTAACTTTGTACACCTTCAGTAGGCCATTAAAACAACATAATGTTCAAGTAGTAAGGTGCCCTTCTCTGACAATTCCGGGATAATCACAAGAGAAGTTTTACACGTCTACTATGTGGCTTATGTACCTGTGTATAGGTGTCGGACGTTCGAGTTCGTGGTGGTAAATCGATGTTCGCTGTCCTCTGTAATAAAAAAACCGATTGAACAGATCAATGATTAACTTGAACAGACGTCCTGGGACATCCGCCCTGAGCAAATGCAACGAACAATAACGAACAAAATTAGATAAAAAAAAAGTGATTGGCATTCGAGCTTCGTAAGCCGAAAGTGCTTGAGGCGAGGGTTCGACTCTTGCTTCAAAACTGGTTCAAATGGCTCTAAGCGCCAAGGGACTTAGCATCGGAGGTCATCAGTCCCCTAGACGTAGAACTACTTGAACCTATCTAACCTAAGGACATCACACACATCCATGCCCGAGGCAGGATTCGAAACTGCGACCGCCGGGGGTGGTCGAGAGGTTCTAGGCGCTACGGTGTGGAACCGCGCGACTGCTACGCTCGCAGGTTCGAATCCTGCCTCGGGCATGGATGTGTGTGATGTCCTTAGGTTAGTTAGGTTTAATTAGTTTTAAGTTCTAGGGGACTGATGACCTTAGAAGTTAAGTCCCATAGTGCTCAGAGCCATTTGAACCATTTGAACCTGCGACCGTAGCAGCAGCGCGGTTCCGGACTGAAGCGCCCAGAACCGCTCGGTCACAGAGGCCGGCGACTCTTGTTCAAAATTAATTATTAATCTATTATTTTTCATCGCTGGTCGTATTATTTAATTTGTATGACATTTGAGAGGTAATATAACGAAAAAAACACGTGTCTTTGCATGAAGTATTTACATCAAGTTTCAGTTTATGTTTACCGTGTCTGTATGATAAATATCATCCTGCAACGAGTGATGTCGAGAGCACATCCGACGGGTAATCGTGCATTACTCTTTTGGTCTGGCACATTGTGACTTACTATATTACTGATTGTGCGTAACGTCATTCCTATCATTACTTATCGAGGTTTGACTTCGGTTTTCCAAGCCTGGCCCTCCTCCTTGAAAATTTAATTACAAATGGTAACTAGTCAAATAACACATGGAATTTACTACAACTTCATCAAAATACATGTGATTTTGTTCTCTCAGAATCATATAAATTACACCAGTGATGAAAAACGAAAAATAAATTAAAATATAAGTGTTAGCAGTATTCGATCCATAGCTTCGCCCTACTTGCCAAGCGCGAACGCTAATCACTTGACCATAAAGACTTGCTACTATCGGCACATTCGTACAAATTCATCAGTTACATAACAGACGCCTAAAATTTCTCTTGCGATTTTCTCGGCGTTGCCAGAGTACTACACCTTACTGCTTGCACATTATGTTGTTTTAATGGCCTACTAAAGGATTACAAAGTTTGAAGCAAATCCGTGATCCCAATATCGTGGACTCCCCTTTTTACACAGACATGAATCCGACTGCTGTCTTATGAGGAAGTTCGTGTTGTTACACGAAACTGTCGCATCAGGCTGATGGGGTACTCCAGCTTGACACAGCTAAAATAGTCTGCTCATAAAAGCGAAATAGTGAAACAAAGATTTAAAAACTGACGCTAACGACACTTGACTGACAAACCAACTGGAAGGCAAAGGACGTAGGAACTTGGGATTGTTCGTCAGTTAAGTACAGTAAGAGTTCTGCTTCCGCTTCTGTGCCAGAGTCTTCAAGGAAAGGTCCCCGTCAGAAACTGATCAGTTTGTGAAACAAGAAAAATGTATAAAGGTTGTTAAAAATAATAACTTCGCATTTCGAGTCTAAAATCGAGATGTACACTTACGTTACAAAATTACATCAGTAACAGCAACAAAAGGGAAATCACAGAAGAATGTACTCATAAACACTTCCTTGATATTCCATTTATGTCATCAGTTGTTTGAAATCCCCACCGTCTACTGCAGCTCGTGAGCAAGGAACCTGTACTACCAGAGGAGGTTCCTTCTGTGTCATAACGCTTGCTGCAACACTGCGATGTTTTATTAGGTCGTCGGAACTTGTGCACAGGCTTCATGTTTGGGTTTACCACAGAGTCAAAATTCCAGGAGCGCCTAACAGGCACGTGCTATCCAGCGACGAAGGAGGCGGGTGAGCGAAGCGGGGCACCCACGTACGTCTACATTTCCCAAGTGATACTTCCTCATTGACAAAGGGCAACATTTCGGTTACAAATTGTGCATATCTTTTAACCTTAAAGGTTTCTTCGATGAAGGAAAGACGAATCATGCAGTCTCTAACAATGCACCAACAAATATTCGCACTCCACTTCCTCAGATGTTCACCTACCTCAGCCACTGCGGGTTCTCAGCGCCTAATAACACGTATTTCTTACTGTGTTCTTACACTTTTTTAGTCTTGTTCGACAAACTTTATTACGCTGTACGACATATGTTTCGCATTATAAGCTCATTTTCTAGCACACAACTAATCCCAAAGATGAGAACCGAGGAGAGGTAAACATACAAGTTCTTAATTTATCTGTTGTTACTTAAACTACAAAAGTTACCTCTGTTGGCAAATTTGACGCAGTTAGATACGGATTTAAACATTTATTACGTTCAAAAAATGGTTCTGAGCACTATGGGACTTAACTTCTGAGGTCATCAGTCCCCTAGAACTTAGAACTACTTAAACCTAACTAACCTAAGGACATCACACACATCCATGCTCGAGGGAGGATTCTAACCTGCAACCGTAGCAGTCGCGCGGTTCCAGACTGAAGCGCCTAGAACCGCTCGGCCACTCCGGCCGGCTATTACGTTCAGCTGTCCATGATCTGTAAAGGTAACTGCATCGCTAAAGATAATTCTTTGAAGAAAAAACCTATTATCCTGAAGTTACAAGAGAACCGAGTAACAGTTCTCCTGGTGAAGTCACGCGTGAAACGGATGGAAGCTGTTTGCGCGCAAAATGCGAACAAAGCTGGCCTCACTTACTGCAGAGGCACTCGCGGTTTCTCTGCAGTTGACTTGCGAACAATGAGTGACAGCTGCCAGAACACCAATTTCGTTCGCTCCGCTCGTTGCACACTATATTCTTTCCCTCTGCGTAGTATTCCAGTGGCCTTCCAGTAACAATTTGTTGCACGTTTGCTCAGTTGTCATTCACGCCGGACGCCGTCTGTGGGACATCTTTGTGCAACCAACTCAACACTTCTCTTTGCGTTCCTTACACGTTCTTGTGAAGAACAAATAGCACATGTAGTACGAGGGCAGTTCAATAAGTAATGCAACACATTTTTTTCTGAAACAGGGGTTGTTTTATGCAGTATTGAAATACACCAAGTTATTCCCCAATCTTTTAGCTACACAACACTATTTTTCAACGTAATCTCCATTCAATGCTACGGCCTTACGCCACCTTGAAATGAGGGCCTGTATGCCTGCACGGTACCATTCCACTGGTCGATGTCGGAGCCAACGTCGTACTGCATCAATAACTTCTTCATCATCCGCGTAGTGCCTCCCACGGATTGCGTCCTTCATTGGGCCATACATATGGAAATCCGACGATGCGAGATCGGGGCTGTAGGGTGCATGAGGAAGAACAGTCCACTGAAGTTTTGTGAGTTCCTCTCGGGTACGAAGACTTGTGTGAGGTCTTGCGTTGTCATGAAGAAGGAGAAGTTCGTTCAGATTTTTGTGCCTACGAACACGCTGAAGTCGTTTCTACAATTTCTGAAGAGTTGCACAATACACTTCAGAGTTGATCGTTTGACCATGGGGAAGGACATCGAACAGAATAACCCCTTCAGCGTCCCAGAAGACTGTAACCATGACTTTACCGGCTGAGGGTATGGCTTTTTCTTGGTAGGGGAGTGGGTGTGGCGCCAGTCCATTGATTGCCGTTTTGTTTCAGGTTTGAAGTGATGAACCCAGGTTTCATCGCCTGTAACAATCTTTGACAATAAATTGTCACCCTCAGCCACATGACGAGCAAGCAATTCCGCACAGATGGTTATCCTTTGCTCTTTATGGTGTTCGGTTAGACAACGAGGGACCCAGCGGGAACAAACCTTTGAATATCCCAACTGGTGAACAATTGTGACAGCACTACCAACAGAGATGTCAAGTTGAGCACTGAGTTGTTTGATGGTGATCCGTCGATCATCTCGAACGAGTGTGTTCGCACGCTCCGCCATTGCAGGAGTCACAGCTGTGCACGGCCGGCCCGCACGCGGGAGATCAGACAGTCTTGCTTGACCTTGCGGCGATGATGACACACGCTTTGCAACGACTCACCGTGCTTTTGGCCACTGCCAGATCACCGTAGACATTCTGCAAGTGCCTATGAATATCTGAGATGCCCTGGTTTTCCGCCAAAAGAAACTCGATCACTGCCCGTTGTTTGCAACGCACATCCGTCACAGACGCCATTTTAACAGCTCCGTACAGCGCTGCCACCTGTCGGAAGTCAATGAAACTATACGAGACGAAGCGGGAATGTTTGAAAATATTCCACAAGAAATTTCCGGTTTTTTCAACCAAAATTGGCTGAGAAAAAAAAATGTGTTGCATTACTTATTGAACTGCCCTCGTATCTCTTGGTTTGTGAAAGACGTTTATTTACGAGGGTTGTCCAGAAAATAAGTTCCGATCGGTCGCGAAATGGAAACTACAGAGAAAACCAGAAACGTTCCATTTGCAACAGTTAAGCCGTCGGCACACGGACCGTGCTGTCGAACGTCAACGTTGAGCGTGCCAAGTTGAACGTGCTGCTGAACGCTGAGGGACGATGAGACTTGTGCATACGGTACGTGGGCCCCTACGTGCTATACGCAATCGCAACGCACTCCGGCGGCAGTTGAGGGATGTTTCTAGTTAGTAAATCACACTGTTTACTCAACGGGCGAACGCAAAATTTTCACGTCGGCTCTATTAAAATGCACATTTCCTTCATCGTCCGCGAAAAGGAAAGTACCATGTCCAATCAATAAGGACACAGGCTTATAAAAGTTCCGTTACAAACAATGCGGTACAAATTTGAAATACTTCTCCGCACAAGATAAACGTTATTTCATCATTCCCACATTTTAGTAAAACCCCAAGGTCAGTCTTACTTGATCACTATTCCTACCCAGTAGCAGAATCTTTGCAACATGTGAATTACGAAGCGTAAAAGAAAAAGGAGCAAAATATCTTTATAGAAGTAGCGCAAGCTGTCCTGTAGATTAAGCCAATCGAACAAAGTCACCCCTCAAAGAAAGGTGAGCGTATATTTACATAACATCAAATATTATAACATATACTTATATTAAACTAATAATAAAGTATGAGAACCTAATAAAAACGCGAATGTTAGGAAAAAAAATTTGGAAGTCCTACGACGCGAGCCACCGACCAAATCTATACTGTTTAGTGGAAAGAGACGCTACTCATTACGCTACACCAACAACTCGTTCACTGCACTTAGCCATACTATATTACCCTTGCTAAAAACGTTAATCGTAGATAATTATGTTACTAATTGAAATTTAATTATAACAAATTGTACCAAGTACAATGCGTTTTGCGTGGATCTTCAGTGTGTCGCTGCCTTCAAATAGCATACTCTCATAATACGCAAGTTACAATAATTCTTTTGCCACGAATGTCATGTTTCTCATTATTTTATTAGAACGAACCACACAATTAACAACGGGTTTCCCAGTGATTCTCAATTTGCTGGTGCTCAGAAACAGCATATACACATATAGGCTTGAGATGAATGCCAATATGGCGCCTCACAACTCTGTACTGAAAGGAGACGCGTGCGTGTGACGTATGTGGCGTTCTCCCATCTCATTGGTCAACGCTCAGACACACGCTCAGAATATCTGACATGCCAGATATTGCTCTGCACGTTCGGAAAAACTCCCGAACGTGCTATTCCACGCTCTGACGTCAGAAACTCGGCACGCTCAACGTTCGGATGCACGGTCCGTGTGCCGACGGCTTTAGGCACACTTTCCACCTACTACTCTATGTTGTATCCACGGACCCAACCAACCAACCAACTCGCGCACGCGCGCCCTGACCGTGACATCGCTGGCCACAGCTCCTGTCGCGGCCGTCGGCGTCTCAGGGCGTTACCGCCGACGGAAGAGGTCGCGCCATGGCTGAGCTCGGGCCCGCAGCGCCCTCTGCCTTTCGCATATGAGGAGGAGCGCTGGCCCGAGACGGACAGTCTATTGTCGATTGTGTATTGCTAGCCTTTCGCGGAGTTTATAGCGGAGCCATTGCAGTGTGATAATTGCTGTTGTATTCGACTAGGCTCAGTACACGGATTACTCTTGGATATTACTTGGACTTGTATTGCTGGTGCAAGTTTCGTCAGAAATAAAGATAAGTTATCTCTTCATTCTAGCCGGCGCAATTCTTGTCATTCATTATTTTTCGGCCAGCAGACATAGCTACATCCTGGTCACTACCCACGCTTCATACAATGGCTGCCCCACGAGTACCGCCGAGGACCTTGGGTTTGGGAGCCGTCACAAAACTCTACATAGTTGTAGCTCCAACTTCGAATTCTGTCGTAGTGTTCTATCAACTTTCCAATATACTCGTCATAGAAAGCAGCCGCCTGTGCTTTCGGACAGTTATCTGCACTGGTCTGCATCTCGTTGTCTGTGGAAAAATTTTGTCTTCATAGCCAGCGGTTCTTGTGAGCAGAGGTGAGACTCAGGGGGAGCCAATTACGTACTGTATTGTGGTTGATCAGACACTTCTCATCGGAAACGCTCCAGGAGCATCTACATTGCCCCTGCAGTGTGCGGCCGAGAATTGGCACGAAGAAGGAACTGCCCGACAGTTGTGTTATGTGGGCTGTATAACACAGGCGAAATCTCCAACCAGACCCTCATACTTGGCGGGAGACGCTATTCCCTACGTACCTTTACGTGCTCTCTGTTCACTCAAAACTGAAAAGAGCGACGCGACACGATCGACAGGCATACTAGAGACACTGTCCAACACATCTGCGCAAAGCTTTACCGGATTTTCCCAGTGGTTTCCATTTCGCGACCGATCAGAACTTACTTTCTGCGCCGGCCGGTGTGGCCGTGCGGTTAAAGGCGCTTCAGTCTGGAACCGCGTGACCGCTACGGTCGCAGGTTCGAATCCTGCCTCGGGCATGGATGTTTGTGATGTCCTTAGGTTAGTTAGGTTTAATTAGTTCTAAGTTCTAGGCGACTAATGACCTCAGAAGTTAAGTCGCATAGTGCTCGGAGCCATTTTTGAACCATTACTTTCTGCACAACTCTCGTTTTTTTTTTTTTAACTAACTAGCACTCGATACACGTAAGCAACACAGACACGTTTCCTGTGTGCCCCTTTTATCTAAACCTATGTCTGCATCTACATCTACATAGATAATCCGCAAGCCACCGTAAAGTGCGTGGCGGAGGGTACCCTGTACCGCTACTTGTCATTTCCCATCCTGTTCCACTAGCAAATAGAGCGAGGGAAAAGCGAATGTCTGTACGCCTCCGTATGAGCCCTGATTGCTCGTATCTTGTATTCGTGGTCCTTACGAGCGATGTATGTTAGCTGCAGCAGAATCGTTCGGCAGTCAGCTTCAAATGTCGGGTCTCTAAATTTTGTCGGTAGTGTTTCCCAAAAAGAACGCCGCCTTCCCTCCAGAGATTCCCATTATCAGACTGCTGCCCACACTGTCCACCAGATCATTTAGATACGTAGGTTGGAACTTAATAGTGGATACACTGCTGTGGAGACACTATGCAATGGAATCTACTATTGTCATTGATGGCACACGCTGTTGGCACACCTACCTTACCTCCGAGCAAACGGACTCGCCCTTCCCACGTCACCGGCGTGCGCACAGTCGAGGGAAACACAGTCACTTGTGTCGCTATGTTTTCGAAAGAGGAACAACGGAGTTGGATCAAGATTGAGTGTGCCAGAGGTCGTACAGCACGACAGTGTCACCAAGGTTACAGCACGACAGTGTCATCAAGGTCAGAGGCGTGCCGGAAATCGGCATTGCCGTACAGAACAGCGGCACGTTGGATAAAAGCCTTCAACGAAGGGTTGGTCGTCCTAGCGTCTCTGAAGAAGAAGTGCATGCTGTTTCCGCGTTAGTGGACAGTGATCGACGCCATACGATTCGTGAGCTCGCCCACGAAACCGGATTAGCTCATACGATTGTGCTTCGCATCCTGAAGGAACGCCTAGGCATGCGAAAAATTGCATCACGATGGGTTCCGCATGACTTGACGGAAATGCAGAAATGGATGCGTTACGACGCTGCTCAGACGCACTTGGAGCGCTATGAGCGCTAGGGAGAGGCTTTCTTACGCCGTATCGTAACATTGGATGACACGTGGGCCACATTGTACGAGCCAAAACTGAAACGCCAATCCAACTAATACGTCATTAGGGGTCGCCGCGAAAGTCGAAAATGCGTCAGAGCTCCATTCTGGTGAAAGTTACGGTGATTCTCGTGTACGACTGTGATGGTGTTATCCTAACCCATTACGTTCCTCCACGACAGACCGTCAATGCACAGTATTACTGTTCGGTTTTGGAGCATCACCTGCGACCAGCTTTGCGAAAGAAGCGGCGACATATACTGCGCAACCCACCCATCATTTTGCACGACAATGCGCGGGCGAATACAGCGCAATCTGTGGCTGCTCTGTTCGGTCGATGGGACTGGGAAGTACTGCACCATCCACCATACTCCCCGGACTTGATTTCGAAGATGAAGGAACCACTTCGTGGCATTCGTTTCAGAACTGTTCCAGAGATTCGACAGGCAATAGACCGCTCCAAACAGAACAGGCTCTGCTAACGGTATACTACGCCTTCCACATCGCTAGTAACGGGTTCTACACAACTCTGGTGACTACTTTGAAGGACAGTAGCAGCTGCAAGCATGTAACTCTTTTGTGTCGGTTGTGTATAAATAGTTGCCATTGTTTAAGTTCCAACCCTCGTATTTTTCCTGGGGCACTCCTGACGGTACCCTTGTCTCTAATGAATACTCGGAGTCGAGGACAACATACTGGGTTCTATTATTTAAGAAGTCTTCGAGCCACTCACATATCTGTGAACTTATTCCATATGCTCGTACCTTCCTAACAGCCTGCCATGGGGCGCCGTGTCAAATGCTTTCCAGAAATCTAGAAATACTGAATCTGCCTGTTGCCCTTCATCCATAGTTCATGTGAGAAAAGGGCAAGCCGTGTTTTGCACGAGCGATGCCTTCAAAACCCATGCGGATTCGTTAACATAAGCTGCTTAACCTCAAGAAAGTTTATTATATTCGAACTGAGAATATGTTCAAGGATTCTGCAGCAAACAGAAGTTAGGGATACTGGTCTGTAATTTTGCTGCGGTGCAGCGCACTATGTCCTCTTTATTGGACCGCCGACATTTCTTTATTTGCATATGAGATCACAAACTTCCGCCTAACAAACCAATCACTTTCATACTCAAAACAGATAAATCCTAAGTTCTAAATATTGTAATTACTTCGAATTAAGCGACCGAATTTTAAAGAGTGAAACGCCACCGAATCAGTTTCATTGCGTAATACAATACTAGCAGCAAAAAACTGGTACAATTTCATATCGAAATTCGAAGTTGACACCGACAGTCCTCGAATTCATATAGCTATGTCGTTTGTTGAGGACTTTCTCACTGTTCAACAAGGAGCAAACACAATTATTACGATATCTTGATCTTTTCCGGAAATATTTCAGATGAACAGTTAACGGAATCACACCATATCACTCTCTTTGAATAAAATCTAACACTGGGTGAGCCAAAAGTCACGTAGGGTTTATAATTGTGAATAACTTTTTTGGTTTTTCTTTAGTTTCCATTGATATGACATAAAGGCTAAAGATGAGAGACTGTTTACAGATATGTGTGGAATAATCTCACATGGCTGTCTGACGTCATAGGTTTCACAGATACGGGTCTCGTGTAGCGCATGACAGGGGTCAATACTTCTGGTGCGACTGCCCGTATTTTTGCACGAATGTTTTCCTTCATCTCCTGTGCTATTTGTAGTTTGTACACATACCCTTCGTCCTTCAGATATCGCCAAAGAAAATAATCAGGTGGAGTGAGGTCAGGCAAATGGGGGGGGGGGGGGGGGCTAGTTCATGTTATTGTGATGTGATGGCTGAAAATCGTCTTCAGAAGCCCAAAGGAGGCCCCTGCCTTTTGCGTCGTTGACCCGTCTTGTTGAAGCCGTGTCTCAAGTCTGTTCTCCACTGCAGGACGCACGGTAGTCGCAGCCATATTTCGATATCGATCACCAGTCCCGTCATGCTTCGACTTCATCATCTTCAAAGAAGTATGGCCCAGTGATCACTTCTGACGTCATACCACATCACATAGCGCATTTCAGTGGATGCAGTTCCTGCTCATGTATGGAGTATAGGTTTTTACTGCCCCAAAACCGATAATTTTGTCTGTTAACAAAAATCCATTGGGTGAAAACTACGCCTTGTCGCTCAACAACAACTTGTGGATGAAATAATTGTTTTCCGTGGCCAACAACTGTATTGGGAGTGCACATACAAGGCTTTGACGATAATCCGTGTGTGTTTTACTGTTGCACCAGTTGGATTCAGTCGAGAAAGAGATCCAAATCGAATTTCAGAATTCGCTAACGTAGCGTCCTTGCCAACTCCAATCGTCCAGAATGTCTTCGTACTGAAGTTCCTGTATCCTCACCAACACTTTCTCGGGCTCGGCGGATGTTGTCCGCTGAATAGGCTGAACTGGGTCTGCAACGTCAGGATAGATTGCACACTGAACGCTGTTCATCTGAAGCGTTGAATCAAGCGACGGAGGATGGATTTCCAGTCCTGGTGCTGAAATGTTGCCGATATGCTCATCGTGTGAGAACAATTGGCATCTGGTTTTTGAAGTAAAGCTCCAGAAGTCTGGTTCATTGAACGGTGGTCATTTTTTCCATGGTCAGTCTCCCACTCTTCCTCTTTCAGAATCGGAAACAAAAGAAAGGTGAAAAGAAGAAATACTTTTACGACTCGAACCAGGGTCGTGTTACTGTCAGGAAGTCGAGCGAAGAGTGGAGGTGAGTGACCCTGTGGAGCGCCGAGTTGCCAATGAAACATTATTCAACTATCAATCATTTATTGGCGAGAGTTTTACAGTCACTCTGTCTTCTTCTCGACTGCCTAGCAGCCGTGCTGAGTCTGCACTGCTTGAAAGTGCGAGGTAGCTCGTCAGTGTCCAGCAACGAACTTGCTGAGACTCACCAGCAACACAAAGAACAGCCTGAGTGGCAGTGCCAGTAATACATCCGGTAAGGCAGTGCTTGTACGAGGGTCACTCCAAAAGAAATGCACACTTTTTTTTTAATCCATCTTTTAATCTACATGTTTGATAGTTTTACAGTGTGTAGATACATACTTTAGGAACAATATTTTCATTTCTCCACATAATTTTCATCCCTCTCAACTGCCTTACGCCATCTTGGAACCAGCGCCTACATACCCGCATGGTAAAATTCTGGACCAACCTGTTGGAGCCATTGTTTGGCAGCGTGCACAAGGCAGTCATCATCTTCAAACCTTGTTCCACGAAGAAAGTCTTTCAGTTTTCCAAAGAGATGATGGTCACATGGAGCCAGTCAGGACTGTAAGGCGGGTGTTTCAGTGTTGTCCATCAGAGTTTTGTGATCGCTTCCATGGTTTTTTGACTGACATGTGACCGTGCATTGTCGTGCAACAGCAAAACATTCTGCTTTTGCCGGTGTGGTCGAACACGACTCAGTCGAGCTCGAAGTTTCTTCAGTGTCGTCACATATGCATCAGAATTTATGGTGGTTCCACTTGGCATGATGTCCACAAGCAAGATTCCTTTGGAATCAAAAAACACTGTAGCCATAACTTTTCCAGCAGAAGGTGTGGTTTCGAATTTTTTTTCTTGGGTGAATTTGCATGATGCCACTCCACTGACTGCCTCTTCGTTTCTGGTGAAAAATGATGGAGCCATGTTTCATCACCTGTCACAATTCTTCCAAGGAATTCATCTCCACCATTCCCGTAATCTTCCAAAAGTCCGCTGCATACCGTTTTTTTTTTTTTTTTTTCTTAGCCACTGTCAACATCCTGGGAAGCCACCTGGCACAAACCTTTTTTAACGCCAACACTTTCAGTATTCTGCGACGTAGCGTGACAATTCGTTTACTGTGGTGTGTCTGTCAGCAGTCATCAATCCGTTAACTCTCTGCACATTGTCTGGAGTGTGTGCAGTACGAGGCCTGCTGCTGCCAGGACAATCCTCAATACTGCTGTGCCCGCTTTCATCACGTAACCTGCTTGCCCACCGACTAACTGTACTGCGATCGACAGCAGCATCTCCATACACCTTTTTCAACCTCTTGTGGATGTTTCCCACTGTCTCGTTTTCACAGCACAGGAATTCTATGACAGCACGTTGCCTTTGACGAACGCCAAGTGTAGCAGCCATCTTGAAGACATGCTGTGACAGCGCCACTCACGGGAACACGTTGAACTAAGTTTGAAAACAAGCGGAAAGGATGTATCTAAACACTGTAAAACTTTCACACATGCAGAATGAAAACTGTATTTTTACAAAAATAGTGTGCATTTATTTTGGATTGACCCTCGTACTACCCCAATAGTGGTGACTCAGGCGCCCAGAGCCGAGGTTGAGCAGCTTGTAGATAGGCAGCCCAGTTCTTCATCCACAGAAGATCGGCCTGGCCCCCATCCTCAGTCAGTCACCATTGTGACCGGCAGCACTGCAGCTTGCACATCAGAAGTCCCCTCTGCAGACAGATGGCTCCAGACTTGCATAAATGGACTCCAAGTTGGTGGCAGCTTGTAGACAGTTGTTAAATTAACCAGAGCTTCCTGCAACTTAACAAAGCTAGTCTTCCATCAGTATCTGTGTTGCAGATGGAGTATCCTCACCCTGATAATGGGCTTGAGGGGACCAGAGGTTTTATGGCAGGCAGATAACTGAATCCTCTTCCCCCCCCCCCCCCTTTCTCTCTCTCTGGTGACTGAATTTGTTCTCGTTTTCTGAGCCTGTCAGTGCTGTTGGGTGCTCTAGTATGTAACTTCAATGTTTCAGAGCGCTTCTTTATACGAAGTCTGTGTCCTGAATGGCGTCCTTATGGGATCTTTAACTGAAGTTACTAACTTTAGCTTCGCTACAGTAGAGCTTTATGTCTGCTCAGCACAGTCGTCAAAGATCTGAGTAATTGTCTTGGCATCCCTGTCACATAGTCTGAAAAAACGATCTTCCAGCTTGTTTATACTTCAGGCCTCCTGTGTTGACATCTGATTAAATTACCAGGTCCTGATGGGATTCCAATTCGGTTTTACAGAGAGTACTCTACTGCATTGGCTCCTTACTTAGCTTGCATTTATCGCGAATCTCTTGTCCACCGTAAAGTCCCGAGCGACTGGAAACAAGCGCAGGTGACGCCTGTATATAAGAAGGCTAGAAGGACGGATCCTCAAAATTACAGACCAATATCCTTAACATCGGTTTGTTGCAGGATTCTCGAACATATTCTCAGTTCGAATATAATGAATTTCCTTGAGACAGAGAAATTGTTGTCCATGCATCAGCACGGCTTTAGAAAACATCGCTCCTGCAAAATGCAAATCGCCCTTTTTTCACATGATATCTTGCGAACCATGGATGAAGGGTATCAGACGGATGCCATATTCCTTGACTTCCGGAAAGCGTTTGACTCGGTGCCCCACTGCAGACTCCTAACTAAGGTACGAGCATATGGGATTGGCTCCCAAATATGTGACTGGCTCGAAGACTTCTTAAGTAATAGAACCCAATACGTTGTCCTCGATGGTGAGAGTTCATCGTAAGTGAGGATATCATCTGGAGTGCCCCAGAGAAGTGTGGTAGGTCCGCTGTTGTTTTCTATCTACATAAATGATCTTTTGGATAGGGTGGATAGCAATGTGCGGCTGTTTGCTGATGATACTGTGGTGTACAGGAAGGTGTCGTCGTTGAGTGACTGTAGGAGGATACATGATGACTTGGACAGGAATTGTGATTGGTGAAAAGAATGGCAGCTAACTCAAAATATAGATAAATGTAAATTAATTCAGATGAATAGGAAAAAGAATTCCGTAATGTTTGAATACTCCATTAATAGTGTAGCGCTTGACACAGTCACTTCGATTAAATATTTGGGCGTAACAAAGGGGACCGTTTATAAAACACTAATGCGACCTATTCTTGAGTACTGCTCGAGCGTTTGGGATCCCTATCAGGTCAGATTGAGGGAGGACATAGAAGCAATTCAGAGGAGGGCTGCTAGATTTGTTACTGGTAGGTGTGATCATCACGCGAGTGTTACGGAAATGCTTCAGGAAGTCGGGTGGGAGTCTCTGGAGGAAAGGAGGCGTTCTTTTCGTGAATCGCTACTGAGGAAATTTAGAGAACCAGCATTTGAGGCTGACTACAGTACAATTTTACTGCAGCCAACTAATATTTCGCGGAAAGACCACAAAGATCAGATTAGGGCTCGTACAGAGGCATATAGGCAGTCATTTTTCCCTCGTTCTGTTTGGGAGTGGAACAGGGAGAGAAGATGCTAGTTGTGGTACGAGGTACCCTCCGCCACGCACCGTATGGTGGATTGCGGAGTATGTATGTAGATACAGATCTAGAAGACACCGTTGCATAGCCAGCAGACTTAGGAGCGTCTCTCTTCGCTTTTAACAAAATTTTATTCCTGCTCTTACCTACTATTCTACAGTGCAATAATAAAAAACGTTATTCGTAGTTGTATCTCCTTTGTGACTTTCAGTCCACCTTTTATATACCGCTGGTAACAATGTGTGATTACAAAAAAAAATGTTGTCGCTTCACCTTTGAGGCAAAAATACGAAAAATAGCTTCAAAATAAGACAAAGTATGTTAATATAATTGACCAGGGTTTATTGCAAACAGTCCGACCTCTGCCTCCATCTTCAGCTAACGGAAACGGGACGTCTTGTTACTATAGCACTAATTTCTGCACATAGTAATATTTAACTACTCTTGAGTATAATGAGTGCACCTCACTGGTATCGTTATTCATAGTACTCAGCTCTTACCAATGTATGCGACTTACATGTACTGGCACAGAGCTCAAACAGTTACCAGGGGAAGCTGTGTTGGCCGGCCAGAGTGGCCAAGCGGTTCTAGGCGCAACAGTCTGGAACTGCGCGACCGCTACGGTCGCAGGTTCAAATCCTGCCTTGGGCATGGATGTGTGTGATGTCCTTAGGTTAGTTAGGTTTAAGTAGTTCTAAGTTCTAGGGGACTGATGACCTCAGAAGTTACGTCCCATAGTGCTCAGAGCCATCTGAACCATTTGAAGCTGTGTTGATGCAAATTTTGGAAATTTAGGAGACGCTATAATATCTAATACTATGCCAAGAATGACTGCCCTTGTTACTTACACCTCTAAATGAATTGGCATTTCAGACTAATAGCGCCAGACACATATAAGCAGCTATTGGGAATGGGAATTAACCAAAAGTACAGGAAGCAAGTTTCACCGAAAGTCTTACTTTATTAATTTATAACAGCTTCTAATTTTATTTGATCCAGCAGTTTCAACAATTTCTAATGCTCTAATGATATGGATGTGGTGGTTACTTCAAGACTGTCGTAGCATATACAAAAACTTCTCTCCTGTGTCTGTCCTATGAATGGATTTTAATCAAGGAAAGGAAAATGCGAGGATGCTTCATTGTTCTCGAAGCTTTGTACGATAAAGTGAGGAGAGATGTTGCACATTTCGAAAACATTGTCTAAATCCTGTTAAAGTGCATATGTAAAAATATAAATGGTTGCCAAATGTTTGGCACTCATTACCCATTTTTGAAGAAAGATTGCTTCTACAAACACATCATTGAAATCGGAATTTTAAGAAGTTTCTAATAAGATTCTATTCTGCCAGCTCTCCTCCTATGGTAGTTAAGCTGAAGCACCATGGGTAGAAGAGACGGCTCTTGGTTGTGCTCTGGAACCAGTTCATTTCATTATCAAGGCAAGTTTTGCCTACTGGTTTACAACTGGCTTAAGAAGCTTTTATTACAATTTCAAGCCAATGGAAACAATGAAGATGTCAGAATAACACTTAGAAATTACAAGATAGAAAGTATTTTCTTCTTTTGTATAACTGTAATTTTTCTTGCTGTTTCTTTTAATTTCTTCCACAAAGGGCACACATATTGTCATAAACTGAAATATCTTCTCGCAACTACCGTTTGCACATTACATACTGTAATCATTCAGCTTTAGATAGGGTTTCAGAGTAAAATTCCAGACATTCTACACATTTATCCTCACTGAATTTTTCTGACTCATTGCAGCGTTCACCACATTTCTCAAATCACCTTCACTCCAAGAAGCTCGATTCGTTGGCATGATGTATTTAACCTGCAAGCATAACACAGGGGATTTAGGCAAACTATACTAAAAGCGTGAAACTGCTTCACAATAAACTGATGCCTGTTTTTAGTTATGCTGCTTCTCTCATACTTCTTTCATGCATCAACCGTTCTAAAGCAATATCGAAGGAGACACACCTTGCCTTTTTAGTGTAAAAGTGTCTGAATAGCATCAAAAACTCCACACGCTGTTGTCGTTAATCTGTCTATCACTTCCATCTTTCAGTTTTTCGTTAACTCGTTGGCATGCACATCATATAAGAAACTGTACTATGCTCATGAAACTTCACATATTCAGCACAGCCAGTCGGTGAGAAAATTTCTTCCTAAAATTTGCGAATTTGTAGCATTGCTTTCCTCTATAACTACTAACTCACTACTAACAGATTGTTTCCGCCACATATCAGCAAGTACGTAAACAGAAAGTGAGTCTTCTCTCCCATGCATGTCAACTCTACTACTTGATCCTACTGTATATTTCATTCTCCAGTGCGACAATGAATCCATTGATCTGACGATTACATCCATGTCTGCATGTTACCAGTAGTATGATATGGAAATGTAGATATGTATTGACATTATAAGATACATAAACTCTAACTTCCAAATTTTACACAAGAAATATACTAATATCGTCACTTTTTTTTGCAGATGTCACGCGAAATCAATGTTCAGGCACCTTGTATTCCACCCAAACTTTGCAACTGTTCTCTCAGAAGTAGTACCACAACAGGTACTACGAAACATCTCGAAAACTCTCCAGAGCCTGAAATAATGTGGATGACTGAAGATGCTGACAGATTTAGGTTGTTAACAGTTCTATGTCTGTGAAGTAATGTAAATAATTTCTGTTGGGGCTAGAACGGAGTAATGTATCGAATGTTTCTAATAGGGATAATATAAACATCCCTTCCATGATACTTTTCTACATAAATTCCTTTGTTAACACGGTAGTGCCATTTTGTCATATCTTGCTATGCCAGTTGCAGTATATGCACATATAATGTACAAAACCTATCTATAACATAACATTTTGAAACAGGTGTTTAGTTTAACACTTAATGAATGTGATGCTTCATTATCTCATAATATTAATGTGATACTTCATTTTCTAATTATATCCTGTCCTACAGAATTTTTCAGCTTAGTTTAAGAAAGCTCTAAATGTACATATAATTCCGTCCATATATGTGATACTGTTGTTAAGTACATTAATATATTGAAGAATAGTATATATTGTATAAGATACATATCAAATGATCATTCAGTATCGATAAAGAACTGTACAAGCATCCTATAATGGACAAGGAAGTCCAAATACAGCATACAGTAATACAGCCATTATTTTGCCAACAGAAAAATGAGGAATTTTTAGATCAAGGGTAATGTATAATTAATTATGAGACCTTTATCAAATACGTTTGTTAAAAGTTAAATTGGCTGATGTAAGTCAAAGAATCTGTTATGTGATAGTTTATTTTCATTTAAATACACCTAGAGAATTTTGTGTATCAAGAAAGCTATTTTTAATGTTATTCATGTATGTCAAAATATGTTACAACGTATTTTCTATGATAAGCTTATATGCATTTTGTACAAAGAAATGTCAAAATATTCGTAATATTACCACAGAAAAGTAAAGTTAATTCCTCACTGTAAAGAGATGTTGCAGGATATTTATCTTATATTGCTGTTGACTTATTTGCATTGTTTCTGTGATGTTACTGTTGATAAAAATTGTTTACAGTTGTTATATGATGTTACATAAATTCTGACATGAGTTAGGAATTTTAGGCACTGTATCCTTTGAGTTGTTGCTGATAAAATGTCCATAATTAACTTATTGACCAAAGGCAAAATGAAATAAATACTACTACTACTTATGTTTTAGTTGTACTTTTCTGTACTTTTTTGATAGGTCAACTTTTTTCTACACATTTAAAATGTGCAGACTAATAGGTGCTACCATCTGTTGTCCAACTACTCGCAAATATTATCTTATGACCTACCTGACCACAGCCTGAAGTATCAACTGCAAACTTTTTCTTGCCTATTTCCAGAAATGAAGGACGAAATTTCCAAGTATTGTGTCTGTAAGGATGGTAGAGTGATGAGGGGTTTGATTCACTTGTACAAATACTTCCACAACAATGATTTCTGATTGGTGACGGTATCTGCTGATGCTAAAGCTAATAAGGATTCATAATGTTTCTCCACATAGCACCAAGTAAATTTTGAGGTAGTATGATTTAGCTTAAAATGACATCTCAGTGAAACAATAAGTAGCACGTTTATTGTTTCATCCTTCCACATGCCCACAATATTTTACATGGATTGTGGATCGAAGAAACATAAGCAGAAAACCATGAGCAGCATTACGCCTTGTGCTCGGTCGGCCACTAAGGGATCTACCGTCTAAACAACCCGTGGCTTCGAACATCGAAATCATTCTCGCCACAGCTGCATTTGTCAATGGACCTTTACCCGTTTAAATCCCCTTCATATGGCGGTAGGATGGTAACGCTGAACTAGCACATTCCCCATTCTGATAATACAGCTTCACTAAAAGCTCCTTTTCAGGTAACGTCAACATGCTGCGACTGCTGACGCATCTGATTCTCTCTCTCATTACAGCTCCTTTCATACACGATTGTCATGCGCAGTCACTGACGTTTTGCTGTCCAGCGCCATCTGTCGAACATTTTTTAAACTTCTGTATTTTTTTGGTTCTAATAAAACTCCATGTCATTCCAAGCATATGTGTCAATTTGTACCTCTCTATCTACATTATTCCGTGATTTATTCAGTTTTCAAATTTATACAGGTTTTTGATCACCCAGTGTGTATCATATTTGACTGTGGATATTCTTGAGTCATCTACAGCCGAATATTATTTCTTATTTATTCGTTTCGCCTTCTGAGGAGCACACGAACCATTAATTAGCACTGGTCTTCTTAGCTTTCTTGTTCTTCTTTTCTTCCCAAAACTTCCTCATCCTATCACTATGTGTCTGTCTTCTTTCTCATGTCCATGCGTTTTTCAATTTCAGATTCTTTTCCGTCGAGTGTTTGGTTGTGAACTTATGAGAGTTGATATTTTGTCTGTACGCAGTCCATGTGGTTCCAAGTGGGTCAATACTGAGTTCCGTGAGGTCATTTTGGCTTTCTGTTAGCCAGTGTGCTCTGGTTTGGCGAGTTCCTTTGATGATAAGAAAGATTTTCTTGGTCATTCTACAGGCGTCCATTTTTGCTAAATGTCAGTAGAGTTTCAATCGTCATTTCCATGCAACTGACACGAAAAGTTCAGTCTTTGCGTACAGTTCTTCAGAGCTTTTGCGCATCCAGATACCATCTTGAATATTGGGTCCAAATATTTTCGTAAGTATTTGTCTTTCCCTTCTCTCAGTGTTCTTAATGTTGATGGTTAATGATGTTGTTTCAGTTGCATAGAGCGCTTCTGGAAGAGTGACTGTATGATGGTGGTGAAGTTTGGATTGGGTGAATAGCGATTTCTTATTGTATGTGTTCCAGGTCATTGTATAAACTTTACGCAATTTTTCTGCTCGTGTTTTGTGAGCTACTTTTTCGTTGCCAGTGTTGCTGATCGTTTCACGCAAGTACTTGAAGTACCTAACTTGTTGATGTCACCATATTTCATTGCAAGTGGTTTCAGATTTGAACTTTTGGAGTCAATGAATTGTGTTTTCTCGTAAGAAATTTGGAGTCCAGTTTTGATGGCAACCTCATGAAGTTTCTCAATAGCATGTTTGGCTTCCTTGGGAGTCCACGTATTTATTGCTAGGTCATCAGCAAAAGCAAGGCATTTTATATTGATTCGTTTGTCCTTTGTTGTCATATTCATTCCAGGTATTTCTTTCTCCTACATCTTGATAATCTTGTCCAGTACCAGGTTAAAGAGGAGTGGGGACAACCCATCTCCTGGAAAAGAGATCAATGAAGCAGGCTGACACTATTATACCACAAGACAGGTCGTACAGGGCAGCCTATGCATCAGCTGTTTGACAACTTTTCTGCCACTGATGTGTGCGCTGCCCTACAAAGCAGGTCGATTAGGCAGGTCGATACAGTTCCCACACATCATGCCTGTTGGGCAGCATAGCCTACATGTCACTGGCTGAAAAAACTCAGTTTTGTCCATATCTCTGCTCCTATTGGAGCTATGTTACAAATGTGTGTGTGTGTGTGTGTGTGTGTGTGTGTGTGTGTGTGTGTGTGTGTATGAGTGTGAGTGAGTGTGTGAGTTTGTGTGTGTGTGTGTGTGTGTGTGTGTGTGTGTGTGTGTGTGTGTGTGTGTGTGTGTGGTGTGATGTATAATGTGCACATCTCTTGGTCCATCTCTTCCTCTCCACTCTCTCTGCCCATCAATTCTTCCTGCCCCTCTCTCACTACCCCTACCCCTCCTTGTAATAAATCCATTGTTGCAATTTATGTGTGACAGACTGCGCCATCTTGCTGAAATCAAAGCTCTTGAGCATTCACACAAACGTTCAGAGCATTAAAACGCTCTTAAGCTATTGCGGTAGCGTTCGCCGCCCACTGCTAATGCGTTTCTGGCATTATCTTTGGAAAAGTAAAGCCCAATTACTCCCTCAGCCCAAATGCCACATCACGAAGTCACTCATTTTGGATTTAATGGTATCTCTACAATTGCTAGACGGTTTTCTGTGCCCCAAATTCTGCGGCTATGCTTGTTCATGAAGCTGTTTAACAGAAAATGAGCCTCATCAGTCAACATAATATTTTTGATGAAATTTGCAAGCAGCCAGTGGGCCTTTCGTGATCGTTTGGCTTCATTTCTGGTGTTAGTTGAATTTTATAGCCCAAAAGGTGCATATCTTCTTTCAGAATTCTATGAATACTGGCTCTGGGAATTATCAGTCAAGAAGTATATTTCGCCAGACTTACAGCGACATTATCATTCACGAAAGTTACGTTCCTTACAGGATACCCCTTTATAACACCAGTACTAGCCACAGTAATAGAGTTCATAATGAAAGATCAATTATTGAGTTATTTTGAAGGAAATAACTTAGTTTATGGTTCACAGTATGGCTTTTAGAAGGGCAGGTCAATGAAAACAGGACTACTTGGCTTAGTTACGAATACAAGTCAGGGTTAAGATGACGAAGAGTATAAAGCACTAGAAAGTCTGCAGATGACACAACGATGTTCTCAGAAATGGAGTGTGTCATTCATGCTATTCACCCAGCAGAAGTCCTATCCAGTCAGAACAAGGCTTGGGTTACCTTGAACAATATGAAAATTAACGAAGACAAAACGAAGATGATGACATGTAGCTTCAGTGATAATGCATCGCTGGATGACACAGCGGCCATAAAGCTTCTGGGCATTTTCACTGGAATTAAGTTAACCTGCAACAACATACTGAACATGTATGCTCCAAAATTTCATGAGTCCTGTGTCTCTTGAGGAAACTACAAAGTATAAAAAAGTATAATATCGAAAAAGTACTTCCAGTGAGTGTACACAGCCTCATCGGCCACTGCTGTAGGAGTACTCTGCAGTGTGCAATAATTTTCTTTTATTGTAAAAGAAAGCAATGAGAATTAGTATTTCAAGCAAAAAACCTTACCATTGTATACTAATATTTCCCAGACTAGGAGTTCTGACCGTCTCTAGCCAATATACAATGAGAAAGATGAAAAAAATGAGTACACTGTTTATTATTTCAAAATTAATCGCCATAAGTGTTAGTACACTTATACCACTCTGAGATGGTCAATACCTTCATGGAAAAATGTCTGTAGTTGGCTACAGAACCATCATTGTACTCATACGTGCGCCTCTTCATCTAAAGCAAATTGACAGCCAAAAATGTTTTAAGCTGTAATTCCTCCCATGCTCCACATGTGATTGGAATAGGAATAAAGTAGAGTCTCGATAGTTCGAGGTGAACGGGACCGGAACCATCTCGAACTATCGAAAACTCGGACTATCAAAATTTAAATGGGAAAAAGAAATATTATGTTATTGTAAGTAATACAGGTCAAAATATGAACTTTATTAAAATAAAAGTATTTACACATGCATTTGCATTGGCAGAATAACAATAATTATTTATTTAGACAAGTAATAGTGAAGTTTCTTTTGTTTGGCGAAGCTGCAATGTTTCCTCGTGCCAATGTCACGCCACCGTCTCAGGAGAAGTAGGTCAGTTGGTGTCGCAGGAGGCTGTTGTTCCACGTAGCATATGGCGGCCTCGAGAGCAGCGTAGCCATCGGTGTGGCTCATCATCGGTGCAGCCTCTGCCTCGTCATCCTGGTCACTCTCACACTGCGATGGAATGTTAACTATCTCAATTATACAAGAGTCTGTCACTTCCAACTGTTCGTCCGAATTTAACCACTCGCCTACCTCCACCTCTTCTGCCTCTTCACACCCTGGCAATCTTCTGATTAAATTACACAATGGTTGATCGTCCTCATCTGCTAAATCTTCAGTTTCTGTGTCTGGCATACTTTCCTGTAGAATTTTCCTCCATGACTTAGAAATTGTGTCTGACTTTATTTCGCTCCAAGATTCGCTAATCCAGTACACGACGTCCTTCAAAGTCACTTTCTTCAAACCTCCTACAATGCTTTCGTTTCCTTCGGAATGCAGGATTGTAGCAATCACCGTCGATACTTTTTTTTAGACATTCCAGAACGCCCTGATCCATGGGCTGAATGAGACAGGTAACGTTTGGTGGGAAAACAAGGCGCAGATACCGTCGCACTGCAGTTCTCCTGCATTTGGATGTGAGGACGCATTATTCATGAGCAAAATTGCTTTGTATGACAGTCCCCTTTCTTTTAAAAAATTTTTGCAGTCAGGTACAAATGAGTTAAAAAACCAGTTCTCAAAGATTTCCTGATTCATCCAGGCATTATTCTGATGTGTATGGACAACCGGAAGAGCTGAGATGGATACATTCTTGAATGCTCTTGGCTTGGCAGACTTCCCAATCACAACTAGTTTTAGTTTGTGGTTTCCAGTTGCATTTGAAGCTGCCATAACTGTGAGCCGCTCTTTGCTTTTTTTGTGCCCAGGAGCACTTTTTTCTTCACAAATTTTCGTCAGTTATGATTTTTTTTAACTCGGCGATAAATTTTGAAACGGCCTGAGCGTCACGAGAGAGTTTTTCTCCACATACATCTTAGTTGACGCACTCCATACCTCTTCTTTCACTTGTCGAGCCAGCCCACACTAGCGGTGAAATTTTCGTCTCCTTCCTGCAGCTGGTTTCTGAAAAACAAAGCTTTTTCTTGCAAGATTGGGCCAGAAATCGGAGCACCCTTCTGTCTCTGTTGGGTAAACCACATGAACAATGCCTCACTTGTTTTTTTTTTCGAAATCTGACTTCTTTATACTTCTTCGACTGAGAGATTCGTGTGAGCATTACTGTGAAGATAACTGTTCCAATTTAAGTCGGTTTCATCGCGAGTACCAACAGTAACTTCACCGACACCATATTCGAGAGCAAGTTTTTTTTATTGTTTCTCCTTTGTCAAGTCATCTTAGTGCTTCTAATTTTAGGTGCAAAGTCACAAGTCTCCTCTTTTTTTGTTACAGCACTCATCTTTGTAAGATGTACAACGGAACACACAGTCAACAAACAAACGCCGGCCTGGGTGGCCTAGCGGTTCTAGGCGCTACAGTCTGGAACCGCGCGACCGCTACGGTCGCAGGTTCGAATCCTGCCTCGGGCATGGATGTGTGTGATGTCCTTAGGTTAGTTAGGTTTAAGTAGTTCTAGGGGACTGATGACCTTGGAAGTTAAGTCCCATAGTGCTCAGAGCCATTTGAACCATTTTTTGAACAAACAAAACGACACACTACACTGTACAGTACAGGTACTGGGAACTACAGCAGCGTATGAACCCCACAGTTTTGATCGGTAGCACCCGGCAGCAGTCGGGGTATTTCATGCCATACTGACAACAGATGTACGTACAACAGGGCAGCGAGCTGTCGTGACATCAGCTTATCACGCGAGAACTGTTATTCAAGATTGTTCTGACGTCCCGAACACACCTCGCCGTCCGACAGTTGGGGAGCACGTTGGGGCTGTTGACAGCTGCCATGTCGTCTGACAGTTAGCGAGCACGTGGTACTGCCTGGTCGCCGCAGCCGGTGAATAGGCCTGCACTAATGGTAAAAGGACTCAACCCACACTAGTCTGATGGAGAGAGGAATTTGGACGCAATTTATTTAGGGGTGGAGTATATGTATCACAGAACACACGCTCTGACATGCTCCGCAGCATACAGACCTGCAAACTACTCCTACATAACTCATGTATAAGGCTCTACACACACGCTTGTTAATTGAAAACTGTCAAAAATGACGCATTACACAGCCTACAGACATGCAAACCACTTGTAAATAATGCAATGCATTTATGTACAGATAGCCAAACAACTCCTAAATTGTCAAAATAATAATCCATCTAAAAGACTCTGCTTGCTAATCGTCAACTGTTGAAATCATACATCAGCCTTTATTTAAAGAATTAGAGGTACACGATCACCCAGTGTATTCGCCACTGAGTCCAGAGCCCAACTGACTTAGTTCATATCGATGCCACTAGAGGACGCTGTAGTGACATCAGCTGATGACGTAAATACCGTAATCTAAAATGGCGCCACCTAGTGGGTTCACCACGAGTTCAAAACCCCAGCTGTCTTAGTACATTTCGTCGCTGACAGAAGACGCCTCCGTGACACCAGCTGATGGCGCAAGTGCAGTTATCCATGATGGCGGCAAACAGCGTATTCTCCACGAGGTATAGTACTCAATACCACCAGCAGAGGACGCTGTCGTCCTTTTCATGACACAAACCAAGATGGTAATGGGAAATGGTGGGGAAACGACTCAGCCTGCTCTGGTCTGCTGGGGAGAGTAAGGATCGAGTGCACTCTATTTATTGTCAAACAACTTATTTAAGGATAGATTACATCTATCACACTGATACAAAACATCCACCCTTATGTGCCTGGGGTCATGTTGCACAGCCCACAGACGTGCAACCAACTCGTAATTACAGTACATAATAGCAAACTCCTCCTAAATAATTCTTCACACAGATGTGTAGACATGATCAGTACTCATAAACTGTCCAAATAGTGAATAGCAGGGACTACAGAGCCGCTTACAAAATAATGCAATCAATGCACGCAAGCACAGTCCGCCACCCCCTGTCCAGTAGAGTATACAGGGGGTAGCAATAAGTGACGCATCCGTCAGATGTCAAACCGCGCACAGCCTGTGCTTGGCTTCCATAAACATATGTTGGTGGCACCCCCTTTCATAGATAACACATGAGAAATTCCCTTCCGCTAGACACTGATGATGACTTGGTCGCACGTATAGTCGACGAGGCCATCAACTGTCAAACCATGCACAGGCCCCACCCACGTCCCGCGAGCGATGGCATCTTATTCATATTTCATTTCTGAGAAATTCCCATCCAAATATGTGTTAACCTAGACACACGTGCTGACATGATCAGGAAGGAGTGCAGTCACGAGATGCCCCCGAAAGCAGACGAAAGTTGTATGTAGCCACCATTGATGACACGACCAGACAGGGGCGGGGGCTTATTTACATAGCATGCACTCCAAGCAGAACCAAGTGCATGGGCCGTTCCTCGCTATCTAAAATAATAACCAAGTCTAACTCTAGCAAATTCCATAGTCCCCACAGAAGTACTTAACGTGCGCTTTTGTGCTAGTTTTCGTCTGCTCTCAGCTTTTATGCATGGAAATTCATGCCCTAACAGAACCTCGTTACGAAAATTACGCACACTAACGTCCAATGCAGTCTTCCTCGTGGGCCTAACCCCATCATATTATACCAATCCTGCTCTCAACATATGCAAATGTTCACACAGTGTAGAGCCTCCCACATCCCAGCACAAAGCATCTTAATGATCCAACAATATCATTTGCCCTAATCCAATTTACTCGCCGAATTACTGATGCCGCCGGTATCAAAGCACCATCCACCTATTCTTTCTTTGACCTCCAGCGGTTATTTTACACAGATCGCTAAATTGCATTGACAGTTAAACCTGCAGAATTCTCTTCACATTATCAAATACATACCTGACTCACATGAATATTCGAAGCAAGGAACATATTTACCAGGGTAACTACAATTAAATATTATGATTACTGCTACACTATGACACCAATCAATATACAATTAATCTCTCCTCTTGACGACTGTGCTTCAGTATCAATAGCGCATATAATTTTCCACTTAAAACTCTATCTCATACCCTCGTCATTATCAATCTGCTCAATCTATACGTCTCTCATGATAGGAAACGCAGTCATCCTCTCTAGTCACGCCATAACATAAACCATACTATCTTTACAGTGCAATATATACACAGTTTACACACTGTCAACCACAGTAACTTTACAATACAGTATATACACATACCAGACTCTCAAGAATATTGGAGCATGAAACCAATCACCATCCCAGCAATATATCACCAAGTACTGTGTCGATCTAGTAAACATACAATTCATACCCCCCACCATACAAAATCACCCGTTTTAAATCAGCGATCTGAAGTCACTCTCAGAACTATTCTACAAATTGGCGAACGTTTCCCCCTCGACACAAACGTGTTACGGTCTCTGCTTCCTTGCCTGCTCGCTTTTCTACGCACATCTCCAGACTCGGGGATTACAAGAACACACATATTTCCGCCATCTTTTTCCCTATACTTCGCGATATCAACTGCAAAGCAGTAGCCTCCTGATCGCCAATGCAACATAATTCCCGACATATAGACTCGAAATCATTTCTATACAAACACTAAACTTTAGCTACGTGGAGTGTCCTCTAGACCACTGAGTAACTAGAAACAAAAACATGAAAAATCGTATTTCCACCTGCGAATACCGATCTCGCTGATCTAACATACTCCAAATCATCCATTTAATTTACAAGCCAACTAAGGTCTTTCCCATGTCTAGAGAACAGGCAATCGTATCTTCCACAGACCACATTCGATCTTCTCTCAACTAAATAAAGACCTGAAATGTGCACGAACAGTCAACCGAACAATTTACATTGGAGGGAAGAACACTCCATCACAATCAGACCATCTTCCTAAAGTTCCACTTGATCACGGAAGCCGCCCAACACATAATAAGTATTAGTTCGCTATTTGCCCATCTAGACGAGGGCAAAGTTAATTCATATACATTCCTTCAATCGAAGAGGCCTCTACATTCGCACGGATGCTGCTGTTAACATGAGACGTCAGTCATTACTACCACGGACTTCGCATACACGGAATCATGCCTGAAAACCGGTCGCATATATCTTTATCATTGTACCTACAATTAAATGTTACGATCGCGCCCTCAATCGAACAACATCCGAGAATGAGCGAGGTATCGGAAATACACCCTCTTGTCGGCAGTGGCTCTGGAAATTGCTGTGCCGTCCTTACAACTGGACAATCTCCCCCTACTGCTATCACAGTACTCCAAGTCAAATCCTTGCCCTCCCCCCCTCCCCCACAACAGGGCATCCTCATCTCCTTTCCAAAAGCACACATACTTTATAAACCTGATGCTCAAATGCGAACATATCACGCACCCATCAGTAATACTAAGTATATTACTTCGTCAATAACTGACTGCCTACCACACAAAACAATACTGATCGATGGGCGTGCATGTCTCTTAAGTTCTTATTCCGAGTCCTGCCACTGTGTCCTAGAAAGACACACGTAATCGGTGAGAATTTAAAGAAAATAAAACAATCTCAGCAACTAGCGCACGTTACTGTAACAGTCTTGGTTCTGTAGGTGCACACGAGTATCCATGTTAAAACTTATACCCTCATTACGAATCGATGTACGACATTACCTATGAATGAGGTCATTTTTTCTGGACAAATACCATGACGGTGATCATAGGAATACCTATTATCAGCCAGCGATACAGCCTAGGGATAGAATCATTGAACTTTGAAAGTGATTTGGCTAAGGAACGTGGTATGCAAGCGCTGTTTGCGAATCCATCACACCGCACCCAACTACATAATTCATTAGTCTTTGCAACGCATTCTGTCTCCAGACCATATCAGAGGTTCCGCAATATATCTGCTCAGTTATAGGCAATGACAGACAGTAGTAGTAGATGATGTGCTGATTGGGGTCGTAAGAAGAAAAATATACACTAACTTCTCAGATCTCTAACGTTATGCTATATGTTAGAAATTACGTCCATTCAAACACATACTTGCATAGGCTCACACCCACAAGTCAATCATATTTCGCGCACTCTCATATCTCTAAACGAGTCACCTTCCTCAAACCTGTCAGCTACAGTAAAATTACAACCTCGTTTTAATCACACCCTACACATATTGCAGTCGCACCCATTTCTACAGCTTTCCACAAGTGCTCATTCCAATTTGAGTCTGAACTGAGCAGAAGTCGGAGAAAGACATATCCAACACCTTATGCAACCCGTGTAGAAACAGATCGAGCTGAGATACTACAACAGGACCATATTTTGACCATTCGGTGGAAATGCGGGCAATGTGGTACATCCCCAAACTACATACAAGTACTACAGATCCACTTCCATTCAAATCAATCAGCCCAAGAGATAAAAATTACGAACTATAAAAGCTCATAACAAGTAGAAGTTACCAAGGCACCGATGTGAGCGCCATGAGACATAGCTGCCGTCAGCCTCCAGTGCGAAGAAAGAGATTTCACAATAAGTGCCCAGAATAGCGTAGAATGCTGCCATCGAAGCATTCCTAGCGATATAGCCCCTTCCTCACCGGCTCTCACGTCAAACTGCTACTGCTACTCCTGTTGTGTTTATGACACGATTCTATTAAATATACAGACCCCGCAGAGACCACTTTTAAAGTTTCATCACCTATACACTAAGCAAATTATCGTATGAGACGCTCCCTCTGGTCCCGATTCAAACTCTTTTCTAACACGCTTTTGTACGCTGCCAAACATTTCGTTTTCTGCCACGACTTCGAGGTCTGTGTCAGATTCAAAACTGACATTAAGATGCTCTGATCCACGACCTCTCACAGAAAACTAGACATTGCACGGTGTAAATAGTATTCTTATGGCGGATAGCATAACAATCTATCATTTTTAAATAAAACACACTTACAACATAAGGAAACTAGAAGAGTTTGGTAGCGTTATGGAGAGTTTCCAAACTACTGTCCGAAAGTGATTGACGACCTCTACATTTAAACTCATGTGTCACAGTGACGGAATAGATGATGGCTCCGTGTTCCATATCCACTCATTCCTCATATTGCACTCATCTACAGGATCACTGTTTCGCTGCTAGCAACTCCCGGAAGCTGCCATCCATCCACGAAAACGTTTTCCCCAACTCAAACAAGCCATATCAGTCAATCATTATCTGCTAACCAATGCAGGAATGGGATGGAAAAGACACCATCCATGTACTCTAATAATAAACATGAAACTTGATAGCGGGAACAATTTTACACTAACTTCAACACCAGCCAATCATGTGACAGCATGTTTTCTCATTTTCAGTATCATAGCTAAACCATCCATTCTCTACTCGGCGAGTATCATTGCGAACATGGATAGATGATTACTTACCACCCCCATTCAGAGTTAATTCTCAAACACTTAAATCATCGAAGTATACAAGACAGCACTCTACATATTTCTAAGACCTCGAGCATAGTACTTAATTTACGATACATCTCCCTGCGTATGGGAGTCACAGAGCACTCTCAACTCTATTCTTCTAGAGTCTAGGATCTGTACTTGGAAGGTATTGGTAAGAGAGAGAACATAAACACACGCACTCCTAAGACTACAACGTTCTGCACTTAAAAACGGGCTATAATGTTAGATAGATTACCTTTCCGGCCTATCAGACATACATCCTTCTTCACAGTTTCTCTACGCTGAACTATCTTATCGAATCGTAAAACGAAAAAACTACTTCCACAAAACATTTACTTTGCATCATACGAGCACAATATAGCTTTGTGGAGACGTTTAGTGTCAGCTGTTCACATCCGATCACGGTTCGGAAATTATACCATGCCTGCATCAGGCCTATATAAAATGACAGTAGCGGTGGATACATCTTACAAGAAACAGATGAACGCATAGCAACAGCGTCCGACATGTGAAAATTACAAGTCATTCCGCCACTAACTCTGTAAACACAACATATGTCAGGCAAATGTGTACACTGAGATTGTAGCGCATCACAAGCTCATACCGATAACTTAGTCATGATGCTGAAGGCTCGATTTTACACACACAAGATGCGACAGGCGCGATCGCATAAACCAAAGCTCGTTTAGAGGAGTGTGTCAAGTTTCTTTGCACATGAGATGGAAGTCCTCTGATGACAGACAGGTTTACCGTTAACGATCGCACGTAGACAGTGCTTTAAAACACATACGGAACACGTAGCTGTATACAAGTAGAACGAGGGCTATGTTACGTGACTGATGCAACCGGACAGAACACTTGACAAAAAAAAATGACCTCCATCAACTTATCCTTCTCTAGAATGAATCTGTCAGCCATTAAATCATATTTCGTTACAACTCCATCTCAATCGATCACCCAGTTCACTCTCTGTTATCCTTTAATGCAGATAGGAGTAAGTTTAGAAATGAATCGTTCCCCAAAAAGCATTAAGTACAGTAGTCAACTCGCGTGTGTCACTGGTACCTCAATAGACATACAGTATAATGCTACCTCAAAGGGAAAAAAATCACTGCCTCCCTTATTCCCTTCGTTTCGATGTCCACATTTTCCTGGATTCCTCCTGTTGCTGCATACTTGGTCCCATATACAAATTGTTCGGCGCGAACCAGAAGATAGCAAACTACTTCCTCAATTTAACTGCATTTCGGTCTATATTCGGTCAATTTATACCTATTTTCTCGTCATTTTTCGCAATTCTATCGATTTTAGGTCAGATCTATCCATACGATCATGACAGAACATCTCGTTCTGTGTTCTAAAATGGATTGTAAATGTAGCACAGCTGCCAACACCTAGCCCAAATGCACTGATCAGGAGGTGTAATATAGCACTGCACTAGACTGTGTCCAGTCACTTCCACATTCAGACAGCATTTACTCTGCTTTCTGTATGTCTCTGTACATGCAAGCCTCATGGATGGGTCTCATGAACCACTCCCATCCGCTGGTGGACCAAACTTCGAACATTGAATACGAGTCCAGACGTAACGCGTGGTTGGTCCACCCACAGAGTCTATCGCAGATGTGGCGTGTGGTGGATCTGTCTCCGAACATAGCTCTGTATATATAGGCCGTGACAGATCCACACCGGAATACTAACTCAGAGGTGATATATTGTGGATCTGCATCCTAACACAGCTTTGTACATTGCGCGTGACAGATTCACCTCGAAACCTTTTCCCATGCGCGGCATATTGTGGATCTGCATCTCAACATCGATCCAGATATAACATGCAGCGGATCCACAGTTGAACGCTAACTCAGGTCTACTGTGGGTCCTGGGAACCGTCCACGAGGCGTGCATGTACACAGACATACATAAAGCAGAGCAAATGCTCTGCCAATGTGGAGGTGACTAGACACAGTCGAGTGCAGTGCTATTTTACACCTCCCGATCAGTGCGTTTGGGCTAGGAGTTGGTAGCTGTGCTACATTTACAATCAATTTTAGAACACAGAACGAGATGTTATGTCATGATCGCATGGATAGATCTGACCTAAAATCGATAGAATTGCGAAAAATGACAGGAGAACAGGTATAAATTGACCGAATATAGACCGAAATGCGGTTAAATTGAGGAAGTGGTTTGCTATCTTCTGGTTTGTGCTGAACAACTTGTATATGTATATATGGTTCTCGGGCAAGACGTCGGATGTCACAGTGAAAACTCCACAATATTTCATCAGCGCAACTGGCCGACATCTTCAGGTGCGACAAACACACTGCTAAGGCAAGACTAGAGCCCCCTATTTATGCCAGTCTTAGGCAGGAAGTGCGCATGCGTGGAGGCGCCACATTCGATGGCCAATAGCGGTGATATCAACCGATAGCTGGAAGGACAGCAACGCCACCTACAAGATGAAGAACCAAAGAGTCCGGCGCATGCACAGAGGCTGCCACTGCTGCTCTGCGCTGCCATCGCCTGCCCCAGCGACCTCTGTCGGAAGATGCAAGCAAAAATGCGCGTCCGCGTACGGCGCGTGACTATCCTCCCATTGTCAACAGAATATTTATGTTGCTGGCGAATCGTCATCCGTCGTATGACCAATAGTACTCCTCTCAGCTCGATGCGACTTCAATATGCCCACTGCTGGATCCCAAGCTGTACTGAGCTGGAAGCCCTTGTCTCTGTTTACAAGATTCGTCGAGCTACGTATTTCCACTGCTTCCTTAATAACACTGTCCCAGTACGAACTCGTCGACGCGAGAATTTTGGTGTGTTGATAATTCATAGAATGGCCTGCTCCTTCCCGATCATGTTGGCGCGTGTGTCTTGCAATCGCATTGTCATCGGTGTCAAGCGGATAGGAATTTCTCATGTGTTATGTATGAATGGGGGTGCCGCCAACTCATGCTTATGGAAGCCAAGCACGGGCTGTGCGCGGTTTGACATCTGACGGATGCATCACTTATCGTTACCCCCTGTGTACTCTACTGGACAGGGGGTGGCGGACTGTGCCTTCGTGCATTGATTGCATTATTTCGCGAGCGGGTCTGTAGGCCCTGCTATTCGCTATTTGGACAGTTTATGAGTACTGAGCATGTCTACACATCAGTGTGAAGAATTATTTAGGAGGAGTTTGCTATTGTGTACTGTAATCATGAGTTGGTTGCATGTCTGTGGGCTGTGCAACATGACCCCAGGTACATCAAGGTGGATGTTTTGTATTAGTGTGATAGATGTAATCTATCCTTTAATAAGTTGTTTGAAAGTAAATAGAGTGCACTTGATACTTACTCTCTTCGGCAGCCTAGAGAAGGCTGAGTCGTTTCCCCACCATTTCCTATCACCATCTTGGTTTGCATCACGAAAAGGACGACAGCGTCCTCTGCTGGTGGTATTGAGTACTAGACCTCGTGCAGAACACGCTGTTGCCGGCCGGTGTGGCCGTGCGTTTCTAGGTGCTTCAGTCTGGAACCGCGTGACCGCTATGGTCGCAGGTTCGAATCCTGCCTCGGGCATGGATGTGTGTGATGTCCTTAGGTTAGTTAGGTTTAAGTAGTTCTAAGTTCTAGGGGACTGATGACCACAGATGTTAAGTCCCATAGTGCTCAGAGCCATTTGAACCTTAGAACACGCTGTTTGCTGCTGTCATGGATAACTGTACTTGTGTCATCACCTGATGTCACGAAGGCGTCCTCTGGTGGCGACGAAATGTACTAAGACAGTTGGGGTCTGGAGCTTGTGGTGAACCTACTAGGTGGCGCCATTTTAGATTACGGTACTTGCGACATCAGTTGATGTCACTACAGCGTCCGCTAGTGGCATTGATATGAACTAAGTCAGTTGGGCTCTGGACACAGTGGTGAATACACTGGGTGGTCGTGCACCTCTAATTCTTTAAATAAAGGCTGGTGTATGATTTCGACAGTTGACGATTAGCAAGCAGAGTCTTTTAGATGGATTATTATTTTGACAATTTAGGAGTTGTTTGGCTATCTGTACATAAATGCATTGCATTATTTAAAAGTGGTTTGCATGTCTGTACACTGTGCAATGCGTTATTTTTGACAGTTTACAATTAGCACGCGTATGTGTAGAGCCTTATACATGAGTTATGTAGGAGTAGTTTGCAGGTCTGTATGCTGTGGGGTATCTCAGAGCGTGTGGATAACTGTACTTGTGTCATCACCTGATGTCACGAAGGCGTCCTCTGGTGGCGACGAAATGTACTAAGACAGTTGGGGTCTGGAGCTCGTGGTGAACCTAGTAGTTGGCACCATTTTAGATTATGGTACATCCCTAAATAAATTGCGCCCAAATTCCTCTCTCCATCAGCCTAGTGTGGGTTGAGTCCTTTTCCAATAGCACCAGCCCATGCACCAGCTGTGGCGACCGGGCAGCCCCCCGTGCTCGCTAACTGTCAGACGACGTGGCAGCTGTCAACAGCCCCAATGTGCTCCTGAACTGTCGGACAGTGTGGCGTGTTTGGGATGTCAGAGTAATCTTGAATAACGGTACTCGTGTGATAAGCTAACATCACAACAGCGTCCTCAGTGTACCAAGCCACATGGTGGATACACTGGGTGCAGCCATCTTGAATAACGGTACTTGTGTCATGATCTGACATCACAGTGGTGCTCTCTGGTGTCAGGAATATGAACTAGACCAGTTTGAGTCCAGACTCAGTGGCGAACACATCTGCTTGAAATTGGTTAAATAATAAAGACAAGTCCTTTGTTTCCACCTTTTTCTAAAGTGTGACGCATTATTCAGTAAGAATTTGAACTCCCCGCCAATTTTTCTGGAGGGTTAGGTTAGTAGAGGTAGCCCAGTTGACCTACCTTCCCGCCAAAATCCACCATGTTGGATGATGTCATGTGCTGTTGCCAAGTCTACACGACGCCATCTTGGATACATCTGACAACAATGGAATGTGGGGTGACATGCAGGTTGTCCCACTAGTGATGACGAAATACTGTGAGTGTTCAGCCGTACTCGATGCGTGGACCCCGTGATTATAAGGTGATGAGGCTCCAGACGTACGCATCTCCTATTTGCTTTACAGGTGTACTACTCGTTATGACTCTTGCATTCCGTTTTGGAGGTCTTGTCTCTTGAATTCCTTTGTTGTAACACCCGTTAATTTTTTGTTTTCATTTCTGTGAGAGGTGTATGCGCCATCTAACCTGCTCTCAACGTTCAACACAGTTACTTGCGACAGTAATATGTTTTTATCACATAACTGATGCTCTATAACCAGTGTCTAGTATGACAATTGCAAAGACTATAGAAGAAGATCAGGGACGTTAATGACCAGACAGTGAATTCATAATTTTGTGAAAAAAAAGGGGACGAGGGAGATTTGAACATGGATCTCCCACATCGCAGTCCAACGCCGTGACCATATAACCAACACATCACGGTTTTTAGGTTTTACTCGATGTTGCATATGCTTAGCTTGGACCATTCACTGGTTCTGTTTTGTTTCTTTTTCCACAGTTCAGTGCACTTTCTCCCTGTTTTCATGCTTGATCAGTGTTCTGTTTTCGTTGTGCTACCCACTGGGCCATTTTGCCACTAGTTTCCCTTGTAAGTACTGGTTTAAGTCATATCTAGGGAACCAGGTGCAATGCGGTGAGATCTCACATACTTCACGGGCGCTGATGACCACGCAGTTGAGCGCCACACAAACCAAACATCGTCATCATCACATACTACAAAAGGGTTTCTAATAACGAACCTGTCATATACAAATTATATTTGTTGTTGTTGTGGTCTTCAGTCCTGAGACTGGTTTGATGCAGCTCTCCATGCTACTCTATCCTTATTAATATAGTCATACCACAGGGGACAGTCATTTTGCTTATTTACGTTAAGGATTCCCCGTAGTGTGTCGGATGTGGTAAAAAAAAATTCGTTTGCTGATGACAGCAACACAGCAATCACAGCCAGAGAGGAAAGGCTTAATGCAGCCCTCAAAGATGTCCACAGAAAAATAAAGTAACTCTAACTGTAAGGAAAACTAATTGCATGTACTTCTATTTTAATAAAAAACACAGTGATGCTAATAAAAAATACAATTATGCTAGACTAAGAATTAATGATGACGTATTGGACTGTGTAAATAAACAGTGGCACACCAAATTTATAATAGTCTTCCACAAAATGTAAAAATCATATCATCAGTCACACTCTTTTGCAAATCCCTAAGGGTATTTTTATTAGATCACTGTTTCTAATCAGCAGCAGAATTTTTTGAGCATCTAAGGTACAAGAGACTTGAAACAAGACTGCTTCAACTGCAAGCTCTTTTGTGGATAAAGTTAAAAATTATGTATCCGCTGAAATAATACAGTACTTTTGCTGTGATGTGTTACTGTTTTGTTTGGTGTTTGTTCTATGTCCCAGAGTCTGAAAGATTTTTTATGAATAAATAAATAAATTGTTCTACATAAATATTTCATTCAATCATGTACAAACGTAAGATCGCTACACGTTAGATACAACTGAATGAGGTTTTTTTAATAATAGTCTTTGTTAAGACACTGGTCCCATATTCCGGCGAATGGAAGCTCATGCTTAATATGGGCATCGTAATTTACGTTTCCTGTCGGTTTCCTAAGTCATTACAAATGCCCAGTTACTTTCTTCACTAAAGCACACCCTGCCCAGTCCTCGATAAAAACGTGTGTTTATTCATGTGTCTAAAGTGATTCTTAGAGTAACAGGTTATTAATACTAATATGGAAACGTGTAGCTTATACATCTAAAATAATAACATTAGCGCTGATGTAGGTACGGTACCGTGACTTATATTTATGTGGTCAATATTCCGTTGCTTTGGTAGCACTGAATCCAAGTTGCGACAAGTTGTGTTGCTAAGGTAACCGAAAGTAAATAAACAAGGCTAGAGTGAGAAGTACGGAAGGTGTGAAGAGAAGGAGTGTTGACAACGCGGAATCTAAAACTAATAACTTGTTATGTTCAGCGAACATTCTTCGGAATCTGTAGGTTTCTCGTCTGCTTGGAAATCAGAAAGGTAACCAGAAGCGAAATGTAGCCCTGCGGTATTGTGTTCTGAACGTTGATCTCATTTCAGTTGTGATTTAAAATTTCTTACACGGAGCTTCCTACTATGTACAATATTTTATGTATTTCAGAGCTGTCTGTGATGGAGAGACCCAAACAAATGATTGTCAGAGTGTTGACAAAGAGGCCCAAGCGGTGACTTCGAGACATGCGGAGGTAATTCAGTATGATTTATGGTTAATGAAACAAATTGTTTTATTATCGAAATAGAAAAATAACTTTAAACGAAAGGAATGTTGAGCGTACTTAAGGCGACGTTGTCATTCTTAGGATGTATTATTGTACGCTAAAAGGCCTCATTCTTAACTCACATATCGCATAAAAAAATACCTTGGTACCATTGATAACATGTCATTACGATCCTTGTGTAGAGACTATGATACATTCCAACAGAGCATTTGCTAATTGCCACCGAAACATAACTCACTATAGTATAGTTACACTTTTCCCAGTTCCAAACTGTAGAGTAACGCTATTTCAATGAAGTATGCATATGATTGCTGTAGTAATTCTAATGGTCTGAATGGTGTACTTACAACATGAAAAGTTTTGTATAATGCTAGTCTGTAGTTCTAAAAGAAGTAGGCCTATGTAATATGGTGTAGTTATGAATGTCAGGCCAAAATTGGCATATTTTGTTAAAGTAACAAATAGCCACTCACTTTATGCAGATATAGTGAACTTTCAAAAATTGCTCACAACAATGATGAACCCTAACATATGATTGTAGAAGAATTGAATTTCATAGAACAATACTGGTTTATTGTACATTCCCCCCCCCCCTTTCAGTGATAGAGAATATGTGACCTTCTCATTGCCCTGTTGTACATTTATTAGCTATGTTATGTTGTTTTCTTTTTTGTGGTCATCTGAGTTTAAAAAAAGGGAACCTTTGAGAGGTGTTATAATTGCTTGTACAATGAGTGTATTGAAAATTTTTTATTTATTTATTCATCCAGTTATATTATACATCCATCTTGTATAATGGTGCAGGATTTGTCATCATAATACACTGAAAATATACATACCCACAGAACATATAAATATGCTCTATGAGGATAGGACAGGTGGTCGATCTTGGCCTTGATGAAGGAATCACCCTGGCAGTCGCTTGAAATGATTTAGGAAAACTTAATCAGCATGGCCAGACATAGTCAACTCCATCCTCTGGAAGATGAGGTCAGCATATTAACAAATGCACTGGCTCATTTTGTTAGTCCTCATTGTACAATGTTCTTTGATAGAAACACAGTTTTCCTCTTCATTTGCTACACATATCAAGGACACCTGCCAGTGACTCCAGAACTGTGAGCTTGCTTGCTGCTATGCCCCTCGCACTTAACTCTGACCCATTCAGAAAGTTGATTCCATTCCTGTAAACATGCCACTATTCTCCATCTTCATGTTCTCTTTTTAGTCCACCTGAAAAACTGAGCTATCATCCCCCACATGGTGAGTAAGATGTTGTTTATTAGGAGAATAGCGAGACATTACTATCATGCACTGTAGATCTTGGCACTTGATTTTCTTCCAAAAGCATTATGTTATTGTAGTGTGACAAAGTATTGTAGTTATCCCCTTGCATTATTAACCACTACTCCGAATGATGTGTTGCAAAATACTTGTGTGTTCTCCAGCATTGTCCTCTACCATCAGACCTGCCACAGATTGCTGCCTATCCTGCTTAAGTGAGAGGCGAGCCTCTGACCTCCATGTTCTTAGATGAGCTGTGTACATCCAACACATTGGCGCCTACTTGCGGTTCAGCTGCTTCGACCACTTTTCATAGGTATTCACGACAGTAGAATGTGAGCAGCCAGACAGCTTTGCCATTTCAGAGAGGCTTGTTCCCAGGCACCCGGCAGTGTCAGTCTCCCTTTAGTTATTAAAGTTGCGTCTGTCTGTGGATTTTCCCTCTTCGAGCCTGTATCGTCATGAGAAGGATTTCCCGTCATCTCTGCTCCATGTTAAAATGGACTGTACTGTCTCTCATGTCCATAACACCACCAGATAGTATTCAGTCTTGTGGTGGGCATTGGTCATGACATTTTGAGTCGTTGTGTGCAGGCATACCAAACAATATGATGCGTGCCACCATCCACAAGAACTAAATAATGTGATTTAAACAAAACACATGAATAATATCTGCAACAGAAACTTACAGATGAAAACATACCAGATGTCATCTACATGGCATATGTCAGACTTCAAAGAATTTACCTGTGGCTCAAATAGTTCACTAGACACTTTCACTCTGTGTGTTGTGATACACCTTTTGTGTCAGACACAGTAGCATTTTGTCTAAGAATACTGTTGGTTGTGAAATTACGGAATATATTATGTTGAGATCCGTGCAAATTGTGTGGTGCAGTGAGCGAGCACCAAAATTAATCCAAAGGTCTGGGGCTCATCCCCAGTTGGTCTGTTTTTGGTAATTAATTGCTTCTTTCGACTCAGGATAATTCCATGTCAGTTCAACACAGAAAAGCAACATTTTCAACCTGACCTTCTCAGTTTTTGGCACATACGTTGATCCAGATGGGAGATGGAAAACTGCCAGTTTGCAGAGGCGTATGACACTTGAGAAGAAAGTTACAGGTCTGTAAAATTTGGACTTTTTGTTAAATTTACCTGTTTCTGTCTCAGCATAAATGACTGGTAATTCTGGTTCTAATCCAGATGTAGCAGTGAAACTTGTATTATTGGAAAGCTAATGAGTAGAGCTTCATGTTGATATGCAACATGGCAGGTTTCACATAATTTTCACATTGAATGTTATGGACCATAATTTTCACATTGAATGTCATTGACTGTGACCTTTGAGCATTTTACCTCAAAACACCCCACAATTAACATTTTTTATAAAAAAATAAATTGTATTGTTTCAGTATGCTACTATAAACATGTTAAATTTCAATATGGCACAGCAAAGACATATTACCAAAAATTTATTTTATGACTGACAGTACACCATCAGAATGCAGAAGGCAGCACATAAATATGAGACACAAATTACTAAAAAGTACAGTCCATAAGTACTTCTGTATAGAAATATGGTTTATGTCATTTTAGCAGTATTATGAACCACGTACATTGTAGCTTCAGTGAAAAAGCAATAAAATTGGTTAAATCTTGTCTCACAAGTCTTCAGTCAAATTGGTAATGTTCACCACATTTGATGCAGGTAGAGTGTTTGTCCTTCCAGTTGGTGTCACTGGATCCAGTCTTATGAGAACATCACATGTTATGATAACACAAGTGTCTTGTTTGGCAGGAGACACAAGATAGAGATGGTCCATTTGGCTGCAAGAAGCTGGTTCTTTGTAAGTTTGTAAGACATATGCAATCCACCAGTGACTGTCATACATAAAAGCAACAGATCTGTGTGTGTCTGTTAACTGGATGTCTTTCACCACACCAGCCACTGACTCTTCTGTGTTCTCTAAAGAAGCAGAATATGTGTTTCTTTTCACTATACCTTTGTTAATATATATTGTACAATGGTGACTTAGAATCGACCTTGTATTTTTAAAACATTGCTTCAGCTTGGCATTGTCTCAATTATGATTAGAAGCTGATACATAGTGGAAGACACATGGATTAACTTTTTTTCATTGCATCATTAAAACAACAAGTTGTGATGTCAAAATATGGTTTTTATGAGGTTGCTTAAGGCTGTTGTGTGGCTAATATCTTTACAGCCTCTGCAACCTCATCACAAGGTCCTTTACCAGATGCTGTAGCAAAAACAATGCCATTCAACTTCCCCTTGGTAGGACAGATTCATGGAATTCTTTATGTTTTTGTATAGGGCTGCACGTTCACCCAAAAAGTAATAAATGTGTTTCGGTGATGGAAAGTGACATTTTGAGAAATTGATGAATTTCTACTGGATAGAATACTCACATAGTGTATCATGCTCAAGGCAGTCATATTTTTCCACATATGTCACATGGTATATTTCATTAGTATTCTTATCTCTGTAGTAAGCTACATATAGATGACTTGTAACGAATCACAAAGAAGAAGATATTCATCTACTTTGAGTTTCTCTGTGGTGATTCTAAAGAACTGTGACTGTCACAGTGTGATAAATGGGTGCGGTAGTAGCAATTGTAAACTTGCTGCAAACACCTCAATGAAATCATATGTCGATTTTCTTACAGTCTTGATAACTACTCTGCCTGTAGTTAACTAACACTTGTACATAGTTTCATCAGTGCAGTTTATACCAAACAGATAATCAGTCATTCTTGCAACACTTGGACAACATCTAAGAAACATGCTGCAAATGCAGGATTGCCTGTAACAAATGCTAATCAGTGTATGACAGTCATGCGCGTTCTTCACACTTACTTCTCTCCATTTACACACTGTAATCGTTAATGTAAAATTCTGATGTGAGACACACACTGATTTATGGATGACTCTGTGGAATATATGAGTCCCCAAAAAATTATCCTGTTTGCCAATGACACCAGCATATGGCTTACTGGATCCAGCCCAGGAGACATTGTAGTCAACAGCGGGAAGTTCTATGAAAAGACTTTCTGAGTGGTTCACAAAAAACAAAGTCATTGTAAATATTGAAAAAAGTTGTTTGTCAATTTTCACTTATTTCCTCCATATAATCAAAATGTGTATTCGAGCACAGTCAGAAACTGATCCCCTATAATATATGTCACAAAATTTTTGGGTCTTTGGGTTCAGCAGGACTTACGTGGGACATCTACATAAATAACTTGTCTAGGAAACTCTCATCCCTGTGCTATGGTGTAAGAATATTAACGTCTACAGCAAGCAAAACAACAGTACTGCAGGCTTATTATGCACAGTTCGTCACACTGTTTCAACATGGGATCAGTTTTTGGGGACACTCAACCCACAGCGTAAAGATTTTTAGAACATAAAAAAAGAGCTCTAAGAACAATTTGTGGCCATAAAAAAGGTGGAGTCCAATAAATCTCATTTTATTGAGCTTGGTGTTCTGAATGATGAAAACTTATTCATTGATGAAATTATCTTGTTCACTAGAGACTACCTCTTGAAAACAGGAAAACTACTGCAGAACAAAATTGTATACAACTATTGTACCAGAGAAAAATGAAATATGCCAAAAATATAGCAAAAATGCAGCCTAGCACAGGAGCATAATTAACATTGGAATAATATTAGCCTACACAATAAGATACCATAGAAAATAAAAAACAATGCTATGTAGCCAAAATTTAAAATTAAACTAAAGGTGTTACTAATAAAGCATTGTTTCTGCTGTGAAAAAGAATTTCTGAATATGTAACGTTACTTAAAAATTAAATTATAAGAAGAGGTACCTCATTTTAATTTGCTTACTATTTGCTAATACTACATATTATTGCAATTCTTCTTTGACCTGTCCTATATCAGTTGTACAATTTGTGTTGCATGATAAAACTTGACCAATAAAAAAAATCAGTCAATCATCAGACAGCATGGGCCCCAGTGGCGTTGGCAAGAACATGGTACTTTGGCCGCAGCTTCAAAATTTTGACAGTTCAGTATTTATATCTGGGTATGTATCTTCGAAATATGTGTACAAGTCCTTAAGATGTGTAACACTAGCCACTTCTCCTTCTGCACTTTAATTCCATTTCCTTTCATAAAGACAATCTTCATCCTAGCATCACACAGCTTGCATTGATATCACAGTAAAAATCACTTACACATTGAACAGTTTTCTCACACAGTGTTTTATGTGGCTTTGGATTTGGTGTCACCAATATACTGTGTACTACTAGCTATTTTGCTCTTAATACCATATAATCTGAATTTTGCTATACTCCAGCTCTTTAAAAGTGTTGTCAAAATTTGCATTTTGCCACACACACAGTCTGAATTGTGAAACCTATCTTTAAGCTGGGCTGTGCTCCCTCTTTCTCCATTTTTGTCACACACTTCTTATTCCAGCAGTGCCACATAAGTATGATCCATGCTGTGCACACATTTTCTCATGCTGGAGATTCACCTAAATACTGAAGACTAGTATTTAAAGAATCCAGTGTCAGATCTGGTACTATTTCATCTTCACTCACGTCTTCTCTGGAAGTACCTAACACAGCTGAGGCAACACCTGCAGGGGTTGGTGGCTTTTATGATGTTTGCTTTCTATATGTGCTGCAAATTTTTCCACCTAGCAATACACTACAACATTTCTTTACCATCCACTCCTGAACATTCTTTAAAAAATGGATTTCAGCAGTACAGTTTTGACAGGAAATCCATATTTTACAAACTACTACTACTACATACTACTTCACGGCACATGTTCACAGCAGTTGATTAAACAAACCGCACCCGCAAAACAAGCTAATGATGAGTGGTTGAAATAAAAGTGTCTGTAGTTGGGTGTTCGCAGCAAGAAATGTTCACCAGTTAGTCAGAATAATAGTGATTGCTGCTGGCTGCTGTTTTCAATTAAAAAAAAGATACATGGCTGGTTATTACATTTTGTTAGTGTTGTGATGTTGTTGTTGTTGTTGTGGTCTTCAGTCCTGAGAATGGTTTGATGCAGCTCTCCATGCTACTCTATCCTGTGCAAGCTTCTTCATCTCCCAGTACCTACTGCAACCTACATACTTCTGAATCTGCTTAGTGTATTGATCTCTTGGTCTCCCTCTACGATTTTTACCCTCCACGCTGCCCTCCAATGCCAAATTTGTGATTCCTTGATGCCTCCAAACATGTCCTACCAACCGATCCCTTCTTCTAGTCAAGTTGTGCCACAAACTTCTCTTCTCCCCAATCCTATTCAATACCTCCTCATTAGTTACGTGATCTACCCACCTTATCTTCAGCATTCTTCTGTAGCACCACATTTCGAAAGCTTCTATTCTCTTCTTGTCCAAACTAGTTATCGTCTATGTTTCACTTCCATACATGGCTACACTCCATACAAATATTTTCAGAAACGACTTCCTGACACTTAAATCTATACTCGATGTTAACAAATTTCTCTTCTTCAGAAACGATTTCCTTGCCATTGCCAGTCTACATTTTATATCCTCTCTACTTCGACCATCATCAGTTATTTTACTCCCTAAATAGCAAAACTCCTTTACTACTTTAAGTGTCTCATTTCCTAATCTAATCTGCTCAGCATCACCCGATTTAATTTGACTACATTCCATTATCCTTGTTTTGCTTTTGTTGATGTCCATCTTATATCCTCCTTTCAAGACACTGTCCATTCCGTTCAACTGCTCTTCCAAGTCCTTTGCTGTCTCTGACAGAATTACAATGTCATCAGCGAACCTCAAAGTTTTTACTTCTTCTCCATGAATTTTAATACCTACTCTGAATTTTTCTTTTGTTTCCTTTACTGCTAGCTCAATATACAGATTGAATAACATCGGGGACAGGCTACAACCCTGTCTTACTCCTTTCCCAACCACTGCTTCCCTTTCATGCCCCTCGACTCTTATAACTGCCATCTGGTTTCTGTACAAATCGTAAATAGCCTTTCGCTCCCTGTATTTTACCCCTGCCACCTTCAGTATTTGAAAGAGAGTATTCCAGTTAACATTGTCAAAAGCTTTCTCTAAGTCTACAAATGCTAGAAACGTAGGTTTGCCTTTTCTTAATCTTTCTTCTAAGATAAGTCGTAAGGTTAGTATTGCCTCACGTGTTCCAACATTTCTACGGAATCCAAACTGATCTTCCCCGAGGTCCGCTTCTACCTGTTTTTCCATTCGTCTGTAAAGAATTCGCGTTAGTATTTTGCAGCTGTCAACACCTGCTTTCTTTGGGATTGGAATTATTATATTCTTCTTGAAGTCTGAGGGTATTTCGCCTGTCTCATACATGTTGCTCACCAGATGGTAGAGTTTTGTCATGACTGGCTCTCCCAAGGCCATCAGTAGTTCTAATGGAATGTTGTCTACTCCCGGGGCCTTGTTTCGACTCAGGTCTTTCAGTGCTCTGTCAAACTCTTCACGCAGTATCTTATCTCCCATTTCATCTTCATCTAGATCCTCTTCCATTTCCATAATATTGTCCTCAAGTACATCGCCCTTGTATAAACCCTCTATATACTCCTTCCACCTTTCTGCCTTCCCTTCTTTGCTTAGAACTGGGTTGCCATCTGAGCTCTTGATATTCATACAAGTGGTTCTCTTCTCTCCAAAGGTCTCTTTAATTTTCCTGTAGGCAGTATCTATCTTACCCCTAGTGAAACAAGCCTCTACATCCTTACATTTGTCCTCTAGCCATCCCTGCTTAGCCATTTTGCACTTCCTGTCGATCTCATTTTTGAGACGTTTGTATTCCTTTTTGCCTGCTTCATTTACTGCATTTTTATATTTTCTCCTTTCATCAATTAAATTCAATATTTCTTCTGTTACCCAAGGATTTCTATTAGCCCTCGTCGTTTTACCTACTTGATCGTCTGCTGCCTTCACTACTTCATCCCTCAGAGCTACCCATTCTTCTTCTACTGTATTTCTTTCCCCCATTCCTGTCAATTGTTCCCTTATGCTCTCCCTCAAACTCTCTACAACCTCTGGTTCTTTCAGTTTATCCAGGTCCCATCTCCTTAAATTCCCCCCTTTTTGCAGTTTCTTCAGTTTCAATCTGCAGTTCATAACCAATAGATTGTGGTCAGAATCCACATCTGCCCCTGGAAATGTCTTACAATTTAAAATCTGGTTCCTAAATCTCTGTCTTACCATTATATAATCTATCTGATACCTTTTAGTATCTCCAGGATTCTTCCAGGTATACAACCTTCTTTTATGATTCTTGAACCAAGTGTTAGCTATGATTAATTTATGCTCTGTGCAAAATTCTACAAGGCGGCTTCCTCTTTCATTTCTTCCCCCCAATCCATATTCACCTACTATGTTTCCTTCTCTCCCTTTTCCTACTGATGAATTCCAGTCACCCATGACTATTAAATTTTCGTCTCCCTTCACCACCTGAATAATTTCTTTTATCTTGTCATACATTTCATCAATTTCTTCATCATCTGCAGAGCTAGTTGGCATGTAAACTTGTACTACTGTAGTAGGCATGGGCTTTGTGTCTATCTTGGCCACAATAATGCATTCACTATGCTGTTTGTAGTAGCTTACCCGCACTCCTATTTTTTTATTCATTATTAAACCTACTCCTGCATTACCCCTATTTGATTTTGTATTTATAACCCTGTAATCACCTGACCAAAAGTCTTGTTCCTCCTGCCACCGAACTTCACTAATTCCCACTGAATCTAACTTTAACCTATCCATTTCCCTTTTCAAATTTTCTAACCTACCTGCCCGATTAAGGGATCTGACATTCCACGCTCCGATCTGTAGAACACCAGTTTTCTTTCTCCTGATAACGACGTCCTCTTGAGTAGTCCCCGGCGATCCGAATGGGGGACTATTTTACCTCCGGAATATTTTACCCAAGAGGACGCCATCATCATTTAATCATACAGTAAAGCTACATGTCCTCGGGAAAAATTACAGCTGTAGTTTCCCCTTGCTTTCAGCCATTCGCAGTACCAGCACAGCCAGGCCATTTTGGTTATTGTTGCAAGGCCAGATCAGTCAATCATCCAGACTGTTGCCCTTGCAACTACTGAAAAGGCTGCTGCCCCTCTTCAGGAACCACACGTTTGTCTGGCCTCTCAACAGATACCCCTCCATTGTGGTTGCACCTACGGTACGGCCATCTGTATCGCTGAGGCACGCAAGCCTCCCCACCAACGGCAAGGTCCATGGTTCATGGAAATAAATTGGTAGGCCCTAATTTCTGATGGCTCTGAGCACTATGGGACTCAACTGCTGAGGTCATTAGTCCCCTAGAACTTAGAACTAGTTAAACCTAACTAACCTAAGGACATCACAAACATCCATGCCCGAGGCAGGATTCGAACCTGCAACCGTAGCGGTCTTGCGGTTCCAGACTGCAGCGCCTTTAACCGCACGGCCACTTCGGCCAGCCCCTAATTTCTGAAGATTTTTGTATCCAGGTATGTAAGAAACAGGGTATTGGCTCATGCTACTTATTGGAACTTAATGTGCTTCCTGCTCAGTGGGAGCAAGTCATTCATGCTGGCAGAAATGACACAAATCCTTCACCTCTGGAAAATTCACTCTGTGACCAACACTGCCAGCAGGTGTTGATCCTCTGCAGGTTTTCCTATATTCCACTTCGGTTTTCTAGAATTGTGACTTCACTCTGGCAATACATACCTCATTCTTCTTCTCAGACAGCACAGTCATCCACAGACAGCTACTCTGAGCTTCCAGTCTTATCCATAAGATAATTTATTTATTATGTGAATAGTAATGACTATCTGACACAGCCTTGGAGTATACCAAAAACTACTTTCTTGTTTGATGATTTGATGCCTTCTGAATCTTAGGAACAGAAGAAGCCAAGTTTCAGAAGACTTTTGTGTGTAAAATCCATGTGGGTTCCTACAGAGAAGACTTTTGTTCATATAATAGATATTGTAAGCAAGAATCAAATGTGTTCCGTAATTCTACAGCAGATTGTTATCAGCAATGTTTCTTGAAAACAGAAATAATCTGTACATTTTTCAATAGCTTGGATTTATGATAAAATTTTTCTAGAAGAGTTACTAGTTATTTGCAACAATCTGTCAAGAAACATATAGGTGTCCATCATGTCTAGTCACCTTTCCTCTAATGAACAATTTTAGCTATTTTCCTCTATTCTAATAGTAGTAGTTTGGTTGGTCATCTGTAGATCTCCTTTAAAAGAATATTTGAAATTCAGAAATAGTATAATTCACATATACAGACATTTACTACTTTCAGGTCTAATAGGACAAGGGTGGGACCTCTGTGGCCTTATAGTAGGGACCATTCCACCATTCACTGAAGTAATTTGTGGAAACCACAGAAAACATAACCGCAGTGGTTGGATGAAGATTAGAACCATCCCCTTTCCAAATACAAGGCCACTCTTTTTGGAACAGTGTTGCATCATTTGGTTCATCCCTATTGTACAATACCATTCTATAAATAAGTTATTTAGTAATGCAGAAGGCGAGTGCTATGCTGTTCATTCATTTCTTACACTCAGTCACTACACACTCTGTACACACATCGTTTCATAATACTGCACTACACATTCTGTGATTTCTCTTCTCAGTATGTCATTTTAGCGTGTGTGTGGTGAATGAAACGGGGATCTGTAGTATGATCATTCTCAGTTAAACAGCTTTTGAAAACGGTGTTCAGTATTTTGGACTTCTATGTCATCCTCTATTCTGGTGCCACTGTGATCACTGAGTGTCTGTGTAAGTAATTTTGAGCCATTTATTAATTTCACACAAGATCAAAACTAGGATTTTTTTATGAAATCATTGCACAGAATTTTACCATTAAATTCCTTTAATAATATTCACATTGCTATCCTTGTGCAAATTTCACTCTTGATTATCAACAACTCGTCTACTTCATCTGAAACTATGAGGAAGCTCTCTGCTAAACAACTTTCTGACATGACTTCTGAACAAGGGTAGTTTTAACCCATCCCATACAACTTTTCTGTATAGATGCATGTCTATATTGTAATGTTCATTACTCTGTTTTATCAGTGGCTGCTTTGTATTTTATCTCCATAAGGGGTATTGATGTTGCCTTCGCAGGTAAATTGCAATCTGTTTCTTTTTGTACCTTCCAAGCCGAAATATGTACCATTTTTATTAAGATTTCTTTTAATTTGCCATTGATGCTATAGCAGTCCTGTAGTCACTGATTCCCTCCTCTGATTAACTGTACCAAAAAGTTCAATCATTTGTAGATATAACATGTCACCGTCATGAATAGTTTTCCATGCAAATGCTCAAGGTAATTTTGAGATAAGATGTTCTGTACAGTACCACATGATTTTTGTCTCTGAAACCTTTTTGAACAACCCAAGTCTCTGATAAAATGAAATTGCCCCTGTTACCTTAGCCTGATAACAGACTTAATGCATGGCATTCACAGAGTTTTTCCTAAAGCCTTCTTCCAGCACAGTGCCCGAGGCAGATGAGCTATAAAAATAACCAGTGACCATATATGATCCATCTTTGGCAGAAGGTAAGCACCAGATAATTCTACATGCAGAAACTGTCCAAACTTCATTAGATATAATTGATTTTGCTATGGCAATAAATATGCCACCATCATCGATGACTAGCTTATCCTTGCAGTATATATTCCACTGGAATTCACGAAGTTCTACTGTTATTCACTTTTAGTAGCAAACAGTCTTTATTACCATTAATAAGTTAAATGCAGAAGCAGTGCTAGACAGGACAGGCAAGGACATTGTCATCTGAAGGAGTTCTTTTCAATAACCAAGGTAGTTAAAAGTCGACTCATTATATTCAGTGGACAAAGTACATATGAGCATCCTCTGGTTAGCCCTTGAGGCTGTCAGCCAGTCATAGGGATCATGAGAAGAAGTTAATTTCTGTCTCAGATCAAAGCCTGAGAAATAAGGAGAATAGAAATGAATTTATGCCAAGGTTCGCTGAAAGCCAGCGCCACAAAAAGCTTGTGCTGGGAGCCAACACCAGTCTGTGGAGCCCAAGAACAAGTGAACAGTGAGCGTGCCAGCAGTTTACATTCAACAGGCACAGAGAACCTGTGCGTAAATGATGGTCCTGTATGAGAATGTGAAAGTGAAAAAGTAGAAATAAAATCTCAATTTGATGTACCAATAGACTGGCTGGGTGATCTGCACAATTTCTATTTGTAAGGCCCCTGTGCAGGGACCTTTTTTTAACTACACTCCTGGAAATTGAAATAAGAACACCGTGAATTCATTGTCCCAGGAAGGGGAAACTTTATTGACACATTCCTGGGGTCAGATACATCACATGATCACACTGACAGAACCACAGGCACATAGACACAGGCAACAGCGCATGCACAATGTCGGCACTAGTACAGTGTATATCCACCTTTCGCAGCAATGCAGGCTGCTATTCTCCCATGGAGACGATCGTAGAGATGCTGCACATAGTCCTGTGGAACGGCTTGCCATGCCATTTCCACCTGGCGCCTCAGTTGGACCAGCGTTCGTGCTGGACGTGCAGACCGCGTGAGACGACGCTTCATCCAGTCCCAAACATGCTCAATGGGGGACAGATCCGGAGATCTTGCTGGCCAGGGTAGTTGACTTACACCTTCTAGAGCACGTTGGGTGGCACGGGATACATGCGGACGTGCATTGTCCTGTTGGAACAGCAAGTTCCCTTGCCGGTCTAGGAATGGTAGAACGATGGGTTCGATGACGGTTTGGATGTACCGTGCACTATTCAGTGTCCCCTCGACGATCACCAGTGGTGTACGGCCAGTGTAGGAGATCGCTCCCCACACCATGATGCCGGGTGTTGGCCCTGTTTGCCTCGGTCGTATGCAGTCCTGATTGTGGCGCTCACCTGCACGGCGCCATACACGCATACGACCATCATTGGCACCAAGGCAGAAGCGACTCTCATCGCTGAAGACGACACGTCTCCATTCGTCCCTCCATTCACGCCTGTCGCGACACCACTGGAGGCGGGCTGGACGATGTTGGGGCGTGAGCGGAAGACGGCCTAACGGTGTGCGGGACCGTAGCCCAGCTTCATGGAGACGGTTGCGAATGGTCCTCGCCGATACCCCAGGAGCAACAGTGTCCCTAATTTGCTGGGAAGTGGCGGTGCGGTCCCCTACGGCACTGCGTAGGATCCTACGGTCTTGGCGTGCATCCGTGCGTCGCTGCGGTCCGGTCCCAGTTCGACGGACACGTGCACCTTCTGCCGACCACTGGCGACAACATCGATGTACTGTGGAGACCTCACGCCCCATGTGTTGAGCAATTCAGCGGTATGTCCACCCGGCCTCCCGCATGCCCTCTATACGCCCTCGCTCAAAGTCCGTCAACTGCACATACGGTTCACGTCCACACTGTCGCGGCATGCTACCAGTGTTAAAGACTGCGATGGAGCTCCGTATGCCACGGCAAACTGGCTGACACTGACGGCGGCGGTGCACAAATGCTGCGCAGCTAGCGCCATTCGACGGCCAACACCGCAGTTCCTGGTGTGTCCGCTGTGCCGTGCGTGTGATCATTGCTTGTACAGCCCTCTCGCAGTGTCCAGAGCAAGTATGGTGGGTCTGACACACCGGTGTCAATGTGTTCTTTTTTCCATTTCCAGGAGTGTGTGTGTGTGTGTGTGTGTGTGTGTGTGTGTATATATATATATATATATATTTTTTTTTTTTTTTTTTTTTTTTTTTGTGTGTGTCTACCGACGTGCCAGCGCTTTCGTTTGGTAAGTCACATCATCTTTGTTTTTAGATATATTTTTCCCATGTGGAATGTTTCCCTCTATTAATTCACACACACATATATATATGTGTGTGTGTGTGTGTGTGTGTGTGTGTGTGTGTGTGTGTGTGAATTAATAGAGGGAAACATTCCACATGGGAAAAATATATCTAGAAACAAAGATGATGTGACTTACCAAACGAAAGCGCTGGCACGTCGATAGACACACAAACAAACACAAACATACACACAAAATTCAAGCTTTCACAACAAACTGTTGCCTCATCAGGAAAGAGGGAAGGAGAGGGAAAGACGAAAGGATGTGGGTTTTAAGGGAGAGGGTAAGGAGTCATTCCAATCCCGGGAGCGGAAAGCCCGGGATTGGAAAGATGGTCGGTTGCCATACCATTATAAAATACTGTGCAATGATTGCAGCAGATGTTGTATATGGCATGGCTGCCTTCACAGATGGCCTGGCCTCTGATGCAGTAGGGTAACCCCCCCCCCCCCCCCCTGCCCCTCGCTGGGTACGCCCGTGGTGCTCACACTGTACATCCTGAAAAGTGCCAATTAATAACTTTAACAACAAACACAGCGATGCACGTGCATCCTGTCATTAACACTGGCAGCTGAGTCGGCAGGTATATCGATGGCAAGAAGAGCAGGGTTTGACAGTTATGGGCCATGCTGGGCTGGACGATATTTGCACCGTGTCAGTAAGTGGTGGCACCTTTGACGCGCAGTGATTGGCGGAGCTCAGAGTATGAGAAAACTTAACTGCAGGTAGCAAGCTTGACGATCTAAACACGGGGTGCAAAAAACCCAAACGTTGGAGGGTAGCCACCATGGCTGAACCAACTGAATAAAGAAAATATGCAATAAGGGAAACTCTAAATAAAAACTGAACCAAATCAGTGACAGAGAAACCAGACACATGGTTTTAATGACAAAACTTGTAAACGAGTGCGTGAGTGAAGATGCTACAAGTTATTAAATGTTAAATGGTTTTTTTTTAATGTTAAAAGCTCTATACAGATTAATAACTCGCTAACGCCTTAAGCCATTCAGACAAACGCAGACAAACATAGTGTCGATCGATAGGACTCAGTGAGCACTATCGAAGTCGTCCATTCAGTTTCCTGCGAGTGTTTCATATTTCTAACCCCGGGGGGGAATGTATATACCGTACATGTAAAAGTGAATGTTCTTCCAATTGAAACATGTAACAGAAAATAGCGATAGCATTAGTAAATAGAGTTAATGAGAGATGTACGACTATAATTAGTTTAATTGTTTAATGTTTGTTAGTGATATAACAACACAAACGGCACCCATATGATCAAAAACACTACTTGTCAGAAAACCATTAAGGTTACATGAAAACTACGAGCAGCGTTGAAAAGCTTATAAATTTTGCGACCAGATTGACGTGTAATATGTCTTATATAGCATTAAATTTATAGTTTGTATATGTTTTCCAAAGTCCGAAATATTATAACTGATGCGCATTCAATGTGAGGCTATGAAGTATCAGTGGCCCCCAAAATATTTCTAAGTATTCGGCTGGGGCTTCCAAAAGTTTCGTATACGACGATTGTTAGGAATTCTGAAATAATTTCAGCTTGTGATGTTGAATTAATTTACGACACGTGAAGGATTGGTTGCGACTATAAATATTTCATGAGTGTCGATCGCAAAGAGTTTGAAATAATGTTCAGCGTTTGGTCCCTTGAATAATTTTGGGTAAGGCGACATTGTCTAAACCTCTATGAACTGTTCAGCAGTTAACATTGATGGTGATCGGCAATTAAAAACATCATTAGTTTGCGATTACAGAAACTTCAGCTTACAAGTGTGTTGAAGCACATTGAATAATTTCGTGTATTTCCTAAAGGTTAAGCGAACACATGATGATGGTCAACATTTTGATTCTCACACAGAAAAATATTATTTTAATAATAAATTGTTGTGGATACTGTGAAAGAATATTTCGCTTGTTTTTCTGGAATAAATTGAGATTGTGAAAAGTGAACATTATTTCACCGCAAATTCCCACCAGCAATTTTAATAAACCTGTGATTACTTTCATTTAGGGCTAAATGTGATGGATGTATTTGTTGGCTCCTGGACAGAGATGAAGTAAATATTTGGAAATCCACCCACACACTGGAAATCCCTATGAACGGTATTTTTCTTGCTTTAATTAATTTTTTATTCGTGCTGACGCATGTGGTGGTTCACGAGTCAAACTTTGGTGGAAGCAACGGTGAATAACTTCACCATTAGTCATTTACTCTTTCATTAAGCAAGTACCAAAAAGAAGGGAGTGTTTTAAAACAAACATCCCCCCCCCCCCCCCCAAAAAAAAAAAAAAAAAAAAAAAAAAAATTACCCCTACTTCGTTGCAACGTGCAGGCATTGCTGAAATGAGTGTTCTTTAGTGACAAAATGACAGTTTGCTGGTTGAGCGTTAAGAGAGTAAACAAGGAGGGTGGAAGGGTGATTGCAGAAATTGGACTTAGTGGATTTTAGAGAAGATAACCTGGAAAAACATGTTGAAATGGCAAAAGATTTAGATGAATGGACTCAGAGGTGTCACAACCTCAAGGTCTTCTACTTGCACATACTAAGAGTGTCGGCAAGTGGTTGCCGTGAGGTGACTATTCATGTTAAAAGTTTAATGTGAAAGCGCTGTTGGGACTAAGTGCATATACAAGTGATTTTGATGTTTTAACTTACATTTACTGCAATGAAGATGGCTACAAAGTGACCAAAATCTGGATATCAAATAATATTATTTGTGACTGATTATTGTACCCTTCACTACTTTGTACGAAAATTAGTCTGTTGTGACCCATCAGTAGCCTGGCTATACAGTAAGGGCACGAGAATTGGCCGCTGGCCATTCCAATACTGATCATTAGAAGTCGGCACCCTACAGATTCACATTTTGCATTGACTGTTCTATTTCATACCACTGCCAACCTCAGTGACCAGAAAGTTGTGTCACTGTAATTGCCTGACGATATGTTGTTGTTTTCACTCTGTAGCAGTGTCCGCTGATTTGAAACTTACTAGCAGATCACAGCTGTGTCCAGATTAGGGCTCTTACTTGGCACCCACGCCTTATGCAGGTAAATAATCTACCTGAGCACAACACATGACCCAGCCTCATAGCTTTACTTACACCAGGTAACCTGTATTTCAGGTTTGATTCTCAGACTGGCACACAGTCTTAATCTGCCAGGAAGTTTCATGATTACAAATGTTTATTAAATGTTTTTGATGCCTATTTCCTTCTATTTGTTGTATTGTACTACATCAAGCTTAATTTAATTTCATATACCTGACTATAAATGTGTACCGCATGTGAGGATGCCCATCTCTGTACTGCAAATTTACGAATCTATCTTATTTCCATGACAAAATTTGTACCACAGCAGCTGATCGGTACAAGTAGCGAACACCCGTGTTTTCAGTCCTGGAAGACAAACAATAAACATTCTCCATTTCTTATCCTTTAACCCCACAATGGCCACACTTCTTACTCTTCTGCCCCTGAGGTAAGCAGCCACCTGTACTTAGCTTACCACTGAATTCTTCAATGTCAGTTAAAATTAAGCACATATAAATATTTTTGTTTGTTACTGAGCAGGGGAAACTACAGTCTTAACCTTATTTTACATTTTTGGTTTCAGTTCTTGGTTACTAGATGCATATTATTATAAAATAATGGATGAGAACCATGGACGACACGAATACTTGATTCGGGTTGACAGCTACTGCTATAGGCTGTTTAGAGTCATCCCCATTCCTGTGCACCAAAACAGCCCCGATGCCATAGGCAGACGTATCAGTTGCCACTACCAATGGGCAACTGGGAGAGAATGACTTGAGGCAAGGGGCAGATTTCAGCATAGTTTTCAAATGGGTAAAAGCCCGGTCACAGGCAGGAGTCCAGTTGAAGGGCATCCTTTTTTGCAAATGCTCTTCACGGGAAGGTCTTGTGACAGTCATATCATCCTAATAATTCAAACAAGCGAGAATTTGCTGCGAGAGCTGTTCAAGTAACCTTTGGAAAATTGTGGGGACTGAGGCAATGCCAAATGGGAGGCACACGTACTTGCACAATCTAAAAATGTATTAAATGTATTAATTACAATGATGTACTGTGTACCTCATCTCAGGGTAACTGGAGGTAAGCATCAGTGAGGCCAATTTTGTAGTAGTATTCCACTCCAGTTAGTATGGTAAGGTTGTCTTCTGGCCACGGGATAGGATAAGTTTCCACCTGTGATTGAGCGTTGATTGTAGCCGTGAAATCTCTACACAGTTGGAGAGAACCACTGAACTCTCTGATGATGACTGGTGGAGTGGCCCATGTTCTAGATTTCACTGGCTCGATAACCCCAGCAGCCTGGAGACAATTTAGTTCCTGCTTCACATCAGCATGTAAGGCAACTGGAATTGGTCTGGCACAGTAAAAATAATGTGTGGCGTCTGGCCAAAGGATGATATGCACCTGAAAATCTGGGGCACAGCCCAAATCTGGCTCAAATATAGATGCAAACACAGGCAGATATCATACAGTTCCTGCAAAGGAATTGCGGCTGATACAACCTTTACTTCGGTGGAAATAGAAAATCCGAATGGTGTAAAGGGCATTGAGGCCAAAACAGTCAGTAGTAGATGGACAGTCGACAGAGTAATGTGATGACCCATGTGACACTTTTGTAGGCCACAGTTATTGAAAACTCCCCACAAAGTGAAATAGAATGTTCCCCATAGTTCACCAAATGCTGCGAGGATGATGACAACCTGGACATGCCCAGTTCTGCATACATCACCTGATTTATCAAAGAAACAGTGGCCCCTGTGTCCACCTGAAAACAGATGTCTTGGTGAGAAATGCGAAGCATCAGAAACAATTTCTGCATGGAGGGGTCACCTGGAGGGGACTCGTGACTGCAGCACATATACAGTTTCCTGGTGCACTATTGGGGGTAGGGATGGGAGTGGGTTGCACAGATTCGACACACTAAGTTGAGGTGACCCTCTTTGCCACAATGCATGCAGGGCACACAGCAGTCAAGATAGTATGCTAGTGAGTGGAAAGCATTATGGCGTGAATGGAGCGGTTCCCGTGACCTCAGCGAGGAGCTACTGGAGGCTCATACAGCTTAGAGATGTTGGACACCAATGAATCACAGTGTTGCTGCAACCTGGGAGTCGCCCTATGCCTGTGAAGTGGGTTCAGAACACTTGGTGATGCACAAACCCCATAACTATTGGTCTCACTGGAAGTCATTCGTTAGCTGCCTGCATAATTTTGAACAAGTGTATGACGTGCAAGATGCCCTCCAGTAATGAGTTATCCAGTTTTGGTGCTGCTTTGCTTACCTCGGTATTGGCTACCAACTGAACCTCATCACGAATCAAGGAGTCCCCGTTAAAAGCCTTGCAGCCTTGACAGGCTGAGACCTTGAAAGTCACTGGTTCAGAAGCGTGTTTATGGTATTGGTGAAACTTGAGCGTGGAGGCAAGCAAATGATATCTCCATGAATAATAATTAGTCAACAGAGTGCATTTCTCCTGAAAGGAGAGCACAGTGGGCTCAGACAATGGTGCCAAATTGTGGAGCAGAAGAAACATGTCTGGCGACACCTGAGACAGAAATAATGATCACTGCAATGAATTATTCATAACTTTAAACTGTGAAATGGTGCTTCAGTCGATGCAGATAGGTATCCCAGTTCTCCGTAGTGTCATTGAAAAGTGGAAACGACAAGGACAAATGAGGACATCAAGGAGGAGGGGGGGATGGTGCTGAGGCCTCGAGCAAAGTTGCCTTGTGTGCTTGGAGATTGTCCATCTGAAGCTACATTGACTTTAGTAACAAGTCTGTGTGATGCGGTTGCTCCAACAGGCAAACCCATTCTCAAAAGCTTGCAAACTTGAACAAATAATGAAGCCATGAAATTTGTCCCTTGATCTGTATCATACCAGGACTTCCATTAGGTAGAATGAAATGTGTAACTAATACTTTTGCTGCAGTTTCTGCTGTCACATCAGCAATTGGGGCGAAGGCTAGGTAACTTGAAAAGTGATCTGTCACCAATAATATGTACTTATTTTTGTGTTGTGTCTGTGGGTATGGTCCTAGGATGTCCAAAGCTACATTTCAAAGGGGCTGAGGACTTCAAGTAGTGTTTGGAGTAGGATTTTAGTCTTAGACTGTTGTGCATGCTGTGCACAAGGAATACAGTCAAGGATATGATATTCAGTGTTATTCCACTGACCTTTCTACCAATATTTAATGGTCTCACATAGACATTTATTGCTCACGTCCCACCATGTCAAGCTGGAACACTGTCGTGACAGTGGGCTATTAATGTGACTGAAATCCGTTAAATGTTATCAGTAAATTTCCTTGCAGGGTTTTATATTAGAAATCGCCATCTTCCGACACCAATTCTGGTAGAGCAGAAAGTTGCTGGCATTCTTCATCTTTTCCCTGTGACTCTTCCAATTCTTCTAACTGAATTTAGTCCAATTTCAATACACAGACTTTCCTACTTAGTACATCAGCATTTTGGTGAAGTTTGCCAGACTTATCTTGAATTTCGTAATCGTACTCACTGAGTCTTATACTTGGGTCCTTTAAATTTATAAGTCATAGTAGTGCAGAATGGGCAGGGTTACTGTAAAACATCTGCCATGAAGGTACCACTTGAAATAATTTACACTGAGTACTAGAGGCAGCAGCTCGTTCTTGGAAGTAGTGTGATTAATTTCTACTCTGTGAATCTGTTGGGATCCACAAAAAATTGGTTTCTCAACACCCTCTTGTTCTGACTGAGAACAAAACCAAAACTAATTGCTGGCATCGTGTATCAACTTTCTCAGGGTCCCAATAGGATGGTGGATGGGATTTTGTCAAAACATCTTTAATTTTCTCTATTGCCATGTCACATTTAGTAATCTAATGGAAAAATACTCTCTTTTTCAACAATTTAGTCAAAGGCTTTGTGACCATTGCATAATTGCATTGAGTGTTTCATTGACATAGAGGAAGGGATAAGAGTCAAGTGTGATACCTTAATTTACTGCTCACATATAGACACAGAGGTGATAATTTCCTTCCCCATTTATACCTTTTTTAGTTACTATGATGATGCCCACGTCACACAGGCCAGAAGAAGGCTGAATTGTTTCTGGATCTAATTGCTGTTGAAGGCTTTCTTCTATAGTGAACTGCAAGTGATAGGGAATTTGGTAAGGCCTCTATGCTATCAGCTGTGCATCCCCAGTTGGATTTTTGTGCAGTGTTAAATCTGCAGTCAACAAATACTGCCTTCCCTCAAACAACCATGAAGTACAACAGGTTTTTGTCCAGCTGTGACAAATGCATTAATTATCTCTCAGTTTATTTTTAATAGGTTATGAGATTGCATATACTTTTCTGTCCATCAACATTTTCAGATTCTTCATGTATTGTTTTCCATATTTTCTAACGCAGTGGTGAGTCTTCAAAGTTTGGTTAAATAATCCCTTGACCAACAATCAAAGCTACTAGCATTCTGTAGTGATTCAACAAATCCTACATAGGTTCATATGTCTCCTGCCAAATCTAGATGCAGAATAATCAACTGAAACCCATCAGGTCAAGAACACATTCAGCAAGTATTGCACACATTTTGTGGGGACATAGCTTACATCTATTTGTCTATCAAAAGGCATCTCTGCAGCTGTTCCTTTAGTTCCCGATTCCTAGGGATGAGGGCATTTATCTGATCTTGCAAAGATTTAAGTGAAACACTACTGCCTGCTTCTGCAGTATCTTCCACTTGCGGGTGGGTAGTCAGCATTTCATCCACTAAGGTTAGTGACAGGGCATGCACAGCCAAAAACTGAACATAAACGTGTAAATATGCTGTGAGTTCTCCCTTGAATTCGCCACCTAAAAATGCATCAACTTAAACTCTCTGAATGTGGCACATAATGGATCATTAGGTCTGTGGATGTGTTTCTCTATCCTAAAAAGCACATTCATACTCTGCTGCCTAAAGAACCACTCATGTGTGTAGCGCACTTCCAACCTTTTAAGATGGCCTCTTTAATTCTTCACACCATAACAAAAGTAAAATATCCATATCTAAGATCATTGCAGAGTTATTCCATTGGGTCCAAATCGGAGGACTGCAATTGGTTGTGAGAACAATGCTGCCAAGTCTAATTTGTGCTGTAGACTGTTCTCTTGTCAACATGGCCATACTTATGGAGACTTTGATTTGTGAATGAATACTGTGATATATCTGAATTTTCTGTTGCCATTTCATGCTGATTGAAGATAACATCTGTCTGCTCTTTCTGCAGCTTCGTAAAATATGTTTCAATTATGGACAGTTCCTGAGCTTAACCAGAACTTTTTTCCAGAGTTTAAATTGTTCGGTGGAGCTATCCTCTTACCCTGTGTTTCTTCAGACTGAAATAGACTGATGGAAGAAAATCACAACACCAAAAAAAAAAAAAAAAACCAAAAAAAAGAATTGATGTAGAGTAATGAAATTTTTTAGAATACATTTTGCTAGGTAACACATTTAAGAGATTAACAATGCAAGATCAAAGGTAAGTGCAAGATAAGCCATTGCATATGTGAAATGCTGGTACATTAATAACTGTTGTAACTGCCAGGTTGTTGAACGCAAGCATGCAAATGTGCATACATTGTGTTGAACAGGTGCCAGATGTTAGTTTGTGGGATGATGTTCTATGTTTGTTGCACTTGGTCGATCAATACAGGGATGGTTAGTGCTGGTTGTGGACAACACTGGAGTTGTCGTCCTATGATGTCCCATATGTGCTCAATTGGAGAAAGATCTGGTGATAAAGCAGGCCAAAGCAATGTGTCGGCACTCTGTAGAATGTTGGGTTACAACACTGGTATGTGGATGAGCGTTATCTTGTTAAAAAAACACCCACTGTAATGCTCTTCATGAATTGCAGCACAGTAGGCCGAATCATGGATTGACCTACAAATTTGCATTCAGGGTGCATGGGATAACCACAAGAGTGCTCCTGCTGTTGTATGAAGCCGCACCCCAGACCATGAATCTAGATGCGGGTCCAGTATGTGTAGCATACGGACATGGGCTGGTTGGAGGGCCTCAACTGGCCTCTTTCTAACCAACAAGCAGCCATCAATGGCACCAAGGCAGAACCAGCTTTCATCAGAAAACACAACAGACCTGCACCCTGCCCAAGTTCTCACTTGACACCACTGAAATCGCAAACAGCAGTGGTTTGGGATCAGTGGAATTCACACTACAGGGCATCTGGCTCAGAACTGTCCTTGAAGTAACTGATTTGTAACAGTTCATTGTGTTGCTGTGGTGCCAACTGCTGCTCAAATTGCTGCTGCAGATGCTGTACAATGCACCAGAGCCATATGCCGAACGCCCCCTGCGGGTCCTGGGGGTTAGAATAGGCCCGAGGTATTCCTGCCTGTCGTAAGAGGCGACTAAAAGGAGTCTCCCATTTTTCAGCCCTGAGAGTTCAGGTCCCATTCTGTAGTTTGACCTGCCACTTTCAAAATTCTACAGGAGTGTGGGCCATCTGGGGAAGGACGTCTTATGTGGAGCACGAGTTATCCATAGTGCCCTTGTATTTGATCTCTTGAATCTCTTCTCATGGCTTTTCATCTCCACCTACGATTCAACTATTTGGGTGAGGACACTTTCTGGGGTATGTCATCTTCTTACATTGCCTCCTGTCCTCTTTTGCCCCCATGACAATATTGGATTTCTTTGCATCCAATATGGTTGCCAGTCCGTTGTGGTGGGGCCGTCATGTATCCATTTGGTGGTAGCCCCCTGACAACACAGGGATCGCACTGCTGATACCTGAGCTGTAAACTCCCTATGTTATGCCAAGGAGTAGATGCCTGTCTTCTTTGGGCATCAGGGCTCCCAGCAACAGCCATCATGCCAATTGTCCTTTGCTGTGGCTGGGTAACGCCTGTGGGAAGAGCCCCTGATCGGAGTGGGTGACATCAGGGCGGACGACTCGCAATGAAGCGGACTAAGCCATCTCTTGCTGGTGACCGTACGGCACCAGCAGTCCCTTAAGAAAGGCAAGATCGAATACAGTGCCGACAGGTATGACCCTAAATCGTTTCTCTCCCTCACTACACCATGGAAGGAACGTAGGGCTCTAGAATGGAGAAAGCCATATTCACCTCAGTTTTTAGTCTGTAGCAGAACTGATGGGGACTCCTTCCTACCTACGAATCCTCAGTTTTTTGTTGAACACCTTGAGGATAAGTTTGGAGAAGTGACAGTGCTGTACAAGATGCAAAATGGTGCAGTCTTGACTCAGACAGCATCCCCAGCCCAATTCCAAGCGTTACTCACCTGTGACAAGCTGGGTGATATTCCTGTTTCCATCACTCCCCGTAAAAGCCTCAGCATGGTCCAGGGGATCATTTTCCATCATGATCTCCTCTTGCATTCTGACGAGGAGCTCCACGCCAATTTAAAATGGCAAGGTGTTCATTTCATCCAGCATGTTTACAGGTCCCCCAAAGGCAACAGGGTTGCTACCAGTGCTTTCATCTTCGCCTTTGAGGGTGATTCATTGCCTGAAAAGGTCAAGGTGATGGTTTACCGCTGTGACATTAAACCATACGTCCCTCCCCTATGCGGTGCTTTAAGTGCTGGAAGGTCGGGCACATGTCTTCCTGCTGCACTTCCAGCGCCACATGTCGAGACTGCAGATGTCCACTGCACCCAGATACTCTATGAGCGCCACCTCCCACTTGCATCAACTGTGAAGAGCACCACTCCCCCCCCCCCCCCCCCCTGCTTGCCAGACTGCTCAGTACTCCAAAAGGAGCAGAAAATCGTGGAGTACAAGACCCTGGACCAGTTGACTTACACAGAGGCTAAAAGTAAATTTGAAAGATTACACCCCATTTGGCTGACGTCAACATATGCTGCAGCTATGTCACCATCGCCGTCCCAAGTGCCAGTGCTTCCTCACTCTGCCATGAACAGTGAGCCCTCCGGGCCACCAGAATACACTGGCCCCCTTGGTGGTAGGGGCAAATCTTCCTCCAGTGCTCCCAAAGCACCTACTTCAGGAGCAAGGACCCCCAGATGCAGAGGACATCGGTCCTCTCCCCCCTGCTGGAGAAGCAACAGCCTCCTCCAGCTCCTCTCATGTGGAAAGGGGGTCCCCTAGGGGCCCTCTCTCCCAAGGTCTCCACTAATGCCACAGCAGACACTCGCCAGTGGCTCAAGGAGGCAAAAGCTGCTGGACGAAGAGCTTAACAGTCTTCCTCCGTGCCTGAAGCTGCTTCAGAGAAATCTTTCCAGCAAGCCCCTAAAGAGAAGTGAGACAGCAAGCAAACTAAGAAGTAGTCTGCTAAGAAACAGGACCCTCTGGTGACCTCAACACCACCACTCCATATCAATTCTGCATCTGAGGATGTGGTGGAGATCTTAGAGTCCCCTGCGGACCTGTATTTCACTGATGCCTCATCTGCTATAGAAATGGCTGCAAATACTCAATCTGTGGCAGCAGGTGACCCAGAGGCATAACCTGCCTCCTTGCACTCTTCATGCCTTCCCAGCCTCACGATAACGTCATTCTCCAGTGGAATTGCAGTGGTTTTTCCACCACCTGGCTTAGCTACGGCAATGCTTAAGCTTTACACCTGCTTTCTGCTTTGGCCTTCAGGAAACTTGATTCCTGGAAATGTGGACCCTTGCACTTCATGGCTATAGGAGATATTACAAGAACCATAATGACTATTGAGTGTCACGTAGAGTTTGTGTCTATGTCCTGAACTCAGTATGCAGTGTACCTGTGCCCCTTCAAACCCCTCTTGAAGATGTGGCTGTCAGGATAAAAACAATGGAGGAAATAACTGTCTGCAATGTATATCTTCCTCCAGATGGTGCAGTACCCCTGAATGCATTGGCTGCTCTGATTGATCAACTCTCTAAACCTTTCCTACTTTTGGGAGATTTTAATGCTCATAACCTCTTGTGGGGTGGCACCGTGCTTACTGGCCTAGGCAGAGATGTCGTAAATTTACCTATGCCTCTTAAATAAAGGTGCCCCCACACATTTCAGTGTGGCATATGGCACATATTCGGCCATTGGTCTTTCGATTTGCAGTTCTGGCCTTTTCCCATGTATCCACTAGAGAGCATGTGACGACCTGTGTAGTGTGACCACTTCCCCATCTTCCTGTCACTGCCCCGGGATCAGGCCCATGGACATCTGCCCAGATGGGCTTTAAACAAGGCAGACTGGGAAGCCTTCACCTCTGCTGTCACCATTGAATCTCCCCCACATGGTAACAACGATGTGGTGGTTGAGCAGGTAACTACAATGGTCATTTCTGCAGCAGAAAATGCGATCCCTCATTCTTTAGGGTGCCCCCGGCGAAAAACAGTCCTTTGGTAGTTGCTGGAATTACCTGAGGCAATTAAGGAGCATCAGCAAGCTCTACAGCGGCATAAGCGGCACCCTTCCCTGGAGCACATAGCCTTCAAACAGCTCTGTGCCCACATTTGCCAGCTTATCAAATGATGGAAACAGGAGTGCTGGAAGAGGAACGTCTTGACCATTGGGTGCCATACATCACCTTCCCAAGTCTGGTCGAAGATCAAACGAGTTTTTGGGTGCCAAACCTCAACAGGTGTTCCCGGTGTTAACATAAATGACATGTTACCTACCGATGCAAACACGATTGCCAAGCACTTTGCTGAGCACTACGCTCACGCCTCTGCGTCGGAGAATTCCCCCCACCCCCTCCACCCCCCTCCCCTCATCCACCCAGTCTTCCGCACTTTCAAATGGCGGATGGAAGGGAAAGTCCTCTCTTTCACTACACACCACAGTGAACCCTATAACACCCCATTGACAGAGTGGGAGTTCCTCAGTGCCCTTGCACATGGCCCTGACAGAGTATGTGGGACAGATCGTATCCACAGTCATATGATTAAACATCTCTCGTCTGACTACAAGCGACGTCTCCTCATGATCTTCAACCGGATCTGGTGCGGTGACGTCTTTCCATCGCACTGGTGGGAGAGCACCATCATACCAGTGCTCAAATCCGACAAAAACACACTTGATGTGGATAGCTCTCAGCCCATCATCCTCACAAAGGTTCTTTGTAAGCTGCTGGAACGTATGGTGTGTCGGCAGTTGGGTTGGGTTGGGTTGGGTCCTGGAGTCCTGTGGCCTACTGGCTCTGTGCCAGGGCAGTTTCCGCCTGGATTGCTCTAACACTGAATATTGTGTCCCTCGATTGTGCCATCTGAACAGCCTTTTCGAGATGCCAACACCTTGTTGCCATCTTTTTTGATTAACAAAAAGTGTGTGACATGACCTGGCGGCATCGTGTCCTTGCCACATTATACGAGTGGGGTCTCCGAGGCCTGCGCCCAATTTTTACGCAGAATTTACTGTTGCTTCATACTTTCCGCGCAGGGCTCTGTATTGAGTGTATCTCTAGTTTTAGTGGCCATTAATGGTCTAGCAGCAGCTGTAGGGCCATCTGTCTCACTCTCTCTGTGTGCAGACGACTTCTGCATTTCGTACTGCTCCACCAGTACTGGTGCTTCTGAGTGGCACCTACAGGCAGCCATCCACAAGGCGCAGTCATGGGCTCTAGCCACCACAACTTTACCTTATTGCAGTGGAGACATATTGATTTTTAGGACTGGTTTTCGATGCCCAATTGACTTGGCTTCCTCACCTTCGTCAGCTTAAGTGGAAGTCCTTGCAGCACCTCAATGCCCTCCGCAGCCTGAGCTACACCAACTGCGGTGCAGATCGCTCTACACAGCTGCAGCTCTACAGAGCTCTTGTTCAATCCTGCCTTGACTATGAGAGTTTGGTTTATGGTTCGGCGGCACCCCCAGCATTGCATGTACTCGACCCAGTGCACCACTGTGGTGTTTGACTAACAGTGGAAGCTTTTGGGATGAGTCCGGGGACCAGTGTCCTGGCGGAGGCTGGAGTCCCTCCATTGCAGGTCAGGCATGCACAACTGCTCACCAGTTACGTTGCACCCATTTGTAGTTCTCCTGTACATCCACATTACCATCTCCTTTTCCCGCCCACGGCAGTTCATCTCCCACATCGGAGGCCCAGGTCAGGGCTTGCAATAGCAGTTCACATCCAGTCCCTACTATCTGAACTGGAGTCCTTGCCTTTACCACCTATACTCGAGGTCCATTCCCGTACACCTCCATGGTGTACACCTAGGCAGCAGCTTCGCCTGGACCTTTCACATGGCCCAAAGGACTCAGTTCACCCCGCAGCTCTCCGCTGTCACTTCCTATAGATCCTTGACATGTACTGAGGCCATGAAGTGGTTTACACCCAAGGCTCGATGGCTGATGGTCACATCAGCTTCGCATATGTCCATCGAGGACATATTGAACAGCATTCCTTGCCCAATGGTCGCAGTGTTTTCACTGCAGAGCTGGTGGCTATATCTCGTGCTCTTGAGCAGATCCGTTCATCCCCTGGGGAGTTGTTTCTTCTGTGTACTGTCTCCTTGAGCAGCCTACAAGCTATCGACTAGTGCTAGCCTCACCATCCTTTGGCAGCAACCATCCAGGAGTCCATCTATACCCTGGAATGGTCTGATTCAGTGGTGTTTGTGTGGACCCAGGACAAGTCGGAATCCCAGGCAACGAACTTGCTGACAAGCTGGCCAAACAGGCTTCATGGAAACCACTTATGGAGATCGACATTCCAATAACTGACCTCCGTTCGTTTTTACACCACCAGGTTTTTCGGCTTTGGGCAACGGATGGCATAGTCTCAGTCTGCACAACAGACTGCGTGCCATTAAGGACACTACAAATGTGTGGTAATTCTCCATGCGGGCCTCTTGCAAGGACTCTGTGGTTCTCTGCCAGCTCCACATTGGCCACGCTTGGGTGCCCAACGGCCACCTCCTGTGCGTTGATGACCTGCCTGAGTGTCGATGGGGCGCCCTGTTGACAGTGGCCTATATTCTGGTGCACTGTCCCACTTTGACTGCCCTGTGACGAAATCTTTGGTTACGGACTCGTTGCTGCTAATTTGATCTGACAACACCTCATCGGCTTCTTTAGTTTTACGTTTTATTCATGAGGGTGGGTTTTATCATTTGATCTAAGTTTTAGTGCATGTCCTTTGTCCCTCTGTGTCATCCACCTTAGTGCTTTTAGGGTGGAGGTTTGAGTGTGTTGCAGAGTGGCTGGCTTCTCCTTTTTATTCTCATGGTCAGCCAGCCATGGTAATCTGTTTTGTCATTTTAATCTTTTCTACCTGTTTCTTGCGTTTCTGTGGTTTTCTTCTCCCCTTTTATCAATTTAAGTGTTTGTTGCTATTCTGTCGTTCTTGTGGTTTTTCCTTTGTCTCTGTTTTGTGTTGTCAGTCTCACTTGTTTTACTCTCACCCTTGTGGCATTGTTTTATTCAGAACAAGGGACCAATGACCTAGCAGTTTGGTCCCTTCCCCTAGCTTTTTAAACAAACCAATTTCAACTATATGCCGAACACAATGGTCTTCCCTCTCGGTAATGCCACATGGCCATCTGGAGCCCAGTCTTGCGGCCGTACCTTTGCATAGCTACCATTGCCAGTGATTGTGTACATTGGCTACATTCCTACCAAGTCATTTTCAATATCACAGAAGGAACTTCCAGCTTCTCGTAGTCCTGTTACATTACCTCGTTCAGTTTCAGTGAGGTGTTGATAACAGCATCTTTGTCGCCTTAAAGGCATGCTTTGTTAACATCAACCAACTCTGTCCAATCTCAAAGGCAACTAACACTCATTACTGTTACAGCATATATTTAAAGCAAACCTGATTTGCATCATAGTGGTGCTACTAGCGCCACTCTTATGCAACTGGTGTGAAATTTGAATAGATGTCATCTTTAAGATGTAGGTAAATGCCTTCGAACTTCCATTTATGTCACACAACTCCTTCCTAGTGTTGCAACATTTTTTTTCCAGCAGTGTGTATAGTGCTGTGCTGCTAATACTTATCACCATATTGATTCTGCATAGTAAAGTAAGTTAATTATTTGCTATGACTCTGTTTGAGTTATTCTTGTCCAGATTTATATGAATATGAAAGTTTTACTCTTTTTCTTCAGTTGTGTTACACAAGTGTTGCCTACTAAGTAAAACAGTGTTGGTGAACAAGTAAGTACTGTGTTGTATTTTGGTTGCCTATGTTTTTATCTTGTGTGTTCATCATTTCTGTTTTAGATTCAGACAGAGGAGAAAGAGCAGACTTCCTGTGCTCCTCAAGTGGACTATTCTAGACTTGCTTCATTTTTAAACAGGGTTTGCCCTGCAGTTGTAACAGAACTCGAAAAGAATAACAGAAGCCGTGCATTTGATGATTTACGCTATGCAAACAATTATGAAGATGACATAACTCAAGCACAAAAGTTGTACACTCTACAGCCATCCAGTGCAGCATGTGATGTAGAGGTATGGGTCCAGTGTGCTTTATTGAAATGGCTAATATATTTATATAGTATATCTAACTTGTTGCTTCCAAAACAGGTAAAAGTCACAGGAGTGTCATGGAACTGCAATGGCAGTATCTTAGCTGTGGCATCCAGTGCTGTGAAGCATGAGGCATGGTGTGACCACAGGGGATCAGTCTCCCTGTACAGTGTCAGTAGGTAAGATCATGTTAAATGCTGAGTTTTTGTTCACTTAAGGGTTAGGTGTGCTCTGTAATATAGGCTAAATAGGTGGCTTCTAGCTAAAAGGCAAGTTATCACATTTCAGTCTAATTCTATCATGGATAACAAAGTTATCAGGAAACCTTTCACAGACTCCCATTTGTTGCTTCAGACAATCAAAGAAAAAGAAGTGGATGGTACATGCAAAGATAATTGCATTATATAATTACCACTACTTTTACCGATACAAGTGATACCAATCTAAGCTGAAGTGCCATTTGCTGTACTGCAAATTACTGTCTGGCTCAGATAGGACACAAAAAAATATGACACACTTAGGTTCGTGCTGTTGATTCATTGAGGTGTTCAAAATTAGCTGCTGTGATGCATCTGTAGAGTCTGACAGAAGCTCACGAAACAAAACAGGTCAGATTTATCACACAGCATCTTTTAAATCAGTGGCAGTGTTAGGAGACCAGCTCGCGTCTCGCCGTGTGGAGAGGTCTTCAGCAGTGGACAGGCAAGGAGAACAGGATAACAACTTGCCAAACCACAACTGTTCTGTGCAGTGTAAAATTATTTATTGACTGGAGTTTTTACACTATCAGGTTTGAGAAACTGAGCCTTATCTTCAGGTGTCTATAAACATGTGCCCATATCAAAGCTTACTGACAAGACACCACATCTGCCATACATGACTCATCCAATTGAGTTTGCAGATGTGCTCTGCAAAAAAAAAACTTTTCAACTGTAAGTCATCTCATCCTTGTTGAGCAGCATATGTGTTAATTGAATTATCTGAATAGGTACCCATATTGAATGCTGCAAGTGATTGCAGTAAAGTTGGTGGATAGGCTGTTTGCCCAGGCAGCCCTACCTCTAATGTAGAAAAAATGCCAATGACAAGGTTGGGATAGTAGTCACTGTGTGACTGTTTGGAAGAGGCTTGCATCTGGGTAAGGGGCTGGAAGCAGTGTTAAAAGATGGACAGATGAGATTATTATGTAAGGTTGAATGAGCACTGAAAATACCTCTTTGATCAGAGTGCGAAGAGTATCCTCATTTCACGACACAAGAGAGTTAGTCTAAGATCTGTTGGAGAATGGGGTTCACTTGGTCCAGTCCTATGTAGTACTCAGTAATAGACGGGACACTTTCTCAAGATCATCATCAGTGCGTGAGGGATGTTGGATTTATATAGAGATCTGTTTCAGGACGAAATGAGGAGTACAGATTCCATTTGCAAAAGCCTCAACCTGACTTATGGTTTACTGAGTTATTGCTGTATTACACAGCAGATGCTGCAGCCATTGCTGGCAAAGCTGTGTAGAAGAGATTTTTTAGTTTGGAATGGGTGGCAGCTGTTGGAGTTCAGGTATTGCCAGTGACTGGTAAGTTTAATGTGAACAAACATTGTAATGAAGCTGCCGTTAGGTGGAAGTTAACATCCAGGTGGGGTATCCTCTGAGACAAGGAGGGACAATTGGAAGAGAAAGTGTTGAGATTCTGGACAAATGAGGATAGGGTTTCTCTCTTTTGGTCAGGGTCATAAAATGTGTTGTCAATGAGTTTGATGCATGTGAGTGATTATGGATTGTAGGAAAAGATTCCCCCCCCCCCTCTCCCCCATGCTCCTACATAAAATATCAGTTTCGTAACAGTGACCAAACCTGAAGCCCTGTATACGGCCATTTAAAGTTAAGCAAATAACTCTTAGTTGTGAATGTCCTATAGTCGAATCAACATAAGGTCCCTGATATTTGCTATAGGCCGGGCTTGTCAATTTCACATATCTATCTCAACCGGTAATGTAACATGATAATGTAAACATTTCTGTGGTAATGCCTTGGTGTTGCCAGAGCACAGTAGATGGCTATTGTTTCCATCTGCAGCCATTTGCACTTTACAACTGAAAGCTGGCAACAGTGCTACCGGCTGTCTGGAATCTTGTTACTCCAACTCTACTAGACAATGAAAATTTTCCAAGAATTAGATTTGTAATTACTAGAAACACCACATACTAATAGTACAAAAGAAATTCAGAATGAAAGGCCTGTGTTGGATCATCTTCATTTATAAGCTTCATTTTTACATTCCGTACCTCAGTCAATGATTTCTGAAACCTCCGGTGTGCCAGACAGGATTTGGACCCACATCAGTTGAGCTATCTAGTCTAGTGCCACCACTATTATTGGGTGCCACTGACTAAGGGAAACTCCCTATCACACCCCTCTCAGATTCAGTTGTAAGAGTTTTCAGTGGACAGCCCATCAGAAAGATCCAGCATGAAAATAGGAAGAAGGTGTACTGAACTATGAAAAAAAAGCAAAATAGGAACAGTGAATGGCCCAAGGACAAGTGCAGTATAGAGAAGCCTGGAAAAGCAATGGCATTGTGGTTAAGTGGTAACGATGTTGGACAGTCAAGCAGACGAACCACGTTCAAATCTCCCTCCTACCAGTTTCTTTCTTTCTTTTTTCCACTGTGTTCAAATTTGCGTCTGTGTCGTGGTGTAACATCCATTTGCAACAGCAAGGTGTAAGGAAGGGACATACAGTGACAGCTGATTCTGCACAACTACTGTATTAGCAGCCGAAAGGAAGTACCTTTTGAACGGGAACCGCAAATGTTTTATGACAAGTCAACCGAATCCTCCATCAGAAAACTCGTGTGGCGTTTCATACACGGCATTAATGACAGTATGTGTGTCATATGATAGGAATCTCTTATTGACGCATCTAATTTTTGTGCCTAGTGAGTGAGTGAGATATGCCTCCTTGCCTGATTTAGGAGTTCGTATTAATGTGAATGTAATCACTCCCAAGGAAATGATGAAAACATAATAGTTTGTCACAGAAGCAGCAACGAATGAATGAAAGAGTTTCACAATGACACAGGCTCTATGTCAAAGCATATGTTTTTAACATTTTTGAAGTTGCGTTCTGTTTTGAAAGTTTTGACTCTTGAAGTCCTTTGTTGTAACATAGCTAACACCCGTTTATTTGTTGTTTTCGTTTCTGTGAGACCTCTACACAACAGCTCGCCTGCGCTAACTACTCATCACATTTACTTGCAACAGTAATGTAATTTAACCACATAACACATATTCTATAATCATTGTATAGTATGACAACTGCCAAGACTACAGAAAGAGAACAAACGTGTTAGTGACGGGACGGACAGTCCATAATGTTGTGAGGGGGGGGGGAAGTAAATAGCATGAGTGAATTTTGAACACGGCTCATCTAGCTTGCAGTCCAACACTGTAACCAGTTAGCCACAATGCCATGGCTGTTTGATTTCAATCGATATTGCAGTTGTAAAGCTTGGACCCTTCACTGCTGCTTTTTTTCCATGGTTCAGTACACCTTCTTCCTGTTTTCATACTTGACCTGTATTAAGTTCTCGACAGGCTATCCACTGGGCCATCTTACCACTAAATCTGAGGGGGGTGCGATGGGGAGTTTCCCTGTGAGTAAAGTAGCAATGCTGCCCTGGCTGTTGGAAAGGGCCACGGGAGTAGGCAAGTGCATAGCAGACCAAAGTACTGTTACATCAGCTGCAGCAATGCCACTGGTCAGTTTCCACATAGCAAGTTGTGTCAGGGGCCAGCAACTCAGTAACATCGGTACAGCAGAAAAGGCAGCTGTGGCATCAGCTGGCTAGTTGCCACACCTTCGAGCTATGGGTTGTTACAGTGTATGTAGTTTGAAATGGTGCTTCAACAAAACAAGTAGGCCCTGAACCAGAACAAATACCCATTATTTTTAGCCATAAGGCCTCCAGTGTGGCAGCACCTTCTACAAGCCAAAGTCAGTGGTGACACGTTCCTACAAGCAGCCACCATGAAACATGGCATCCCCCATCTGCAGGCCTTCTGCTGATGCTAAGTCCATCGCTGTGGACACTCTGTGTTTTCTTTTGCAAGGGCGGACACCACTGCAGAGGACTGTGCTACCTTCCGCTGCTAGAATCACAGCAGCTGATTGAGCTGCAGAGCCATGTTGAGACAGTACACGTGCTGCCACAAACACCAGGTGTCAGCATTCCTGCCCAGCCGCTGGTGTCAAACAGGCTGCCTTCAGCACACTCACGAGGAGGCGATGGGTTATTGCCACTGCAAAGTATTGCTACGAGTGTTGTTGTGTATTCTTCAATAAAGTTAATGACTAATAATGATGAAACTTCCTGGCAGATTAAAACTGTGTGCCCGACCGAGACTCGAACTCAGGACCTTTGCCTTTCGCGGGCAAGTGCTCTATCATCTGATTTACCGAAGCACGACTCACGCCCAGTCCTCACAGCTTTACTTATGCCAGTATCTCCTCTCCTACCTTCCAAACTTTACAGAAGCTCTCCTGCCTGCTCTCTCTGCCAGGAAGTTTCATATCAGCGCACACTCCACTGCGGAGTGAAAATCTCATTCTGGGCTAATAATGATGTTTCCTTGAGCAACCATTGGTCATACTCCTGACAACAGCCCACCATCTCAACTCAACCCTGCCACTGAGGGATTGTGCTGATATGCCTCACATCATGCTTTTGTACTGTCAGTACTGCCATTATCTCTCCTCTGCTTATGGAATTTCTCCTGCACAACTTGGTGGGCTACCACATTTCTTCACGGAGTTGAGGTACGATGAAAGGTATGCAGCAGCACTCCTGTCGAGTTTGGATAGTAGGAGAGACGTAATGGCAGAACTGAAGCTGTGGACGTGGACTGTGTGTCTTTCTGGGATAGCTCAGTTGGCAATGTAAGGTTCCACACACTCTTAATCTGCCAGGAAGTTTCGAAACAGCACTCACTCTGCTGCAGAATGAAAGATTTATTCTATGTTAATGATTCCTATCAATGTTAACAATGTTGAAACAATGTTGGGAGTTTTTTCTCATACTTTGAAACTGCTACAAGAGATCATGGAGAGGAGGCTGAAGAAAGAAGTTTGGTGTAAGTTTTGCTAGTGAGGAATATTGAGTGCATCAAAAACATATTTTTAGACAAGAAGAAGATTTATTATTAATGTTGTGATCGGTTAAGGGTGGTAATGCTTCAAAAAACATGTAAAACTGTTTTTAGACAAAATAATGAAAGGCACATTATTGCAAATCTACATCAATAAAATGTGACCGTAAGAGAAAGCAGCAATCATTGTGATGGATTATTATAATAAATTATAGATGGAAGATTTCACTCTGAAGTTGACTATAATTTTTGGAAATATAAATGATCATTTTGATGAAATGTTTTTTTCCCATCTGGTTTATACATTTAGACCTAACACTTTTTTATTTGTCGGTGCTACTTAACAGAAAGAATTTCGACCCTACAGCTGCTCCACAGAAAACATTGGAAACAACTTCTTGCACAACGGCCCTCGCATATCATCCATATGTGCCATCTGTACTAGCTGCTGGAACATTCAGTGGTATGTGAAAAAATGTCAGCTTTATGTCTGTAAATATTTTATAAATAGTATTGACTGTGTGGGGCGGCAGGTATAGTTCTTCAAATGATGATAATAGTTGGTTATTTGTACAGTTCACTTTCTTATTCATGCGAGCCTGGCAATTAATTTTGTGGTCAACCAGAAAGTGAAGGGAAACATACTGACCTTAGTTTCCTGTCTGGACAGCCACATTCTGGTTCAGCCCACTGAAAGAAATGTTTCTATTCTCCTTCTACTTAGCGGGATCAGGGCTATGATTTTAAATGACAGTTTAAATTTTTAGTTAATATCATGTTAACAGAATTTTTCATTGGTTCTTGGTAGAACAAAATTATAATAAATGAAAAGCACTAGTTTGCTTTTGTTCTATTGTGCTTTTCATTTATTCTAGTTAATACATATTTTCAGTAAATTCTCATGTATGAGGGTCACTCCAAAAGAAATGCACACTATTTTTGTAAAAATACAGTTTTCATTGTGCATGTGTGAAAGTTTCAGTGTGTAGATACATCCTTCCCGCTTGTTTTCAAACTTAGTTCAACGTGTTCCCATGAGTGGCGCCGTCACAGCATGTCTTCAAAATGGCTGCTACACTTGACTTTCGTCAGAAGCAACGTGCTGTCATAGAATTTTTGAGCTGTGAAAATGAGACAATGGGAAACATCCACAAGAGGTTGAAAAAGGTGTATGGAGATGCTGCTGTCAATCACAGTACAGTTAGTCGGTGGGCAAGCAGGTTACGTGATGAAATCGGGCACAACAATATTGAGGATTGTCCTCGCAGCGGCAGGCCTCATACTGCACACACTCCAGACAATGTGCAGAGAGTTAATGAATTGGTGACTGCTAACAGATGCATCACAGTGAACAAATTGTCACGCTATGTTGGGATAGGGGAAGGAAGTGTTTGCAGAATACTGAAAGTGTTGGTGTTAAAAATGGTTTGTGCCAGGTGGGTTCCCAGGATGTTGACAGTGGCTCACAAAGAAACAAGAAAAACGGTATGCAGCAAAATTTTGGAACAGTACGAGAATGGTGGAGATGAATTTCTTGGAAGAATTGTGACAGGTGATGAAACATGGCTCCATCATTTTTCACCAGAAACGAAGAAGCAGTCAGTGGAGTGGCATCATGCAAATTCACCCAAGAAAAAAAAATTCGAAACCACACCTTCTGCTGGAAAAGTTATGGCTACAGTGTTTTTTGATTCCAAAGGACTCTTGCTTGTGGACATCATGCCAAGTGGAACCACCATAAATTCTGATGCATATGTGACGACACTGAAGAAACTTCATGCTCGACTGAGTCATGTTTGACCACATCGGCAAAAGCAGGATGTTCTGCTGTTGCACGACAATGCACAGCCACATGTCAGCCAAAAAATCATGGAAGCGATTACAAAACTCGAATGGACAACACTGAAACACCCGCCTTACAGTCCTGACCTGACTCCATGTGACTGTCATCTCTTTGGGAAACTGAAAGACTCTCTTTGTGGAACAAGGTTTGAAGATGATGACTCCCTTGTGCATGCTGCCAAACAGTGGCTCCAACAGGTTGGTCCAGAAATTTACCATGAAGTTATACAGATGCTGGTTACAAGATGGCATAAGGCAGTTGAGAGGGATGGAAATTATGTGGAGAAATGAAAATATTGTTGCTAAAGGATGTATCTATACACTGTAAAACTTTCGAACATGTAGAATAAAAGATGGATTTAAAAAAAAATTGTGTGTGTGTTTTTTTTTTTTTTTTTTTTTTTTTTAGTGACCCACGTACAACACTTTGAAATTCACTGTGTACAATCAACAGTAGATATTTCTATTCTAAACAGCACTTTTAAAAGTTCTGAGGTGCCCTCTACGGTAAATTCCTACCAGATTGTCTTTCGACCTGACTAATAATACTCAATTGGAGGTTCGAAATAAATGTTCAAAATTAATGCTTGCCATAAAAATGGGAATAATAGTCACCACTTGCCACACGTATTTCTAAATATCATGGACGGCACACTAACAGTTACTTTGGCGAATTCTAAGTGATCCATTGTCTCAGTCCAGCTGTGACATCATTCGAGGCAGAGCGCGATACGACATTTAACAGACGCGTATCTTACAGTGGCTAAGTGCGAAGTGAACCTCCTTACTGCCTCTCGGGCTGTATTTATATAGGTGCCGTTGCAGCGGACGGCCGAAGGAACATTTTTTTGTCTACTATTTTAACACACAGCAGCAGCCTCGGAACGATCGCTTTCTTGGACACACAATCTTTAATATCATAGTTATTAATTAATTCAGAAACTTCTTAATTTTTACATCTATTCAGGTAAGTTATTTGAAAGCCCAGAAAAAGTTTCAGCTCGCTTGAATAAAAATTTTGCCTTCTAGAATTTTTATAATGGGACTAATGGTAGATCATTACCTCTGAACCATACCTTTGCTTGGCTTGTATTGGCTGTTATTAATGCAACAACTCTAAAATTTGGTGTAGCTCTATTATTTGGTAGGTTTTATCATCTGCTTTAACCAAACTTCGTTACTATTAATATTACAGGTATTTAATCTACAACAATTGGTTATATTTTAGTTCCAAATCTGGTTTTTACTTAATTACTCAAAAACTATAAGAGTTAGCTTAACATGGTCTCTTAGTTATGGTTTTTTTGGGTGAACTGAAGCATAAACCAAATTTTTACCTTTCTAAGTCCCATATTTTGTGCCTTCCATTTTTCCTAAAAACATGGATTCCAGTGTTAATTTCCTTTTTTTAGCTTCGAAACTTGGACCACTTATTATGAGCTCCATAGGCACATTCTGACCAAATTCTGGCTTTCTAGCTTTATTATTTAGCACCACTTATTTTTCTCTTAAAACTGCATTTTTATGGAAACTATCAAGTCTAGGTACATACAGACGTGATATTTGTAACATTATTGTACTAAACTATATTTTAACAAAGTTTTAAACGTAAATTTTGACTTTTAATTTCATACTTAATTGTGGCGTAATACTTGTGCGCTAGGCACAGATGCGTTAAGGTGACATGTCGCTACTAGCAATGAACTGGGTAAGTCCTGGCACACTCACTCGCCTCTCTCACATGATACAGCGCTTTCTTTGCGTCATCACCCCCTATTTATTTTTGTGTAACAATGTATTTTTGAATAAAATTAAATATAAAAAAAAAAAAAAAAAAAAAATGATGTTTACCTCTTTTAAACAAAGTTTTTTTAGAAATTTCCTTATTACTACACATACAAAATTAATCATGCTTATATACACACATAGAAAATATAATGTAAAAGACTTTCAAAAAATCATTTACAAAATTTATATGGAAACATTACATAAATTTTTCAATAGTTACAAAATTATTATTGCTATTTTTTTTTATAAATTTTTCAGTCTTTCCCTGAAAAGAAACTCACATGCATTTTTTTGACTTTACTAGTGCTCACCAGAATTGTAGGCACTAAGGTGGGCATCTGTATTACACTTTTTCACTAAGTGATTATAAATGTGGGAGGAGAATTTACTTTTTCATTCTATTTTATTATAAAAGGAAAGGGAATGTTTCACTTCAGTTTGGGTCATCCATGCGTCCATTCCCACTGTAGCTTGAAGGTAGTCTTTCATGCAGTCTCCATGTCCCTGAGATACAGACAACATAGCCTAAGCTTCTGTTCTGAACTTACATCTAAAGGAGGACAAAGCACATTTTACAGTCTATATTCTGGCAAGAGTGCTAATAATTAAGATGTTGTCAGAAAGACAATTAGCAATAATTTATATTTGAGAAAACAAGTCATTTTACTTCATAATGTAGCCAGAATAACAAACTTTGCATTCATGCTTTTCTTTTCTTTTATATTTCATAGCTTTTATGTATTCCAGTTACCTTTATGTTCTTAAACAGTGACTTTTTGGCAAATTTGCAGTTTATTTTATTATTTGAGATGTTCCATTAACTTAGAAGATTGAATAACTTTTACAAGTTTTACTTTTGCTTGGCTCAATTATCGTGTGGATTAGTTTACTAAAGAAGTCATTTGCTTAACAGCACTTACTTTGCCTTGTTGTATGCATTGTTAAAATTTGTTTTTATTTTCAACATATTGATTTTTATGATCTGCATTTCCCAATGTTTTTGTAGGATTCTGTTGTCTATTTTTACCAATTAAATTTACTATCTGCCTTAAGCAAAATTAAGCGTTTTTCCACCATGTGTTGATATGTGAGGGAAATTATTCATCAATTCTCCATTTAATCTTATATCTCAGCCTATTTGCTTTACTTCTCCATTTACTCATTTTCAAAGTACAATCTATTTCGCCACTTCTTTCTCCCTTTGTCTTTTTGTCAGTCCACTGATCTCCTTATTTATTTATATATTTGGTGTGATCCTCACACCACTTCCACACATCTCCCTTTGATTAAAATGCCTCTAGGAGCATTGCATTCCTACCCTTTCTTCTCCTCAGACAACCTTACTCCCACCGAAATTATTGCTTTATGCAGATTCTAATGGATTGTTTTTAAGCATTCCTAGCTTTAATAACATCATATAATGCAAAGTGTATCTCTACTTTGTAATTACTAACCCTTTTTATCGATCTTATTTTTATCTATTTATTTTTAGCCATGTTTATCATTTTATTGGTACCCAAATTTACTTTCACCATACCTTAGGAAGATTACTTACTAAAAAGACTTTATAACCTAATAGAATATATACAACATGAAGACATACATGATTCTTACTTACTATGATAGAACAGAAGAAGGGAATGAAACTTGAAACAGAAATAAAGTTCCATCCAGCTGGGACTGCACGGTACACTGAACCGTGTATCCGCCGAAGAGTGGCAGACTCCCTACAGTAACTAGTTACTGTTATTTTTGAATCTCTGAAGATCTACAGTATTCCATAGACTTAATTCCTTTGTACCCCTTGGGTATCCCAATACATTATTTTCCTGTAAGTACCTTTTATTCTTCATCACTCTAATAGGCAGTTCCGAGGTTTCATTATTACTGCCTATATGACTTCCTATAAAAGGTTATTTTATCACTTGAGACTCAGGTAAAGTTAAAACTAAATTGTTCTGGTCAATCAATCTTTCTCTGATATTTTGACAGGAAATCAGTACCAATCAACATAACACTTAAGCCTAGCACTATTAAACAAGGATGATCTATTACTACAACACTTATACCAATGGGTATCAAAGCTTCATGCTGAACTGGTCTAGAAACTTTTCCAGTAGCACCTATTATTTTTAAACCACTTACTTTCATGACTGTTAATTCACTTTTATTGGGAATAGAATGAAAAAATGCTTGGGACAAAGCATTTGCTTCACTGCCTCTGTCAAGAAGGCACTGTATTGTTACTCCTGATATGTTTGTTTTGATAACAGGGTTATTTTACTTTGAACATGTTATAACTTCAAGTTGAACAAATATATTTCAAAGAAGACACAATACATGAAAGTCACAGATAAAGTAAACAGAGTAAGACGTGTGTACACTTAAACAGTTAAATCATAACTGAGTCAGAGTCTAGCGGCCGCTGGCTGGCTGGCCGCTTAGGTGGTGCTGCTGCTGCATGGCTGACAGACAGCGCTGCATGTAGAGGACGCGCAGCTGCGCGGCGGCACTTTGAAAGATCGGCGAGTCACAACAGAACAGCTTTCTCATATACATCTTCTAGTAAATCCTTCTCAATTTTCTTCCACCTCATCAATTTCTACATGTTTAGCTGCCTTTTCCAACCTGTCCACTAATTTTAAATCAAAGCACTTGGCAACTCTCTCTACTTCTTTTTGCTGCACATCAGCCAAACTATCCTCTAACTCTGAGCAACTGTGTCTCTGTACAACATTGCTGCTTATATTATGTCATCAGCTTCTACTATTTGTGGAAAGTTAATACAGCTATTAGGTTCCTTCACCTCATTGCTATTGCTACCCCCTTCATTCATCAACTTCTCCTCTTTAAAACTTTGCGAAACTGAGTCTACTTCCGCTACCTCAACTTTAGCTCTTATCGAAGATGTAAGCTTTTGTCTCATCTTCATCCACATCAGATTCAAATCCGTTAAGTACTTTTTCCTATTACCTATAGTGTATTCTTGTTCTTTTTGACCCATTTCTCTAGATTATCAACAATACTATCCACTATATTATGAGAGTGGTTTAACACATCACTGGTACTGTCTGTTCCTATTTCATCATCCCTTTGTTCTGTCTGTGTGTGTTGGCTTCACTGTTGCTTGGGTTTTTGTTACTGGCTGTATTACGGTTACCTCCTGTTGAGCGCCAGTTTCCTCATAGACGGGATTTAGTTTCCCACACGCGGCCTGTTGCGTTCATTTGCTACAGTATTAGATATGGTAGCATTTTGTCCTCCTCCTTGTCTCAGTGGCCCTGTGTTTACATCCCTGCTTTTGTCATAATAATTGTTACAAAAGCATGGTGAGTGTCTACAACCTTATCCTCCGCCACAGCCCCAATTTTGATAATTAGTTCTTGTATTCCTAACCTCCATACTTCTAACATTTATGTTCCCATTGCCCTGATTTCTGTTTTGTACATGACTGTTAGAAGCTCTGTTACTATTCTGCATTTGCTGCTCCGCAGTAGCTATTTTTTCCAGTCTCTCTAGATATTCAATGAATTTATCTACATTATCTCTAGATGTGGAAATGATTCTTTTCTGCCAGTACTAGGGCAGCTTACCTTCTAAACCCATAATAATCATATCCGGTTTCATTTTTTCTGTCTGATGTGACAGTCGTGAAACACATTCCTAGAGAAATCTTTTACTGATTCACGTCCTGGGGCAAACTTTTTACCACTCCAAAATTCTCTTAAAACATAGTTTTGTTTATTGTGTGACCAGTATTCATTAAGAAAAGCAGATTAAATTCAGACAGAGTTTACCACTTTATCATAATGTCAGCTGACTACCACAAAGCATCTCCTGACAAGTGACTTCTTATGAAGAAAATTTTCTCCCTTTATGACCATGCATTAGGCAAAATCTCTTTAAAATCATTCCAGGATTCTAGTGGATGAATTTGTTTGTGTGCATCATAGACATAAGAATTGTCAACACCCGATAAAAGCGGCGTCAACTGAAGCCACATGCTGCACAGTAGTATTACTAGAACTACTAGAGGTCAGTCTATTTTCTAGATTAGCAAAGTTAGTATTCAGTTCTTATAACTGTAATTCTACTGCTTCCACCCTGTCAGAACATGTTTTGTCCACCTCTTCACAAAATTCCACACAAGTTTCTTTTATTTCCTCAATATTTTTCTGACAGGTATCTACTTTAACCTTTACCACATTTATTCTGTTAGAGCAAAGTTTAGATTTGTTGCCTATTCTTTCTGACAACCTCACTTTCAAAAGTTCATCTGCACTTGGAAACCTCTGTGTACCTTGTCAATTATGCAATTAACAGTACTATGCATGCATTTTATTTAACTGTTGCCCTACCTTAACTTGTATATCATGGTGGATAGCATCAGTTTTATAATTTAAACTATTCATTTTTGAGGTCATTTCATCTCTTAACTCTTTATTACTAGAATCAATTTTTCTTTCCAATTTTTTATTACTATCTTTTAACACTTTAGTGTATTATCCCTCATTTCCTTAAGATGTGACTCAAGTTTAGCAAACAATAATTGCATCCAATATGGAGCCTCTATGTTGCCACTTCTCATTTCCACTGATTTCAAAGGAGTTTCTCGCATTTCTTGACCTGACAGAATTTGAGACATATTGAGCTCAGTTTCATTATCTTATAAAGTTATTAATTCTGTTTTAACTTTTTGACTTCGATCTCAATGACTTCCTCATCAGAGACTGGTTCTAACATAGCAGTCTCATTTAAATTCAAATCAGATTCTACTTTTGATAAATCAACCTCCAATTTTATATTTAGTGGCTCAACAGAACCATCCTCTTAAAATTCAGTTTTCTAATTCTGAAGATTCACGGTCAGAGACCGGGTCCTTCTTGATGTTTACATAGGTATCCATTTTTAGTAATCTGTTAGCAGCAGTTAATAAATACTTTAAATATTCTTGACTTAATTGCTTGACCTTGCAAATGGTGTTGGAGTGGTGCACCAGCAACCATGATGCTACAGCTTGCAACGTAATGCAGGCAGCAGCAGCTATGGCGGTGAAGATGGCTGCAGGTATTGCCTACTGCACCGCAGCTTGCAGATGTCTCGCAGACCTACTCAGCTCCATGATGATGCACTGTCTCCTTTTGACCTCAGCGCTGGAGGCAGCCGCGATCCAGTGTCGTCTTCTTCCCTCCTTCCATCATGATCCAAGTTATCATTGTTGACATCCACTGTTTATTCACCACACTTGTGAGTAAATTATAGCACTGTTCTCGCACTGGTTTCTGCCTGTGTCACTTCGGTATCCTGTTAGTGCCTACCGAGTTCATTATTTCCTACCAGTCACTTTCATTGTTCAATCTCATTGATTTCTTTCATTTCCCAGCTGATAAGCACCATATGTGGGGTGGCAGTTATAGTCCTTCAAATGATGGTAATAGTCGGTTATTTGTAAAGTTCGCTGTCTTATTCATGCGAGCCTGGCAACTAATTTTGTGATCAGCCAGAAAGCGAAGGGGAACATACTGACCTTAGTTTCCTGTCCGGATGGCCACATTCTGGTCCAGCCCACTGAAAGAAATGTTTCTATTCTCCTTCTACTTAGAAGGATCAGGACTATGATTTTAAATCAAAGTATGAAGTTCTAGTTAATACATATATTGAGTAAAGTCTCTCACGTACAACACTTAGAAATTCACTATGTACAATCGACAGTAAATCTTTCTATTCTAAACAGCACTTTTAACAGTTCAGAGGCGACCTCTACGGTCAGATTGTCTTTCACCCTGACTAGTAATACTCAATTGAATGTTCGAAATAAATGTTCAAAATTAATCCTCACCATAAAAGTGGGAATAATAGTCACCACTTGCCAAGCATATTTGTAAATATCGTGAACGGTACACTAACAGTTACTTTGGCGAATTCTAAGTCCTTGCGAGTCCACTATCTGCTTTTACCGCAGATGCGTGATTTGTCACAGTCCGGGTGTGATGTCATCCAAGACAGAGCGTGATCCGATGTTAAACAGACGTGGATCTTACAGTGGCTAAGTGTGAAGTGAACCTCCTTACTGCCTATTGGGCTGTATTTATATAGGTGCCATAGCGGAAGGCTGAGGGAACATCTGATTTCTACTGTTTTAACACACACCAGCAGCCTCAGAAAGACCGCCTTCTCGGACACATAATCTTTAATATCATAGTTATTAATTAATTCAGAAACTTCGTAATTTTTACATCTATTCAGGTAAGTTATTTGAAAGCCCAGAAAAAGTTTCAGCTCGCTTGAATAAAAATTTTGCCTTCTAGAATTTTTATAGTGGAACTAACAGTAGGTCATTACCTCTGAGCCATACCTTTACATGAACATGTATTGGCTGTTATTAATAGTACAACTCTAAAATTTGGTATAGCTCTATTATTTGGTAGGTTTTATCATCTGCTTTAACCAAACTTCCTTACTATTAAAATTGCAGTTATTTAATCTACAACAATTTGTTATATTTTAGTTCCAAATCTGGTTTTCACTTAATTACTCAAAAACATGGTCTCTTAGTTGTGATTTTTTGTGTTAACTGAAGCATAAACCAAATTTTAATGTTTTCAAGTCATATATTTAGTCCTTTCCATTTTTCCTAAAAGCGTGGATTCCAGTGTTAATTTTCGTTTTTTAGCTTTGAATCTTGTACCACTTACTTATGAGCTCCATAGGCACATTCTGACCAAATTCTGGCTTTCTAGCTTTATTATTTAGCACCACTTATTTTTCTCTTAAAACTGCATTTTTACGGAAACTGTCAAGTCTAGGTACATGGAGACATGGTATTTGTAACATTATTGTACTAAACTATATTTTAACAACAAAGTTTTAAATATCAATTTTGACTTTTAATTTCATACTTAATTGTGGTGCAATACTTGCGTGCTTGGCGCAGGTGCGTTAAGGTGACATGTCGCTACTAGCAGTGGACTGGGGTAAGATCTGGCACACTCGCTCGCCTCTGTATCTCACACACGATACAGCACTTGCTTTGATTCAACTGGAACTTCAAGTTTTTCATTCAAAGTAACAAAATACTTGCTTGTGCACCTGCTTTTTACGGTATTTACTGAAACAAAATTAAAGATGGCCTCACAAATTATTACAGTATTGCATGTTATCATTTGTGGGCAAATTGTGCTTGATAGAAACCAAAGAATGTATGAGACTGCACAGATCTTGACAGGTTCAGTTAATAGGTCTTGGAAGTTGGTCATATAAATACTGTTGCAGGTGCGGGGTTACCCTTCATCTACATCTACATCTATACTCCACAAGCCACCTGACAGTGTGTGGCGGTGGGTACCTTGAGTACCTCTATAGGTACCTCTATGGAGCATTCTATTCCAGTCTCGTATTGTTCATGGAAAGAAGGATTGTCGGTATGCCTCCATGTGGGCTCTAATCGCTCTGATTTTATCCTCATGGTCTCTTCGCGAGATATATGTAGAAGGGAGCAATATACTGCTAGACTCCTTGCTGAAGGTATGTTCTCGAAACTTCGACAAAAGCCCGTACCGAGCAACTGAGCGTCTCTCTTGCAGAGTCTTCCACTGGAGTTTATCTGTCATCTCTGTAATGCTTTCACAATTACTAAATGATCCTGTAACAAAGCATGCTGCTCTCCGTTGCATCTTCTCTCTCTCTTCTATCAACCCTATCTGGTATGGATCCCACACCGGTGAGCAGTATTCAAGCAGTGGGTGAAAAAGTGTACTGTTATCTACTTCCTTTGTTTTTGGACTGCATTTCCTTAGGATTCTTCCAGTGAATCTCAGTCTAGTATCTGCTTTACCGGCAATTAATTTTATATGGTCATTTCATTTTAGATCACTCCTAATGCCTACTTCCAGATAATTCATGGAATTAACTGCTTCCAGTTGCTGACCTGCAATATTGTAGCTAAATGATTAAGGATCTTTCTTTCTATGTATTTGCAGCACATTACACTTGTCTACATTGAGATTCCAATGCCATTCCCTGCACCATGCGTCAATTCGTTGCAGATCTCCCTGCATTTCAGTACAATTTTCCATTGTTACAACCTCTCAATACACTACAGCATCATCCGCAAAAAGCCTCAGTGAACTTCCAATGCTATCCACAAGGTCATTTATGTATATTGTGAATAGCAACGGTCCTATGACACTCCCCTGCAGCACACCTGAAATCACTCTTACTTCAGAAGACTTCTCTCCATCGAGAATGACATGCTGTATTCTGTTCTCTAGGAACTCTTCAATCCAATCACACATTGGTGTGATAGCCCATATGCTTCCAAAGATATGAAATCCAATGACAAAAGGCCATTCTACAGTCAATGCCTTCAGAGATATCCCTGTTCCTTTGACTCTTGCCAATTGACCCAATGGAACCAGGTGTTGACTCTTGCCAGTTGATTCAATGAAACCAGGAGCACTTCTGAAAATGTCTAGCACTGCTCTGGGGAAACTTTAGCAACAAACATGTTTCATAGACCACAACTACTCAACCTGGACAATTGATCAGCAACTAAGACAACCTCTTATGTAATTTGAGTCAATAATTTTGCTCCAAGTGCCATTCAGTCTTGAATAAACTTTCTCACAGTGAAATATTTCCCTAGTGTAAGCCACATTGCTTGATCTCTACACATGCAAAAATCTGAAAGATCTATGTTTTCCACATTCATATTTACAGACTGAAAAAAATTTGCTGCCAAAAATGTGACTCTTATACACTGACATCTCTGAAATGATACCTAATCCATGTGTGTTAACCACTATTTGAAAGAGCGTTCTTTTTCTCTAAGAATACCAAATTTACAAGGTGATTTTCATTTTCCCTGTAAGTCTTTAATTATCCATAAAGTTTCTCATGCAGATCACTATTTTGGAACATCAAGTTTAAAATCACATAATTTGTTGGAAAGCAGTAACAAGTGCATGCATAAATGAAACCTAGGGTTGTTCCACAATTTTCAGTCTTTTAGAACCTCATACTTGAAGAAATAGTATAATAGTATGTTAAAAAGATAATCAGGTTTAATTTTTACTGTTGACTCTCTGTGCTGCCGTTTTGTAAATCAGATAGATCTGAAAGTGAGGAAGACCTGCCAAAGTGTACTTTTGGTACAAGTTGCTTCAAGTTGCCATTTTCTATCTTATAATTTCCGCAAAAGACTGTAAAGTGTTGGAGACTTTCTTTCCCCTGAATGAAAGAAACTGTTATTGGGTCATTGTAGCCTGATATTAGTTGATGAATCTACAATTTGTCATTAACACTATCAAATTGGCTTCTGTTATAGTTTCAGTTTCATCTAACGACAATGTGCACATGGATATGTGTGAAAAGTTTTAAAGCAGGTTTAACTGTTTTGAAGCATCCCTTCTTAAAATTCATGTAGTCAGTAAACAAGATTTAAAACATTGTCATTTTTCAACTGTTGTATCCCAGAAGGAGCGCCTAATACAAATGTGGTTTAAACCAGCATTTGAAGAATAATGTTGTAGATGACATGGGTAGATTTGTAATAATAAGCTGGTCAGGGATCTAGCAAGTATCTTTCCAAACTGAGTGTGAAACAGTCTCAAAGAGCCACAAGGATATATAAGATAACTTTCCTCAAATGAGCTTTCACAAACCTTGCCAAACTTTCCAGCTGTTGTCATACACGCAAACAACATACTGCCACAGTTGGGATGTCCATCATTTGGTCCTGATATATAGGACACTGGCTAATTCTGTTTGGGCCTTCTCAACAAAAAGATATTCAGATTTTTCTCAAAGCATGCATACAAATCTAATGGCATGAGATTAGGGTTTTCTGTGGATGCTGCAGGCTGACACAAATTTGGGAATAATATGATGATTCCAAATTTATATAAAAATTTCGTACTACTACTTTTCCATCTCATGCTTGAGAAACTGGAACGTATGAATGAAATGTGAAACTTATTTCCTAACATATTGCTTTTTGCTTGTAGTAGGCCTAATAGGCATATGATATTGGTACTTCGTGAATTATATTCTGTCGAGTTATAAAAATGACCATTTGTGCCAAAACAGTCTCGTTTATTTAGTGTGTGTTGCAATTGCTGCAATATTATAAAGGCCTATTTTGTTTTATCTAGCAGACAGTGACAAAATAGACATAATGAGATTGAGAAACCACACCAGTCTTGGGTACTACTTGTATTAACAGCATTTTCAGTATTAGACAACGACATTTCGATTTTTCATGTAGTAAAACGTGACGAACTTTGATGGGGTAATAGATCCTTTCCCATAAAGGAAAGCACACTATGTAAAGCTGTACTAAGATTAGAGAGAAAAAAATGCTAGGAGCTACTAAGGATTGAGAAATGTTTACTGTCTTGCTTGTCTCTTGTCTTTACTGATTTTATGTACCCTATACTTAATTTTACATCACACAAAATAGCAAGTTATTAGCTAATAGACAACAAAGAGTGCAAATTTTCTGAAGGGTTCTTGTTCTCCCAATTACAAGTAATCCCATCTGATTGTGAGGGTTATCTTTTTCTTAAAAAAAGAGGGAGTGGGATGTCTATTAAACTGGCCAACTGACAGGAGGAGAGGCACCACAGGAAAGTTTAATTTCCACTGTCATGAATGTAGTTTGATGGCATCCATTACAAAATATACACATTTCAATTCCACAAAGTGAAATACAGTGACATGCGGTAGAGGAATTCTGTGTGAAGAGGCGTGGTACTACACTTTGGCACACTTAAGACCAAGTAACATGTCTTCCATTTCCTCGAACACATATGTTTTGTGAATCAGACTCTTCAGAAAGATGTGCACTACAAAATGAACATATTTTTGAAAATTCGATTTTTAATTTTTGAATTCCTATCTCAGACCCTCGAGGGAGAGGGGGAGACGCCACTATCTAGTATTGCCACAGTTAGGAAATATTGTAGGTCCAGGGCTGATGTGCAGAGCAGTCCGAGTTATAATGGGGAAGTGGATAGTTTCCACGTGACTCGCATTTACATTTAATGATTTTGCTGTTTCCTCTTCGTTTACTGCTCTCACTTCAAATGAAAACTGATTTCTGTGGCCAGGAGCTATCAAATGAACAAATGAATTAAAACACATTCATATAATTACGGAGGGCTAAAATATGTTATTAGTTTCAGATTTTATTTTATTTCCACCTTTCTGACAGGCAAGCATTAATTGTCTTGCAGAACAATGAAGTTATTTTTGTCAGTTTGCTAAAGAAATTTGTTTTTTTAAATCTTTTCCGCTGAGGCAGTCAATGTATTTAAAACGAAGTGTTTAATTCCACACAATTGGCGAGTTTCAACTGTTCACTGCATTTCAGTTAATGTTTTCATCTTCTAGCACATATGACATTATTCCGTAATAAAGAACCAAACTTGAAATACTACAGTACTGGTATTCCAAGAAAATTTACACCCCAAAAAACATACTGAAAAGCTTAATATACTTCATTGGTAATCTTGGACATATGAATGTGCACCTTAAGTATGCACCTTAACTGTACACATTTTAGTATTGCTCACAAAATTCCGATGCTCTTGGAGTATGTCTAATGTCTTGTTTCTTTTATGATATGCTGTAAGATCTTTTAATGTTTTACATGTATGAACATACGGGCTTATTACACCATGGTAGCTGTGCAAGCGGGGTGGTGCCTGTTATCTGGCGACTGCTTAAACGAACCTATTTGTAACAAATCATGGGAAAACATTGCGAATGATGGTTTGAAAAGTGTTACTTTCAAAGTAAATTTCCTATTACACAAGTTGAACTATGTGCGAGAATGTACGGTGAATTTCTTTAATCACAGAGCATGTGGCTCTCATTTAAAAATCGACTCTTTTCGATGATGAGCCATTTATATAAATTTCGAGCCCAAAAGATCAGACATTTATGTGTCGTTATTAAAAATTTTCCCGGCACATTTGTGTGATATATCTTCAAGTGCAACATGTGATAAAAGAATTACCATATGTGAAAGCTTAGCTTCCGTTGCAGCTTATTAACCTTAGAGACCCATATTATATGTGAAAGCTTTGATTTTCTTGTAGCAACACTATGTATATTAATTTAAACCATTAACTTTTCCTGTTTGTGTGTTCACTTTAGTCAACAGTGATGCTGCTATTGGCTGACTACATCACATGTCCTGTGCTCTGAATAACCTCTGTCATTGGCTGGCGAGATCACGTGACATAAGCTATGACTGGCTTGCAAAAGCGGCATGCTTTGGAAAGTAACAGGTGGTGTTTGGTGGAATTTGAATTTATACTTTTGTAATACGGAAATAGGCAGCGTACAGGTTGCTGCACATCAAAGATCGTGCCAAAATGTGTTTTTTTCCCCTGATTTTCGTTTTCTAAATTGATGGGAAATTCTACAGCCATGTATCAAACCATAACCATAAGTTTTACAGTTCCAAGGTAAAATATACTGTCACTTAACACGGAAAGAGTGTTTTCACCTGGGATAAAGTATATTTTTAACTGGGAAATCCGGGAATTTGTTTTTTCCTTGTCCACATTTACACCCTGTAATAACAGCTGAAATCTGTTTCTACTCATAACATATCTTCAGAATGTGACATTGTAAAAAGGACTTGTACTTCAGTAATGTTCTATCAATAGAAAACAACAAGGTCCCATGTGCAGCAACAGCCCCTGAAATACTTCCGTTTCCACAACATCTGTATCCCTCCATCTTAAGAGCCTGGTTGATATTTCCCTACCGCATTTTTCTGCTTCGTGGCTTGCATATAGATTTGTTTGTTCTCATAATGACGTTGGGTACTCTTCGGGGGTGGCCATTGATGTTAAAATTTTGTAAGTGTTTCAGTCTCACATCCTCGTTGAACACAAATACTGGTGTGTCTTGAGGAATGTTGCTCCACTCATCACTGTTATTTATAGTTCCTGCCATTGGACCAATCTGCTCATCTTCTTCATTGTTTTCACTGTTGTGTGCATCTGCATCTTCACGTGAATGCCTACATGAAGATTATTCATAGAGGCGCCATATGAGGATTCGTCCATAAACCTCGTCCCATTCCGATTCATTCATGTTAGCAAGCTGTTCAAGTTCTACATCACTCAGTTTCCTCTTATTACTAACCATTTTTCAAGGAAAATTGAACACAGGATTACGACAAACGTCAGTGAACAGTCTACAATGAAGACTGAACAAGTACCGAGGCAGTTCCAACAAAGACATGGATCGTGTTGTCAAACATGCATCAAAATATGCAAGCTGGTGACTGACTGTTGACAATGAGTTAACTTGTAGTTGGCATCTGAGTTGAACTTTCCGCTTTGTACGCCAAGTATGAGATAACTCGCAGGCTCTGTTTTAAGTATACAGGTAGACTGCAAGTGAGATGATGAATCATACTGTCTTAACTACTTAGCATGGCTTCCGGGAGCAGTTTACTCATTTTGGCCATGGCAGTCCAGGTGTTAAACATCTAGCAAAATCAATTTGATATTTTGGTGAACTATGTACATACACTCTGAGTGAACACCTGGGGAACAAACAGTGACACTCAATTTTAGCTTGAGTTAACAGAATGTGTAAATTTCTTGAAAATGCTATTTAATGACTAATGGACCTTTCTTTCAAACCGCTTAAGTAGTCAGTTTTGTGTCCGAACATTTATGTCATCAATTCTGACAGAAACACAGTCTTTCATGCCAGAGCAGAGTCTACTGAACTCATCATCCTTGAAACATTTCTACTGTGTTGCTAATGTGACAACCTGAATTTCAAATGATTTCTTCAGGCAATTGTCAGCATCATATATATGTTTCAGGAAGCTCATGGCACTTGGCTGCATTAGGACAGTTTATTTCATTTGCTGCCAGTTTTGGTCAGTGATCATCTTCTGGCATGAAAAATTGACTGATACAAGTCACACATCAACTGCACTGAACTGTAAAATTGTATTGTCCACCTGCTTACCTGATTGGTAACGTGTTTGCATACTGTGCAGCGGGCCCGGGTTTGATTATCAGCTGTATTGGAGATTTTCTCCACCGTGGACTGGGTGTTGTGTTGTCCTTATCATCATCAACACACAAGTCGCCCAGTGTGGCGTCGCCCGGAATAAGATTTGCAACCCGGCAGCCAAACTTCACATTTGGGCCTCCTGGCCAACAATACCACATGATTTTTTTTCATAAAATTGTATTGGCTGTCAAACTCATGAATAATAACAATCAACAACTGTAATTTTCCCCCCATCAACAAGCACAACTTTCGTCATGCACACACAATAGGAAACTGGACATATGCAGCCTCATCATAGCATCTAAGTACACACACACACACACACACACATGGCTGCATGTTAATATGTGTACTCTTGCTAGAAAAAGAACGAGAACACAAAAGCAACTGTAAATACAGTTTTCTGTTTCGGGTATCTATGCTCTGCACATCAGCCTAGTGTAGGCAAGTGGTTGTCTTTTCCTTACTTTATTTAATGTCCATACTAAGTGTAAGATGTAGCTTTGTGGATAAGTCAGTGACTGTCAGAGTACAAATCCCAAGATCCAGGTTTAATCCCCAGCTGGTCCAAGGATTTCCTGCATCACTTATAGCTTTTCTCGCCTCTGCCAATGATTTATTGATATGGAAAATGTCAAGTTGCACCATGGTTCAGAGTCCACAATAAACTGTTGATCCAAGTCAGTCAGTTCAAAGGTTGTAGGAAGACAGGAGCACTCCATCTCCAATGGTTCCATGCTCAGTAAAGCACTGTGCTGTTCAAACCAGACTTCAGGATGAAGAGCGATGTACTATTTTTTTCTTTTACAGTGTACATTTCCATGCTTACTGTTTCCTAATGGTCAAAGTTACACCTTTTTCAGTAAATAATACATAAAACGAATCGTTTTTCCCAATGCAAGATATTTTCCAAGAAAAATATTAAAAATAATATTACTACATACAAAAATGTTTATTTATTTTTTTAAATAATATTACTGTATACAAAATGTTGGAAGAAGGCAATGGCAAACCACCTCCGCCAGGACCTTGCCTAGTACTGCAGTGCGGGTCTCCCACATCATCCCCTACGCTCTGTTACGGAGTATGGGACTTCATTGTCAGACAAAATGTTATGATTTATGACTGTTTTAGACATCAATTTTTTGTGAGTCGAAAAAGAGAAGAAATTCATGACACATGGGCCTAAATTCTTACTAAAAGAGTTCTCTGTGTGTTAAGAAATCGCTTTTTAACTGTCCAAGGTCACCAACTAAATGCTGTCAAATTCTGCCTACCGATTTTCTGCCATTTATTTTAGTTCCATTGTAAATATTTGTGTTTTATTCTGTCTTACCAGTTTCATAATCTAAAGACTTTTCGTTTGCGATGATACAAACATTGCAATAAGTAGCAAATCAAGTGTAATCTTAGATCAGCTAATAAAATATTTGTGGACATTAATCACTCGTTCCTAGCCAATTCTTTGTCACTAAACTTTGAAAAAACACATTACATGCAGTTCAGAACTTGTAAGGGGTGTCCCACGAGTATATGCCTAACATACGATGACAAGCAGATAGAAGAAGTGAACAGTGTTAAATTCTTGGGATTACAGCTTGATAATAAATTCAACTGGGAAAAATCACGCCACAGAACTGCTGAAGCGTCTGAACAAATCTCTATTTGCAATGCGAATTGTGTCAGACATAGGGGATATAAAAATGAAAAAGCTGGCATACTAATCTTACTTTCATTCCATAATGTCATATGGGGTTATTTTTTGCGGTAATTCATTAAGCCAAGCTAAAGTTTTCTGGGCACAAAAACGTGCAGTAAGAGTTATAAGTGGTGTGAACTCAAGAACATCCTGTAGAAGCCTATTTAGGGAACTGGGGATACTAACTACTGCTTCCCAATATATTTATTCTTTAATGAAATTTGTCATTAAAAATATATCACTTTTTCAGACCAACAGCTCAATTCATGGAATCAGTACTAGAAATAAGAGTAATCTTCACAAGTATTTAAAGTCACTTAGTCTTGTACAAAAAGGTGTGCATTATTCAGGAACACACATTTTCAATAACTTGCCAGCAGCCATAAAAAGCTTAACAAGCAATGAAATTCAGTTTAAGAAAAGCCTAAAGGATTTATTGGTGCCCAATTCCTCCTACTCCATTGATGAATTTCTCAGTAGATGCTGTAACTTACCAAACAAGAAAGCATTGGTATGTTGATAGACACAAATTTCAAGCTTTCGCAACCCAAGGTTGCTTCATCAGGAAAGAGGGAAGGAGAGGGAAAGACGAAAGGATGTGAGTTTTAAGGGAGAGGGTAAGGAGTCATTCCAATCCTGGGAGCGGAAAGACTTACCTTAATGGGGAAAAAAGGACAGGTATACACTCGCGCGCGCGCGCGCACACACACACACACATATCCATCCGCACAAATACAGACACACGCAGAAATATCTGTCTATCAACATACCAACGCTTTCTCGTTTGGTAAGTTACAGCATCTTCGTTTTTATATATGTTTTTCCCCACGTGGAAATATATATATATATATATATATATATATATATATATATATATATATATATATATATATATATATATTTTTTCCACACGGGAAAAATATGAGGCAACAGTTTGTTGCGAAAGCTTGAATTTTGTGTGTATGTTTGTGTGTCTATCGACGTGCCAGCGCTTTCGTTTGGTAAGTCACATCATCTTTGTTTTTAGGTGTGTGTGTGTGTGTGTGTATATATATATATACATTTTCAATAACTTGCCAGCTTATATATATATATAACTTCTGCAGTTTCAGTGCAGTAATGTGTTCATTGTGAATAAGTGTGTGTGTGTAAGTACAATCTAACTTCTGCACTATTTCAGTGCAGTAATGTGTTCATTGTAAATAAGTACTAGAGTAGTTGTATTACACGTTTATTACCCTATAAGTGAATAAATACCTTTTTTTATTTTAAATTCAGTTCATTAGTATTTGTAAAATGATTCTTTCATATAGCGTTCATTAAAAAATGACGATCGGTCCACTTGCGATCCGTGGAATGGTGCATTAGCGTGGAATGGTACATTAGCTTATTTGTTTGAGTTGTAAATATTTGTCGTGTATTGTTGTTTTTCTGACATGTTCCACATACTGGGGGACCTCCTCACTATGGATCAATTGGAATGAAAGTAAATCTAATCTAATCTAATCTGTGTTTCTGTTCATTATGAAGTCATAAAATTTATGTTCTATCACTTGGAAATTTAAAAAAATTATTCCATTTACAGCTTGTTGCTCAAACCTATGTTAGAAATTCATATGTACAAGTATCAAAGATGTGTGTGGACTAACAATATGCAATAAGTGCCTCTTTATACTGAACCTCTTTGACTACAGTTTTATTCCGATGTTTTGTTTTTATGTACGTGTACCCAGTTATGTTATGCTGTGTTAATATGTGCAAAATAAAGTGTCGTGCACTTATTACTTGTATTTTGTGGTTGCCATTAAACATTCATATGTAGATCCACCCATCTAATAAGCATGTGAAATCATGATGTGGCAGTGGCTATTACATTGGGCTATTGATGCATTATTTTTGCAGGTCATGTTATTGTATGGAAGGAAGGTGGTGAAATTGAGATGAGCTCATGTTTACATAAGGATATGGTCAGTCAAGTGCTATGGCTTTCAGAGCATATGAAGTCTCAGCCATTACTCATATCATCAGGCAGAGATGGTCGCCTACTATCTTGGCATGTCTCTACCACTGGAAGTAACTTACAGCTGGCTGTTGGGTATGTGAACTGAAGCACTTACATTATGTTGTACTTATGAGTAGTTTTTCTCTACCCAAAGTAATAGAGCTACAAAATTGGAGTATTTGCAGTAGTATCCTTAGAACTGAATAATAAGTGAGATTCAGAGAACACAGAAAAGTGAGAGAGAAAAATTGCGCAGAAAACATTTGGATCATAAATTGAATGAGGGCCAGGTGAAGCTAGAGAACAGTCTAAAAGGTGAATAAAAAATGCACTTGTGCAAATAAATGCCAGAAATTAGACTTGATCTGAGAGCTAATAAATGAAGTACACTAGAATACTTGGCAATCATATTTCAGAATCCATTCTCCAGAAAAGAAGAAATGAAACTAGATTGAAAGGATGATAAGAAAAAATCAATACTGCTCAGAATGCAAGAAAATTTAAGACCTGGAAACTGAAACATGAATATTTATTCCCGTGATCAACGATGAGCCGAGCCATGGAGAGGTTATGGAAAGAGGGGAGGAGTGCAGTTGCAGCAGCAATTAATAAAACAGGCTTATTGTCAGGGCTGATAAGTGGACAGAGATAATGGATGAAATGAAAGAAAACACCATGGAGAATGTGGGTTGAGAATACCTTAAGTGGTACATTGAAATCTAGTTGTGCCAACAAATTCAAGGCAAGTAGCTGGCTAAAAGTTGAGATTCACAAGTTATAAAAGATATACTGTATAAGAAAAAAATTTCTGCATGTTTCTCTAGTATATATTTAACTAAATTTCATTTTTTATTATGGAAAATCTGGGGTGGAATGTAACAATGTTAAGAAAAGGAAAGTCGCTACTCACCATATAGCGGAGATTCTGAGTCACAGATAGGCACAACAAAAAGACTATCACAAATAAAGCGCGCGCGCGCGCACACACACACACACACACACACACACACACACACACACACACACACAGTCTCAGGCAGTGTGCTTTCAGTTGCCTCGGACTACAGTCGTATTATGACTACTTCATTGTGTTGGCAGTGAGAAACAACACTTCATTGAACAGAAGCATTTGGAGGTACCCTTTGTTTTCACAAAAATCTTTACTGAAAGAGTTGATGAAAACTGAAATAGATGATAACTGAAATCGATATAAACGAAGGTACTACCACACTCTAATAATTCAACATGCATCTCAGTTTCTTTTTTTAATTTTGTGGTGTCTAATTTTTAATGAAATGTTAGAATTCAGATAAGAACAATATGTTGAGAACCTGTGATGGCTGTGGCTCAACCCTTTTAGGAGCAATGTCAGTTAAGTATTATTTTTAAGCGTGCATTTTCACATGAAAGTAAAATATTCAGTTTTATTCCTGCAGTGTTTGAAAGGATTGAAATAACATCAGATCGTAAGTTAGGGTTGAACTGAAGCATGTACAGTCTCTATTAGAGGAAAAAAGTTTTTGCCTTCTGTTGTGGCAGAGTAATTTGGGCAGTGAAACTACTCCTGATATTGTTACATACTTTCAGTATAAAAGCTATGAATATTTGCTGTCTTACTTTTTAAAGCAAGAAATAACAGCTAGATTGGTAGTCTAATAAGCATACTTCGGATATAAATAATATTATATTTCCCTGTGTCTGAATGAAGGGATTAAAGTATGATTTGCTATGTTATGAACAGGTTTATGATTACAATGGATCATGGAATTCAACGAGTTCATTCACCTCTAGGATCACATGGTGTAGGCAAGGAGTTGGGCATCATGTGCTTCAGCTTCTTTAAGCAGGATTCGTCGTCATTTGTGGTTGGAGTGGAGGGGGGAGGAGTTCTTCGCTGTTCCACGCTTACTTCAAAACCCTCAACAGGTAAATTGCTACAATGATATATGTGCCACAGTATTTGTAATAGAAAACGTGCATTTTCACACTGACAGGACCACAAACAGTTTTTTTCGTGTAATTTGCCACTGTATAATGCCACGAACCCGCTCTACTGTGCAAGAAAAGTTATCTCAATAAGGACACCGTTACGGTGTGGCTAATGGCTGTATAGTACTTTAGTAGAGTTGGCCATGATGTCTCCTTTATTTTCAATATGTCTGATTGTGTCTGTATGTGTGGATGGATATGTGCGTGTGTGCGAGTGTATACCTGTCCTTTTTTCCCCCTAAGGTAAGTCTTTCCGCTCCCGGGATTGGAATGACTCCTTACCCTCTCCCTTAAAACCCACTTCCTTTCGTCTTCCCCTCTCCTTCCCTCTTTCCTGATGAGGCAACAGTTTGTTGTGAAAGCTTGAATTTCGTGTGTATGTTTGTGTTTGTTTGTGTGTCTATCGACCTGCCAGCGCTTTCGTTCGGTAAGTCACCTCATCTTTGTTTTTATATATAATATTGTATTTTTCATATACATTTATATTTTTGGGAGAGAAATGGGATTTGTGATTATCTGTTGGGATTACTGTCTGTTATATGATCAATAGGTGCAAACAGTGAGTAGTTACTCATATTCAGTGGGTCATTTGGCAGCATCTTCCTTTCAGCCTTTGTTTTGTACATGTGGTAATTTTCTTGTAACATTAAGAGGTGTCTTTCATTATTTATTTAACTACTTTCTTGCCTTTCTCACTTGTAGTAGGTCAGTGATTATTTTCTTGTAAATGTTCTACAAAAGTAGAGCTCATGTCCCATATTTCCATGCTGTGATATGTTCTTTGATCCAGGTGTCAAATGTTCTACTGGTCTGTCCTACATATCTTTCACCACATGTGTTGCATTGTAGTTGGTTTATTCCTGCTATCTGGTAGATGTCTGTGTCTTTTGTTATTTTTGAAATGTTCTTTTAGATTGAACTATCTGTTTTGAATGTTTTGTTTACATCTTGTCTTTTGAATAAGTTTGTTATTTTATGTCTGAGTTTGTGCTTGTAGGTCGGTGTGTACCATCTTGAATCTTCTTTCGTGTCTTCGTGTACTCTTTGTGCCATTGTTGTTCTGTTGCTGCGTACTTGTTCATGTGGTGTTGTGTTGTGCTATTCCTTTTGGCTGAATGTGTGTCATGTTTATTGACTGTGTTTGTTTGTTTAATTTTGTGACTAGATTACTATTGTACCCACTGTTTATTGATATTTGTATGATGATGTCAGTTCTTTCTGGTAGTTAATATTAAAAACAGTTCATCAAATCTTTGTACTCAATAAACAGACTTTATCTCAAAAGCTACATAAAACTCATGTACAGCTTGCAAATAATGTTAAAAATACAGCTGTTTTATCTTATCTCGTTAAGAAGGTTGAAAGTTACCCAGACATTATCACGGAAGAAATTTAAGAAAAACGTAAGAAAAAGATGACACAGCTCATGATAAGAAAAAGATGACACAGCTCATGAGACAACAAATACAACACACAAATGTATTTATTTATTTATTTGTCCCGTAGATCAAATCAGTACAATGGCTTGTACAACTGATATGGGATAAGTCAATACAAATATACCGTTTACAGGAGTCTAAAACAGTAAACAAGAACACAGAAGAATGATTATTTTACATTACCTACAAATTATGTTACTTGAAGTTACAGCTTTACAGAGAATTGTTACATGATGTGACAAAATTGACTTAATAACATTCAGCTTTCATACATTATCATGCACTAAGACAATTTTGATTCCAAATATTCCTGGATGGTATAAAAGCAGTCTTTTATTAAAAGAGATTTCACCGTCTGTTTGAATTTATTTATTTCTTGGATTTCTTGTATAAAAGTTGGAAGATGGTTATATAATTTTATTTCCATGCACTTGACACCATCACTGTACAGTTTTGTTGAGTGGGGAAATATTCTTAGATAGGTTTTTGATCTTATGTCATAATCGTGGTAATCCATATTTTTGCTAATTTTGTTGATACTTTTTTTGGTAAAGAATAATAATTCTAGTATGTATTGGCATGGGAGGGGCAAAATATTTAGTTTCTTAAATAATGGTTTACAAGTGTCTCTTTTGCAGTTTGAATATCACAATTGATTCAGAATTTTGGCCCCTGAAGATGACTCCATAGTTACGTACAGAGTGAAAGAGTGCATGGTACATTGTGGTTAGGGTACTTGTGTTAATGACATTCCTTATTGATCTAATCATGAAGCACGCTTTACTAAGATTTGTGCTGGTAATGTCAATGTGCCTTTTCCATGTGAGCGTATCAGTAATAGTGACCCCCAAAAATTTTATTTCATTTTCAAGTTTAACTTTTTTTTCTTTTTTTTTTTTCTAGTGATATAGTTGGTAGTAATGGATTTCTGTTTTGGGCGGTGTGGAAGGTCAATCCACTTGTCTTTTTTGCATTAAGAAGCAGCCTGTTACTTTGAAGCCAACGACTTATTTGATCTGTGGTCCTATCTATATTAGATTGCAGAATTTGTTCGGGCACAGATATGAGTACAGAGGTTTCATCAGTAAACAAAAGGGTTTTTGTGTCTGGTAGGCTGTGAAGAAGGTCATTATGTAAAGTAAGAACAGCAAGGGGCCCAGGACAGAGCCTTGGGGAACGCCTTGCTTTATGGTATGTGTGGAGGAATGTACAGTGCTAGCTGTACCTGAGAGCTTAGTTTCATTTAATTCAACATACTGCTGTCGTTCTTCCAGATAGCTTTTAAACCGGTCATAGGCATTTCCTCTTATTCCATAGGAATGCATCTTTTGCAAAAGTATACTGTGATTAACGATGTCGAAGGCCTTTGTTAGATCTAAGAAGATACCTATGGCTGGGAGTTTTTTGTCCACAAGCTCCAGTGCATGATCTAGAAATTCTTTTATTGCATCAGTTGTAGCTTTCTTACTTTGGAAGCCGAACTGATCAGGTGACAGGATATTTTCTTTGTCTAGAAAGGACATGATTCTGGTGGCCATTATATATTCAAATACTTTACTAAAAGTTGAAAGCAGTGCAATGGGTCGATAATTACTGGGATCCTCTTTGCTTCCTTTTTTGTGGACAGGTATAATTTTTGCAATTTTGAGCATACCAGGAAATGCACCATTCAGGAATGAGAAGTTAATTATGTGGGCTAGGGGTTTACTGATAAAGTTACTGCAATTATGAAGGAGGAAGCATGGAATTTGATCTTGTCCAGCAGATGATTTTTTTTAATTTTGCTATGAAGTGTCTTTTCTATTTCAATTTCAGATGTAGGCCTTAAAAGTAGAGTCTCAGAGCATAAGTTTGGTTTTAGTTGTAAGGGACAGCTATTTTTAAGATGGTTAGCCAGGTTTTCTACTGTTTCTGTAAAGTAGTTATTGAATTCCTCTGCTGTTTCTTTCCCACTGGAGACTAATTTTCCATTTATTTTGAAGGTAATATCACTTTGTAGTTGTTTTCCTCTATTAGTATTCATATTAATAAGTTGCCACATGCTTTTGCTCTTATTTGATGACAATTTGAGGTAGTTATCATTCTGTAGCTTTTTGGTTGCGTTTACTACGTTCCTTAATATCTTTTTATATAGAGTAAAGTATGACTTAAATGCTTCACTACTGCCTAGTTTGGATTTGCTAATGTAAAAAAGTTCTCTTTTTCTTTGTGATTATCTGATGAGTCCTGGGGTGATCCAGCTGGAGAGCTTTCTATCTTTGTTGATACATTTTGTTTGTAAGGGAAAGTGGCAATTAAAATAATAACAGAAAATATCCAAGAATGCTTCATATTTGCTGTCAACTGTTTGAGCCTCATATACATTTTGCCAGTTTTCATTTTGTATATCAAAGAGGAAAGTATGCATGTGGGTTTTATTGAAATTTCTCCTCTGTACAGAGATTTTATTGTGTTCGTGACTGTTATTTTGCAACCAGACCTGCATAATTAATGCATTGTGGTCTGAAAATCCTAGTTTGGCGGAGGATACAGTAAAATTTATATTGCTTGCTACTTGGTCCAGACAGGTGGTACTGTGATTTGTTATCTTGGTTGGAGTGTTGACCATTAGGTCTAGGTTGTAGCTGTTCATAAAATTTTTAATGCTTAGATGGCTAGAGTTTTCTGAGAGAAAATCTATATTATAGTCACCACATATTAGAACACTATATGATTTTCTTTTACTTAGATTTTCTATTACTGGTGCTAGATTTTTGTAGAAAGTCCCTATGTTACCAGAGGGTGACCTGTAAAGTGCTATTATATAAACATTTAGATCTGTAAGCTCTACACCTGACAGTTCTATATCTTTTTCAATACTATACAAATTGCAAATATCAAGAGGTGTAGCAGTAATGTTGTCTTTTACAAATATGCAACTACCTCCACCTTTGTTAGATGTTCTTGAGAAGTGACCTACGCGTTTAAAATTTGGTATCACAACACTTTCTATTTCAAAAGACCTCATGAAATGTTCATTAATACATAATATCTGTGTATCTGACAGTTCACTTGCAGTTGATAACAAAATTTTTAATTCATTAAGTTTGGTTTTGAGCCCTTGTACATTATGGATGTATGCTTTCATATCAAGAATTTTTTTGTTTAATTTTTTTATACATTGGTGAGGAGGTTCAGACTTTACTTTATTTACTACAATTTGCTGATGGAGTCCTTTGCAAGTTTTATGGTGTATCTTTAACTTGTTTGATGATGCTATCTTTAACTTGTTTGGTGATGCTAAGTTTTTTCTTTTCTCAGAGGGGGATAGAAAAAATCCTCCTCCTTGGGTATATTCCGCCTTGATCTTAAATTAACACTTACAGGTGTAGCTGCTGCAGTCCTTTGTGGATCTTCTGATGTCACACCAATTTTACCCAAGACTGATGAATCTCACAGCCACACGTTTAAACAATGAAGAATATGAACACAAAAGTAGATGAATAATATATAAAAAAGCACACACACTATACAGTCAGAAGCTATTCTGAAATGGAAGGAGAGATGTGGAAATAGCAGTGTGAACACTGGGCCAACAAGATAACTGATAAAAAAGAAATACATAAAATTGTAACAGACATGAAAAAGCAGAATTACAAGAACAATAAAAACACATACTCCAGAATAGTCAATAAACTTGGAAAAAAACTCCAAAATGAAAATGTAAGTATTTCCAAAGCAGACAAAGGAAATGCAGGTATCCTTATGGAGAAACAACAATACATTGATGAAACGCAGAGGGTTCATTTCACAAAATAATGTTAAAAAACTGGAATCAGATCCAACAAACAGATTTCAGGCGAAGGTAAAAAAAATCTTTAAAAATGTAGACTACACATTATACTGAAATTACTATGTGAAACCTATAAAATAGAAGAAGATGAAACTATAAGAAACACCTTCAATTTAATACAAGTCATAAAAGACATAAATCCCAGAGACAGCTACCCTTCTCTCTCTTGACATGTACTTTAACATACCAATAGCAGAAACAATAAACATCATAGAACAAAATCTGAAGGATAACAGCCAACCACCAGATGAACACGTCACAGTAATATACAAATTGCTGGAACTGATAACTGAATAGAACTTTCAATTTAATAATGAGTACTGTTTACAAGCAGATGGCCTACCAATGGGATCCCCAGTGTCAGGTGCCCTAGCCATCATTTTCATAAACTATGTAGAAAACCTGATTTTTAGAAACATTATCACTAAGAATTACAACATACTTTATTGGATCAGATACATGGATGATGTCATGTGTTTAATTGATGAACTTCCGCCAAGAATGCATGCAGATATAAACACAATACACAAAAACATAAGATTCACAATGGAAAAAGAATGTGACAGCCCAATAAACTTCCCAGATATAACCATCAAAAAAGAAAACAGTCAACACAGCTTTGAAATTTACCGTAAACTTGCATCAACAGACACTATCGTACATCAGATTTCAAATCACCCATACTCACAGAAGCAACCAGCACTCGGAAACATGCTTCATAGATTCAACACAGCACCATTCAGCACAGAAAACTACTAGAAAAACTAGACATAATCACACAAATAACAACAAATGATGGGCACAATAGTAATCTTGTCACAAAGTTAAACAAAAAAAATTAAATGGCAAATACAGCCAATAAACATGACACATACTCAGCCAAAAAGAATAGCACAACAAAACACTCCACAAATAAGCATGCAGCAACAGAATAACAATGACACTAAGAATACATGAAAACAAGAAAGAAGATTCAAGATGGTACACTGACCTACAAGCACAAACTTACACATAAAGTAACAAACATATTCAAAAGACAAGGCATAAACATAGCATTCAGAACAGATAGTTCAATCCAAAAATACATTCCAAAAATAACAAAAGACACAGAACAGATAGTTCAATCCAAAAATATATTCCAAAAATAACAAAAGACACAGACATCTACCAGAAAGGAGGAATATACCAACTACAGTGCAACACGTCATGGAACATGTGTAGGACAAACCAGTTGAACATTTGACATCCAGTACAAAGAACATATCAGAGCATAGAAATGTGAGACAAGCCCCTCAAGTTTGCAGAATACTGAAGAAAGAATAATTACCAAGTACAAGAGAGAGAGAGATGTAAAAAATGGTTAGAATAAATAAAGAAAGACACCTCCTAACCTTACAAGAAAATTACCACATATGCAAACCCAAGGTTTAAAGGAAGATACTACTAAATGACCCAGCAAATATGAGCAACAACTCACTGTTTTTGTAAATAAATGTGAAAAAATACAATGAAAACACAGTAACATAAAAATAATTAAAAATGGAAAAGTACACACACACACACACACACACCAACAACAACAACAACAACAGCCACACATATATTCAAAGAAATAATGTTTGAAAGCAAAACCGGTGAAAGTTGGCTACACTTCAGAAACAAATGACACTAAACACACAGAAAATAGCAGGTAAATTACTATATGTTGAAAACGGTGACCAAAAGGAAAAGTGCAAATTTCAACCAGTCTGACACCTGAGAGAAAGCTGTTTGGCTTAATAATAATGAATCAGATGATGATTGATAAGTACTTTCCCATTTACTATTATTCACATATGGGCCCAATAGGACCACACGAGGTACCATCAATCAATGTCACTATTGATGGTTGGCCTTCCTATGTGTCCAAATTTGTTTCACCTTTCCAGAATGAAGTCTCTGTCTTTCATTGGACCACAGTGTTCCAGTCCATTTTATAATTTCCTTCTGACCAACTTTCCAATCAAATATCTTTTATCTGAATGTTTTTCTATCTGTGACACCTGCCTGAATTATACAGACTAGTTTAAGATCCTCCTTAATCACAGTGATCCATTTAATTGGTTCAGTTTTGGCCTTGCTTCTGTTCCCATGGAATTCTACTACCTGTTTTGTCAACGTAGTGGGTGCCATTCTTTTAATATGTCAATAAAATTTAAGTCTTAGACCCGCCAGGATAGCAGAGAGCACTAATGCACTGCTTTCTGGACTCGGGCCGGCGCGCTAGCCCCAGATCAAATCTGCCCTGCAGATTACTGACAAGGGCCAGTATGCATACCAGCCTGGATGTGGTTTTTAGGCGATTTTCCACATCTTGCTAGGTGAATACTGGGCTGGTCCCCACTTTCCGACTCACAGACATTTGAAAATGTTTCCACTATTCCATGGCTTACACTAGACGCAGACAGCTAGGGTACACTATTTCCGTCCCGCAGGGTACGGGGTGGCAGCAGGAAGGGCATCTGGCTACCCTCTGCAGCTAACATTGCTAAATCAATAGTAAGAATGCTGACCCCACATGAAGCAGGACAAAGGCCCCACGAAAGAAAGAAAGAAAGAAAGAAAATTTAAGTCTTCATTGTCTCATGTCACCACATATGTCTGTGTATTCTTCTATTTCCTTATTACTTCTTAGCCCTATTTCCTTATTACTTCTTAGCCTATAAGTTTCTCCATCAGTAATATTTTCCTAATAATCTTTCTTTCTTTTGAATTTCTTCAGTATTTCTCTTTCTGTTTAAAATTAAAGTTTCTGCTCCGTAAAGACTTTAAGAGTTCGATTACAGTGCTGCAATGCCTATTTTTTCTGAATTTAAAAAGTGATTTTTTATTATAGATATTTTGTGTTAATCTGAATGCAGTTGCCATTTTTCGACAGCAAACTTCGTGCATCTTTTTCATGATTGTTTTCTTGTATGATTTCCCCCAGGTATTTGATATGGGAAACCCCTTTTATTTTTCCATATTTTGTGTTCAAAAACGTTGGTTCTTGTTTGTTGCATGTCATACATTTGTTTTTTTGAATGATGTTTGTACTCCTACTTTTTCCGCAACTTCTTTAAGAATTTAAATTTGTTTTTGAGCTGTGGTAATATCCCTAGTTAAATTTGCCAGATCATTTGCAAAGGTGTGGCAATCTACTCTAATATTACTTCTACTTAACTTGATTGATTGGTCTGTGTTTTGACTCTACTTTTGCTCTCACCATTCTGTAGTTACCTTTTTCAAAACACAGCTGAACATTAATGGGGAGAGTACATCTCCCTGCCTAACACCAGTCTTCATATTAAATAGTTCAGAAATTTTTCCCATGAATTTAACTGTAGAGCTAGTGTCAGTCTAACGTTTGCGTAATCAGTATTAGAGTTCTATTATCTAGTCCCTTATCCTTTAAAATTTTGGAAAGAGATTCATGATCAACTCAGTTGTAGGCCTTTTTAAAAATCCACAAATGTACATACAATATTGTTACTAGAAATTCTTTGGTGCCCAATTCAGAATTTGCGCCAGGCAGAATCTGTTTGATTTAAGTCTGCTTGGTACTCACCAATTTTAGCTTCTAACTGTTCTTGGGCTCAGTCAAGTAAACATTGAGAGATTTTTGTATGTGACCGGGAGAAGAGAGATTCCTCGGTAATTATTAGGTAACATCAGTTCTATCCCCTTTGCTATGCAATGGATGAATTAGGGCAGTTTTCCAGTCCTTCGGGTATTTCTCTGTTTGCCAAATAAGTCCTATTAGTTGGGTGATCTTTTTATAGTGTTAGTAGTTCTGCAATTATACCACCTTTTCCAGATGCTTGATTGTTGTTAAGTCTCATAAGTTGCTTAGCTATTTCGATTTCATCGGGTTCTTTAGAGTTATGGGTGGTGTTATTAGTTTGCTGTGGTTGGAATTTATTCACTGGTTCTAGACAGTTTAAGAGTTTTTCAAAATTATTATCAATTACCTTACAATTTTCCTGGTTGTTAAGAGCCAAACTGCCATTTTCATTTTTTAAGCAAGGACTTTGAGGTTGGTAGCTAGTTATTTTTGTTTTGAATGTCTTATAAAAGTGCTCCCTGCCGTCGTTGGATAAGCAGCTGCAGCAGCAAGTTGTATACTCCTAGCTCACTCATTTGTTACATAGTTTAATTCTTAATTTCTTTGCGTGTTTTTGGTACTTGCATTGTCTAATTCATAAATTTCTGGCGTATTATAGTATTTGAGAGTTGTAGCATCACGTTTTAGTACCTGAATAGTGTAAAATCGCGTAGTCTCCTTCCGCCGCCGAGCAGTGTGTCAGCAGTGCGCAAGTAGCAGCATTACTGCATTTATTAGGCAATCTTGTATTTTAATAACCGTTTAAATTTTGTGTCGATTTGTTTGCGCTCTCTATAGATTAGTTCAGACGTTCTTTGCACAACAGTTTTTAGCATGGATAGGGACTGCAACTGGTGTGTTCGGATGCAGGCTGAGTTGGCATCCCTTCGCTCCCAGCTTCAGGCAGTGTTGGCTTCGGTCATACAGCTTGAGGCTGTTGCCAATGGGCATCACTGTGGGGTTCTGGATGGGGGTTTGACGGGGACGGCCAGCTCGTCCCATGCATCCCCCGATCGGACTACGACTGTGGTTGCCCGGAATACTGCCCGCATTGAGGCTAATCCCTCACCTGTGGTAGAGTGGGAGGTCGTCTCAAGGTGTGGCAGGGGGCGAAAGACATTCCGGAGGGCTGAACGGAAGGCCTCTCCAGTTTGTCTGACGAACCGGTTTCAGGCTCTGGCTCAGGCTGATACTGATCTTCGGCCTGACATGGCTGCTTGTCCTGTTCCAGAGGTCGCCCCTCAGTCTGCAAGATCCGGGCGGTCGCAGAGGGTGGGCTTACTGGTAGTTGGGAGCTCCAACGTCAGGCGCGTAATGGGGCCCCTTAGGGATATGGCAGCAAGAGAGGGGAAGAAAACCAATGTGCACTCTGTGTGCATACCGGGGGGAGTCATTCCAGATGTGGAAAGGGTCCTTCCGCATGCCATGAAGGGTACAGGGTGCACCCATCTGCAGGTGGTTGCTCATGTCGGCACCAATGATGTGTGTCGCTATGGATCCGAGGAAATCCTCTCTGGCTTCTGGCGGCTATCTGATTTGGTGAAGACTGCCAGTCTCGCTAGCGGGATGAAAGCAGAGCTCACCATCTGCAGCATCGTCGACAGGACTGACTGCAGACCTTTGGTACAGAGCCGAGTGGAGTGTCTGGATCAGAGGCTGAGATGGTTCTGCGACCGTGTGGGCTGCAGATTCCTCGACTTGCGCCATAGGGTGGTGGGGTTTCGGGTTCCGCTGGATAGGTCAGAAGTCCACTACACGCAACAAGCGGCTACACGGGTAGCAGGGGTTGTGTGGCGTGGGCTGGGCGGTTTTTTAGGTTAGATGGCCTTGGGCAAGTACAGAAAGGGCAAGAGCCTCAACGGGTGCAGGGCAAAGTCCGGACATGCGGGGACCAAGCAGCAATCGGTATTGTAATTGTAAACTGTCGAAGCTGCGTTGGTAAAGTACCGGAACTTCAAGCGCTGATAGAAAGCACCGAAGCCGAAATCGTTATAGGTACAGAAAGCTGGTTGAAGCCAGAGATAAATTCTGCCGAAATTTTTACAAAGGTACAGACGGTGTTTAGAAAGGATAGATTGCATGCAACCGGTGGTGGAGTGTTCGTCGCTGTTAGTAGTAGTTTATCCTGTAGTGAAATAGAAGTGGATAGTTCCTGTGAATTATTATGGGTGGAGGTTACACTCAACAACCGAGCTAGGTTAATAATGGGCTCCTTTTACCGACCTCCCGACTCAGCAGCATTAGTGGCAGAACAACTGAGAGAAAATCTGGAATACATTTCACATAAATTCCCTCAACATGTTATAGTCTTAGGTGGAGATTTCAATTTACCAGATATAGACTGGGACACTCAGATGTTTAGGACGGGTGGTAGGGACAGAGCATCGAGTGACATTATACTGAGTGCACTATCCGAAAATTACCTCAAGCAATTAAACAGAGAACCGACTCGTGGAGATAACATCTTGGACCTACTGATAACAAACAGACCCGAACTTTTCGACTCTGTATGTACAGAACAGGGAATCAGTGATCATGAGGCCGTTGCAGCATCCCTGAATATGGAAGTTAGTAGGAATATAAAAAAAGGGAGTAAGGTTTATCTGTTTAGCAAGAGTAATAGAAGGCAGATTTCAGACTACCTAACAGATCAAAACGAAAATTTCTGTTCCGACACTGACAATGTTGAGTGTTTATGGAAAAAGTTCAAGGCAATCGGAAAATGACGTTTTAGACAGGTACGTGCCGAGTAAAACTGTGAGGGACGGGAAAAACCCGCCGTGGTACAACAACAAAGTTAGGAAACTACTGTGAAAGCAAAGAGAGCTTCACTCTAAGTTTAAACACAGCCAAAACCTCTCAGACAAACAGAAGCTAAACGATGGCAAAGTTAGCGTAAGGAGGACTATGCGTGAAGCGTTCAGTAAATTCGAAAGTAAAATTCTATGTACTGACTTGACAGAAAATCCTAGGAAGTTCTGTTCGTACGTTAAATCAGTAAGTGGCTCGAAACAGCATATCCAGACACTCTGGGATGATGATGGCATTGAAACAGAGGATGACACGCGTAAAGCTGAAATACTAAACACCTTTTTCCAAAGCTGTTTCACAGAGGAAGACCGCACTGCAGTTCCTTCTCTGAATCCTCGCACAAACGAAAAAATGGCTGACATCGAAATAAGTGTCCAAGGAATAGAAAAGCAACTGGAATCACTCAACAGAGGAAAGTCCACTGGACCTGACGGGATACCAATTCGATTCTACACAGAGTACGCGAAAGAACTTGCCCCCCTTCTAACAGCCGTGTACCGCAAGTCTCTAGAGGAACAGAAGGTTCCAAATGATTGGAAAAGAGCACAGGTATTCCCAGTCTTCAAGAAGGGTCGTCGAGCAGATGTGCAAAACTATAGACCTATATCTCTGACGTCGATCTGTTGTAGAATTTTAGAACATGTTTTTTGCTCGAGTATCATGTCGTTTTTGAAAACCCAGAATCTACTATGTAGGAATCAACATGGATTCCGGAAACAGCAATCGTGTGAGACACAACTCGCTTTATTTGTTCATGAGACCCAGAAAATATTAGATACAGGCTCCCAGGTAGATGCTATTTTCCTTGACTTCCGGAAGGCGTTCGATACAGTTCCACACTGTCGCCTGATAAACAAAGTAAGAGCCTATGGAATATCAGACCAGCTGTGTGGCTGGATTGAAGAGTTTTTAGCAAACAGAACACAGCATGTTGTTATCAATGGAGAGATGTCTACAGACGTTAAAGTAACCTCTGGCGTGCCACAGGGGAGTGTTATGGGACCATTGCTTTTCACAATATATATAAATGACCTAGTAGATAGTGTCGGAAGTCCCATGCGGCTTTTCGCGGATGATGCTGTAGTATACAGAGAAGTTGCAGCATTAGAAAATTGTAGCGAAATGCAGGAAGATCTGCAGCGGATAGGCACTTGGTGCAGGGAGTGGCAACTGACCCTTAACATAGACAAATGTAATGTATTGCGAATACATAGAAAGAAGGATCCTTTATTGTATGATCATATGATAGCGGAACAAACACTGGTAGCAGTTACTTCTGTAAAATATCTGGGAGTATGCATGCGGAACGATTTGAAGTGGAATGATCATATAAAATTAATTGTTGGTAAGGCGGGTACCAGATTGAGATTCATTGGGAGAGTCCTTAGAAAATGTAGTCCATCAACAAAGGAGGTGGCTTACAAAACACTCGTTCGACCTATACTTGAGTATTGCTCATCAGTGTGGGATCCGTACCAGATCGGGTTGATGGAGGAGATAGAGAAGATCCAAAGAAGAGCAGCGCATTTCGTCACAGGGTTATTTGGTAACCGTGATAGCGTTACGGAGATGTTTAACAAACTCAAGTGGCAGACTCTGCAAGAGAGGCGCTCTGCATCGCGATGTAGCTTGCTCGCCAGGTTTCGAGAGGGTGCGTTTCTGGATGAGGTATCGAATATATTGCTTCCCCCTACTTATACCTCCCGAGGAGATCACGAATGTAAAATTAGAGAGATTAGAGCGCGCATGGAGGCTTTCAGACAGTCGTTGTTCCTGCGAACCATACGCGACTGGAGCAGGAAAGGGAGGTAATGACAGTGGCACGTAAAGTGCCCTCCGCCACACGCCGTTGGGTGGCTTGCGGAGTATAAATGTAGTTTCTTGTATTGTTCTTTTGGAAGTCTTTTTCAGTTTCTAAAAGATGGGCATTTTCGTAGTTTCTTTTAGTCTTTCTGGTTAATTTGGATGTTTATTTTCTTACAGTTAGAAAGGTGGTGTATGTAATTTCAGTGTGGTGGTGTACGTAATTTCAGTGTTGTTATTACTCCAATTTTTGAATGCTGTTTCACTATCCACATTGTCAAATTTGCTTGTTAGAGCTAGGGTTATTTTAAACTTGGACATTTAAAATTTCTTTGTAGTTAGGGTGTGAAATTGCTACATGATCAATATGAAATTCCCTAATAAATGTATTGGGTACCTGTCAAGTTTTTTTTTAGAAGGGTTCTTTTAAAAATGTGTTGACATGATTTTAAGGTTAAAATTTTAGCACATTTCAATAAATCTTTGATCATTGTGATTTGTCAATTTAAGCATAAGAAATCCACCCACCGCTTTCTTATATTTTTTGTCTTTACCGAATCGAGCATTAAAATCACCCAATAAATTTAATGGTTTGGGGGAATTTATAAGAATAAGATTTCTAATGTTTCCCAAGCTTCATTAATTACTTCAGGTTCTTTACAGTTATCCTCATTGATTGTCATATGGGCATTACTTGAAGTGTATGCTTTATTTGCTCATTTAAGAGCAATTGTCATTAGTGTATTATTAATGAGTTTTGCTTCCATTACTGAATTTAAAATATTTTTGGAGACTGCAAAAGCAACTCCCCAATGTAATGTATTGTTAGGTATTCTTTTATCAGTTTGACTTTTAAAAAGATGATAATTGTCAAAATCCATGGTGGTGGTGTCCATCATTCAAGTTTCTTGAAGTGCCAAAATTTGAATGTTCTGTTCTTGTAATATATCTCCCAATTTATGAAGTTTACTTGGTTGCAAAAGTGTTTGCATATTAAGTGTTGCAAAAAATGTATTTTTTTGGTTTTAAGTTGGTCAGAGGAATCCATCTTCCTGTGTTGAATCACATTGCATTTTAACCTGGCCATCCCAGAATTCAAAAGACCAATTGCACCGGTACTACTGGTGGTAGATTGATCTGCTGGGGTAATACTGTGATTATCAGAGTGCTCCACATTGATTGCACCTGGAATCAGGTGGGGTTGAGTAGACTCATTGAGTGAACTGAGAGTGTTAAGACTGGAAGTGTTAGTTCCAGAATATAAATTTCAGCCGCACCACAGGTAAACAGACTTTTCCATTTATTATAAAAACCTTGAGGAACTGTTTAAAAACTGTTATCTATAAGTTCAGACAATAACCTGCATGTGTAAATGAAGAATTAATGTATTATTTCAGGACACGCATTAAAGATGCCTTGTAAGTAAGGTGGAACACATCTGGGTGCAGAAGATAAATTAAAAAAAACTGAATATGCAGCTTGCATAATGCGTTTTTCTGTTGAACTATGTAATTTATATACAGCTGCTGCAAATTTGTCCACGACAAGAAACTTGTTATTTTTTGTGTATTTATCAAAATCTCTCTTTCTTTTCAGTATCTGATCCTGATATTCCACTGACAGATCCAGTACTTAGTTCATTTCAGCATCACATTGGTGCTGTAACATGTGTTATGTGTTCACCTCATGATCGTGATCTGTTTGTATCATGTGGGACTGATGAAATGCTCCACATTTACAGCTATTTGCAGGTGGGATCTCAAGTATAAGCCATTTCCTTATATAAATTAATCAGTAATACCAAGTTCTCTACCATAAACTAGGTCTGCTTTGCACGTAGAGGCGTTTCACTCATTTCCAATATATGGCACCACCTGTCATACCACCAGATGCTGGGCCTTTGGGGGATGGTGGGTGACAGGAGAATTAAGGCACAGGAGATCTGTTTTGGGAGGGTAAAATTACAGTCTGTGAAGGCCTCAGTGAGACCCTCAGTGTATTTCAAGAGGGACTGCTCATCACTACAGATGTGACAGCCACGGGTGGCTAGGCTGTATGGGAGGGACTTCTTGGTCCGGAATGGGTGGCAGCTGTTGAAGTGAAGGTGTTACTGGTGGTTGGTAGGTTTGATATGGAGAGAAATACTTATGTAGCCATCTTTGAGGTGGAGGTTAACATCGAGAAAGGTGGCTAGTTGGGTGAGTAAGGCCAGGTGAAGCAAATGGGGGAGACGGTGTTAAGGTTCTGCAGGAATGTGAATAAATTCTCGTCGCCCTCGATCCAGGTTGTGAAGATGACAGCAGTGAATGTGAACCAGGGGAGGTATTTGGGATTCTGGGTGTTTAGGAAGGATTCCCCTAGATGGCTCGTGAATAGGTTGTTGTAGAATGGTGCCATTGGGTGCCGATAGCTGTAATGCCTTCAAAGGAGAAGTAGTTGTGGTTGAGGATATAGTCAGTCGTGACTAGAAAGAGGTTGTTGGTTTGGAATCCATTGGGCATTGGGCAATGTAGTGCTCAATAGCAGTAAGGCCATGGGCATTAGGAATGTTAGCATAAATGGAAGTGGAATCAATAGTGACAAATAGCACACTGTATGGTAAAGGAAGAGGAACTGTGGGGAGTCTGTGGAGGAAATGGTTGGTGTCTTTTATATTGGAGGGTACATTGCGGGTAAAAGGCTGAAGCAGAGATTCTCTCAGTGGGGCCACGGTAACCAGGCACAATGGGGCATCCTGGATGGTTGGGTTTATGGTTTTTAGGAATCATTTAGAAGGTAGGAGTGTGGGGAGTGGCAGGGGTGAGGAGAGAGATGGAATCGGGGGTGAGGTTCTGGGATGGGTGTAAGGATTTGAGGAGAGACTTGAAATCCTACTGGAGTTCTGGAGCAGGGTCACTGTGGCAGAGTTTGTAGGTGGAGAAACCTGACAGCTGGTGGAGTCCTGCCAGGTAATTCTTGTGGTTCAAGACAACAATGATGGAGCCTTTTTCAGCAGGTAGAATTATGAGATCGGGATCAGTTTTTAGTTGGTGAATTTCATTTCATTTTGCAAATGTAATGTTAATTAGCATTCTGAGGAATTTGGGGAATGATGGCAAGGCAAGGTGTGAGGTTAGGAAATTCTGGAAAGTTAATAGGGGGTGATTCAAGGGCAATAAGGGGGGGGGGGGGGGGGCACGGTGGGATGGAGGAGTGAACTGTGTATCAGGTAGGGTTCAACATTGGTTTCCGGTTGATTCTGATTGGTAGAATTGTTGGCGAAAATGTGTTTCCACTGTAGGGACCAGGAGAAAGAGAAGGCCTTTAACGAGTCATGCATGGTTGAATTTGGGAGTGGGGCAAAAAGTGAGGCCTTTGGAAAGGACTGATATTTCTGCAGGGCTAAGGCCTTCTGAGGAAAGATTCAAGACTGTGTTTTGGGTCTGTTTACGTTCTGGATTGTGTCTGGTGGTGGAAATGAGTTTTGGAGGGTGGGGTAAACGTAGTAGGTCTGCGAGACAGGGTTTGTCAGCTGTGAGGGGATGTGGGGGAGGTTTGAAGGTTGTTGTAGAGGTGGTGGACAGTGGTAGTCCAAGGCGGGAGTAGGAGGTGAGCAGGGAGGAGAGTTTTTTAAGGTGGTGTAGTGCTTGTTGCTCTAGTTTCTGAAGGGCAAATGTTTCAGTGGGTGTTACGGGATCCAGGAATTTGGGATTACATAGCAGGAGAATTTTACCAATGGAGAGACGATATTGCAAGGTGGTTTGGGTTTGATTGATATGGTTTTGCAGGACTATGTTGGTGAGTGCTAAGGATTGGCAGAATCTGAACAGATGCAGGTCATTGTGGAAGGAAGGATGACAGCCAGAATTGGGTAATTAGATGATAATGCCATTGGAGGGGATTCCCTGAGCGAAGCAACAATGCAGGAATAGTATGTGGGTCTGGGTTCTGGCTAGGGAAAAGGAAACTTTTCTGTATTGATGCAGATTGAAGGAGCAAGGATCCATGGTGGTGGTAAAATCTACAGCTCATGGTCTAGTGACTAGTGTTGCTCTCTCTGGATAATGGGGTCCCAGGCTTGATTCCCAGCCAGGTTGTGGCCGGGGACAGGGTGTTTGTGTTGTCCTCATCATTTCATCATCATCATTTGTGACAGAGACGAGATTGGACTGAGTAAAAAACTGGACTGTGTAAAATTTGGAATTCATGCAGGCATTGATGACCGCGCAGTTGAGTGCCCTACAAATCGGTCATCATCATCATGATGGTGGAAAAAAATGTAAAAAATACGTAACTAACTTAGAATTACATCTGAAAAAATGGAAAAAAAAACCACAAACGCATGAGAAAAGTCATGAAACGAATGAAATAAGGGGAAACAAGATGAAATCTGAGAGAGTATGTCGATAGTGAAAGGTGAAAACCAACTGAAATTGGCATGAAGTCACAAAGAGATCAAAGAGAGAGAATTTGTACAAAAGTAGATCTCCCATGCCTTATCTTTTAGTCATCCACCACCTCCCAAGTCCCATTCTCTGGCCACAGAGGAGCATTCCCCTAGTGACTCAGTATCACCCTGGACTGGAGAACAGAATTACATTCTCCACCAGGCTTTTGAATACCTCTCATCATGCCTTGAAATGAGAAATATCTTACCCACTATCCTTCCAACCGCCCCCCCCCCCCCCCCCCCCCCCAAACACGCAATGGTATTCTGCCAACCACCAAACCTACACAATATCCTTGTCCATCCCTACACAACCCCTGCTCCCAAACCCTTGCCTTTTGGCTCATATCCCTGTAATAGACCTAGGCACAAGACCTGTCCCATACATCCTCCCACCACCACCACCTATTCCAGTCTGGCCACAAGCCACATATCCCATCAAAGGCAGGGCTACCTGTGAAAGCAGTCGTGTGATCTACGAGCTAAGCTGCAACCACTGTGCTGCATTCTGCGTGGGCATGACAACCAACAAGTTGTCTGTCCGCATGGATGGCCACTGATAAACTGTAGCTGAGAACAAATGGAGCACTCTGTTGATGAGTACACCACCCAACACGACGTTCTTCATTTCATTTACTACTTTACAGCCTGTGCCATCTGTATTCCTCCCACCAACACCAGCTTTTCTGAACAGTGCAGATGGGAACTCTCCTTGCAATATATCCTACATTCCCATAATCCCCCTGGCCCAACATTCATTAGTCATTACCCCTTCCCTGTTCCCATTCCAGCACTACACAGCCCTCTATTCCACTAACACACACAGTCCTTTTACTTTTCTCCTTTTCCGCTAACCCCCGTCCCCACCCTCTCTTCCCTGCACACCGTCTAGCCTTGCAACTGCACCTAGCTGCCCTACCCTCTCTCCACCTCATCCCTGCACCCTTACGCTGTTGTTCCTACCCCTCCCCATCCTAGTCTCTTTCTTTCTCCCACCCTGTTGCCTCTCCTATCATACACCGCTTTTCTTAGTCTGGCTCCAGCTTCCAGAGACTATGGTTGTGTGTTGTGAGCTGCATTTGCATGTGTGTGTGTGTGTGTGTGTGTGTGTGTGTGTGTGTGTGTGTGTGTGTGTGTGTTTTGTCTATTTTTGACAAAGGCCTTGTTGGCCGAAAGCTCATTTTGTGACAATCTTTTTGTCGTGTCTATCTGCAGATCGTCATCTCCACTATATGGTGAGAGTAGCAACTATCCTTTTCATAATGTTGTTAGATTCCATCCTGGATTTCCATTGTTTAATGTTACTATTAGCTTTTCACAGTGGAAGGAAGCGAACAAATCTTGAAAATAAAACATTGGAAACACCACGTTGGAATAAATCAGTATAAGGAAAAGATAGCTTACTACTCACTATAGAGATGACACAGTGAGTTGCAATCAGGCACAACAGAAAGACACTTAAACATTAGCTTTTAGCCAAAGCCTTATTCAGAAAAGGAAACCCACACACATTCATTTACACAAACAAGCACACACCTCACGCACACTTAATAGAGCTGCCGAAGATTGCAGTCATGTGTGCCTGAGGTGTGCGTATTTGTGTGAATGAATGTGTGTGTTTCCTTTTCTGAAAAAGGCATTGGCTGAAAGGTAATGTTTTTTCATTGTGCCTGTCTGCAGCCCAGCATGTCATCTTTACAGTGAGTAGCAATCTAACCTTTCCGTATATTGTTAAATTTTGAAAATTATTCCACAACCACCAAGATTTGCATGAAATTCCCACAAGACTTGCAAAGAGGTTCAAAAAGATGTAAACAAGTGATCTCACCTACTTTTTTTGGCAGAATATTGTGCTTGAATTCTTTATGCTGCATTGTAGACACTTTGATACACTGGCGTAAGTCACATTCTTTAATAATCAGTTGCACTAACTGAGACTTATTGTTGAATATCACTTGTTTTTGAAGTTGCTGTAAATATTCCTTCAGATCAAAATGTGCAAAACTGTAGTATATATATTTCATCAGAACATCAATCATTTACTGTGATATACAAAGGTCCATGAGTCTGAATTCAAATCTGTTCTTTGGTACGAGATATTGTTATGAATTAAGTAATAGTGTCAAATTTTAATCTCTGTTTCATCTGAATACATTGCCTTTACCATTTTTAATATCTCATCTGCCTCTTGCTCTGTTTTTATGTTATATAAACACCAACCAATTTTGGATTTTCCACTCCTCTCATGAAATTAATTTTGATATCGTTTTACACATGATGTCTCAATGCAAACATGTTTCAAATTTTCTGGAAGACATGACAAAGCCTCAGGTACCACATTTCTTTCACCTGGTATGTATTATGTCTCAAAACTGTACTCCTAAAGAGCAAAGGCCCATCTGACAAGATGATTATGCAATAATTTACTGCGAAGAAGGAAAAATAATGCCCTATTGTCTGTCCTTACAATGGTGTGTCAATCAAACAGAAAATAGCAAAGCCTTTCAAAGCCCCAAATTATCATGAGTGCTTCTTGCTCAGTCACTGCATTTTTACTTTCCCACATTATCAAAACATGATTTGCGAATGCAGCTGTATGATACTGTTTCACCTTCTTCATTAACTATTTGATACAGATGAACACCAAATCCAAATTCGGTAGCATCCAGCCCTAGATGAAATGGTTCATTAAGGTCTGGTAGGTGTAATAGTGGAACTTCTGAAAGTTGTTTCAGTACATCAAATGCTTCTTCTAGCTAGGTCCCCCATGTCCAAACTCAATTCTTCTTTATTAACAACACCAATGTAGGTGATAATAGACAATGATCTTTCATATATCAGTAGTAATATCCACAAAAACCAAGAAAAGATTGAAGTTGCTTCTTACAAGCTGGCAATTAAAAATTTTGAACTGCTTCTAATTGCTGTAAATCTGTTTCAATCCCTGCTAACGAGATAACTTGTCGCAAAAATTGCATCTTCTTCTGCATGAACTCCAGCTTTTGCAAAATGAGTATGGCTCCAGCTGATTTAAATGTATACAGAACTTTACTTAGTGTGTGTATGTGCTCTTCCCACGATTGACATGCAATCAAAACATCGTCACATCCTAAAAGTTGTTTTCCAAGAATCTCTTTCAAAGCTCTAACAAATGCTGCTGGCAAAATGTTTAAACTGAATGACATCTTTTTGAAGTGATAACACAGTCTATTGTAGAAGAGCGCAGTGAATTTTGGCTTCTCCCCTCCAGTTCCAGCTGCCAAGAGTTACTTGTCATGTCCAGGATACTAAGGTAACAAGTACTATCAAACTTCTGAAAAATCTCTTCAATATTCTCAGGCTATCCTGCTGGGGTACAATAATGCAATTAATAGTTCAAGAATCCAGAGCAAGTCTGACCAACCCATCCTTCTTAATTAGTGGAAATATTGGATTCCTATATTCGCTATATGACCTCTCAATTATGTCACGATTTATCATGCATTTAATCTCCTTCTCTGGAGCTTCTCTTCTAGCTAATGGCATTGAATATGATTTGATTTTAAGTGGTTCATTCAGACATACTTTAATCTGACATTAACATTCCTTCACTAGTCTTGGTTTACTTGAAGAGTCTTCAGCATGCATAAGTAAAACTTCTCGTGATTCTTCTCTGCAGGAAAAGAGCCAGTTACTCAAATCATCTGTTTTCTCTTGAATCTTTCATGTGACATGCTGAATCTCCTCTCATTTTTTCCGTGGACCTGTGATGAAGCAAGCTGGGATGCTTTTAATTCCCCTCGTTTTGCCATCTGCTTCCTTAAAATTCATTTTGTTACTTTTAACAATTTAACATTAGCATACATGAATATAATCTGCATTTTCATAAAAGAGAAAGGTTGGCCCTCAGTTTTATAGAATATAACACCAGATCTAATTTCATGCTTCATTTTATGTATGTAATTGATTTTCTAATTTATTTTGACTATTCCTAGTTGGTATCTTTTGTTATAGGGCGAAATTAGTAATTGTTTTGTAACTTAAATTCTATTGTTGACGTATAAACAAATATACAGGGTTATTACAAATGATTGAAGCGATTTCATAAATTCACTGTAGCTCCATTCATTGACATATGGTCACGACACACTACAGATACGTAGAAAAACTCATAAAGTTTTGTTCGGCTGAAGCCGCACATCAGGTTTCTGCCGCCAGAGCGCTCAAGAGCGCAGTGAGACAAAATGGCGACAGGAGCCGAGAAAGCGTGTGTCGTGCTTGAAATGCACTCACATCAGTCAGTCATAACAGTGTAACGACACTTCAGGACGAAGTTCAACAAAGATCCACCAATGCTAACTCCATTCGGTGATGGTATGCGCAGTTTAAAGCTTCTGGATGCCTCTGTAAGGGGAAATCAACCGGTTGGCCTGCAGTGAGCGAAGAAACGGTTGAACGCGTGCGGGCAAGTTTCACGCGTAGCCCGCGGAAGTCGACGAATAAAGCAAGCAGGGAGCTAAACGTACCACAGCCGACGGTTTGGAAAATCTTACGGAAAAGGCTAAAGCAGAAGCCTTACCGTTTACAATTGCTACAAGCCCTGACACCCGATGACAAAGTCAGACACTTTGAATTTTCGGCGCGGTTGCAACAGCTCATGGAAGAGGATGCGTTCAGTGCGAAACTTGTTTTCAGTGATGAAGCAACATTTTTTCTTAATGGTGAAGTGAACAGACACAATGTGCGAATCTGGGCGGTAGAGAATCCTCACGCATTCGTGCAGCAAATTTGCAATTCACCAAAAGTTAACGTGTTTTGTGCAATCTCACGGTTTAAAGTATACGGCCCCTTTTTCTTCTGCGTAAAAAACGTTACAGGACACGTGTATCTGGACATGCTGGAAAATTGGCTCATGCCACAACTGGAGACCGACAGCGCCGACTTCATCTTTCAACAGGATGGTGCTCCACCGCACTTCCATCATGATGTTCGGCATTTCTTAAACAGGAGATTGGAAAACCGATGGATCGGTCGTGGTGGAGATTATGATCAGCAATTCATGTCATGGCCTCCACGTTCTCCCGACTTAACCCCATGCGATTTCTTTCTGTGGGGTTATGTGAAAGATTCAGTGTTTAAACCTCCTCTACCAAGGAACGTGCCAGAACTGCGAGCTCGCATCAACGATGCTTTCTAACTCGTTGATGGGTACATGCTGTGCCGAGTGTGGGAGGAACTTGATTATCGGCTTGATGTCTACCGAATCACTAAAGGGGCACATATCGAATATTTGTGAATGCCTAAAAAAACTTTTTTAGTTTTTGTATGTGTGTGCAAAGCATTGTGAAAATATCTCAAATAATAAAGTTATTGTAGAGCTGTGAAATCGCTTCAATCATTTGTAATAACCCTGTAAATTCTATATCTAAAAACAAAGATGATGTAACTTACCAAACGAAAGCGTTGGCATATTGATAGGTGTGTCTATCAACATGCCAACGCTTTCGTTTGGTAAGTTACATCATCTTTGTTTTTAGATGTATTTTTCCCACGTGGAATGTTTCCCTCTGTTATATTCAAATATAAATTCTGTACTAATTGTAAGCATTTGGAAGATGAAATACTAGTAATCTTAAAGAATCTGTTTAGCTCTATTTGACAACATGTTAGCAAAGCAAGTCCTTAATCATTTCCAAAGTAATTAACAGTTTGTCCAAAGTATTGTTTGCGTACTTATATTTGTTAATTTCATGATTTAAACATATAATTTGGCTTAACCCTCATAGTAGAAGAAACTGTTAAAAAGAACCAGTTTTTTTATGTATTCAGTTAATTTAATGAGATAAGTTTTAATTGTAATTTCTGTAAATTAAACTTCGAACGGTGTGTAGTTTCAGTACCTATTATTGCAAAGATATAGAAGAGCCCATTTTTTGATCACAAGACAGTCAATCCACAGCCGAGCTTCAGACGAGTAACCTCTGCTGGTTAGAACAACAGCAATGCTTCAACTTAACTGTGGAATAAGTGTTAAACAATTAGACCGTGTGTAAAAACAATGACAGTGTCTGCTCCATATGTGCCTGTTTATTCTTCAAGAACTGTGAATTATGTGGTTATGTTTTTACTGCTTGTAGATGTTCAATAGTGAACTATTGCAGCAGTATGTGGAGGTTCGCCTGCAAACTATTAATGAGGCTTATCGAAAGTTAAATAATAGTGCGCTGGCCATATATAACTGTGTATTATAGGAGGGTTGTGAACATAAAGTCAATGATAGTGAAACACAACTGTGCATTTGTCGGCTACATTATTTATCGTGTCAGTTTCCAAATTACAAACCCCATCTTTCAGCCAGTGTAGCAACGCAGTACATTGACACCGAGGACAACGTAAATAAAGCAGGTGGAACCGCTACAGACCCATCATCTTTTTTATATACTAGTACTTCAATTCCATCATCACTGTCTTCTCAGTAATTCTAATTCCTAACACAGCAGACACTTCTACCTTTTCTCCGACGAACCTGATGAAATTAACCTCCAATTCTTCATTCCTGTAACAGGTACTTAAACAGCCTCTTCCATAGTCAATATTACATCTTATTTCTGCCAGCCAGTCATTACCAAACATCCAATCCACAACCAAAGAATCAAGAATCAATACAACATGTCAAACTATCTATCTAAAGTCTTACACCTAATTTACACTTAATGACAGCATGAACTCTGTGCCCTCTTGTTGCAATTAAACCTAAAAGTGCTGTAATTTTCTGGCCGTTTACACCAAGTTCAATCAATGGCTCTGAGCACTATGGGACTCAACTGCTGAGGTCATTAGTCGTTCAATCAATGAATTCAACACCTCATTAACAACTTGCACATCTTCTCTCAGTATGTCAGTCCTAATATCTTCATTTTTGTATTTTATCATTTGTATTGTCCCATCTGTCCCATTAAGCTGTCCATACGTTCCAGAGCGAGCCTCATCTGAAACTAATTTTAGTTTAACAATGATTGCACATGTTATCAGTTTCTGTCATCCATATCTTGGAGTAGCGAATGATCCTAAAATCTTCCATCAAACACTACCCATTGATTCCGTCAGCCAAACTCATTTTCCCTCCTCTCACCATTTCTAAACTGATCATCATTGATACACAGTTTCATGAACATCTATCTCTTCGCATTTCATCATGTACTACTGTTGATTATTATTTTATTGATTCCATGTTGGACGTCCAAAATTATCGTGCTGCAGTGCATCATGATGCTGTAAATGTTTATTACAATGAATCAAATTTTGCTCCAATCCCACTGATGTTCCTTTGTTGTCAGTCTCTTCCAAATGATCTATAACTCTTAATAACTCATCATAATCATCAAATGTTTGTGATGCTAACTGTTTTCTTACTTTACATGGTAGAAGCTTTATCAAAATTATGATCAAATCATCATTGCTAACAGGATTGTCAAGATAACTATTATGTTCCCATTGTTTCTGACGAAAGTTACACATTGACTACTCATGCTGATTGTAATCGTACATGGAAAATAATTTATTGTACAAACTGCAGTAGTGCATCCGTCCTTCCTGCAACCTCAACACTATTATTATGTATTCCTGCTTCACATGTTTCAACATCTACATTTAAATGTAAATTTGCATTTTCTTACTGCATCTACATTTTGAATTCTGCTAATTAACTCCATTTCATTGACAAAATCCATATCAACATTGTTCTGGGTAATGCTGTTCTCTTCATTAATTTCAGCAATTTATAATGAAATTAATTATTCACTGTCTATAATACTTTTCCTGTTCAACATTGTTAGGAAATCAAGGCACCACTAAAAATGTCTAAATTCACTCACCACACTTTGGCGTGGCAATCAGACTCTGGATCTGAAGATCATTGCGGGATGCGACATCCTTTTCACCATTGCCCATGTATAATAGACAGCGGTGGCAGTGCTGTAATTATGTTAATTCTGCTGCCTCTTTCAACTCCATTTATTAAGAGACAGATATAATCTAATGATTGATGCTTTGAGGAAGTGAATAATGACAGGTACTTGAAGAACAGTTACTGTTCGGAGGTCACGAACGGTTCTATTTATTGTCGAAAACACAACACAGCAAATCCTATGAAGCATTCACAATTAATTAATATTCTTCATGCCACTATACAACTTCTATCATTCCACTCTGAAACTCTCAAATGAAATAATGTGGTGCGAGTTGTCATATATTAAACAGATTATCAACTTTAACCAAACGTTGCTGACTCATAGTTATTCTCAACCCAACTGTGTGGCTCAAGCAACACAGCTCTCCCGGCTGACTGCATACTGTCAATTGCTGCTCAGCATCAGTGCTTAGCAACAACAACCAGGCTTATTCAAGGCATTACCAGTGGGCAGCAATAGCTACATGCAACATAGTTACTGTGATTATTGAATTCGGTAAATTTATGCTCAACTCTTAGAAATGATAGTAAATAACTAGTTTCTGGAAGCAATAATAAATTATATCTTCACTTGATGTAAAGCTGCATTGCATTGTAATATTCAAAGGTGGACCATAAACTACAAACTAAATCAAAGACATGTAAAACAAAACAGTATTTTCCTTCCTCATTGACATACGTCATTGAGAATCTGCATCCTCACTTTAAGAAAAGTCTAGAAACTGACTTCCAATAATGCAGAATTCGTCCATGTGATGTTGAACCTTTACTTGAAAAGCTAGCCAGCAGACAAGTTAAGCCATTACCTATTACCTCTCTTAGAAGCTCTGGAGTGTACAAGAGAGGCATGAAGCATAAATCCAAGGCTTATAAGGAAGAAAAACGTTAGTGTATCTGCAGGAAGAAGTGTCTCCCATTAGGATTTGGTTGAAATGCAACTAAATGTCGTTGGACAAACTGCAAATGAAAATCAACAATGCCCTGCTGTGGGTCAGCCACAGCCTGGTACCAACAAAATGTCCAAAGAAGGCAAACTGTCTAAGAACAGAAAGAGTTGTAAAGCATGTGGAAAAATCGGGTCTACTGCCGGATGTTTGTGTCGCTCTGGCACAATATTTCGGCCACGTAACTCGTTGCCTTCTTCAGGTGCTACCTGAGACTGCCGTGTTGGAGGATCTTGTCCAGTATTTATGCCCAGAGGGTGCTGGGTGCTCTCTTTGCCGTCCGCGCCCGCCTGGCGCTACTTGTAATGTGTTGTCTCCGGCAGTAGACCCGATTTTTCCATATGTCAAGATCTCGCCGGGAAAGCCTGAAGAGTTACAGTTGTAAAGCACTTCACTGTGCTGAACTTATTCTTGATGACAGTTCAGATGATATGCACCCACATATATACTCTGCAAGCTACCATATAGTGCATCGCTGAGGGTATCTTGAATTGTGCCAGTCATTCCCTTTCCTATTCTACTTGCAACAGGAGTGGGGAAAAAATGACTATCTATACACTTCCATGTGAGCCCTGATTTCTCTTGTCTTATCTTCATACTCCTTCATAACTTTTCCAAAATCTACCCCTTTTTCTAGATCTCTCCAGTTCTTTTACTTAACCTCTCTTCCCTCCGCTTCAACCCTTCCGTGTGAAGAAGGTGCCACTGACTCCAAAAGCTTGCCTAATTATAGCCTTCTTTTATGTGTCTCTCTGTCACTGCTTGGTGAAGAGATTTTTTATCTATCCAGTGGTATTACTTTATCGAAAATGGATTGATTTCGTTGTCACATCCTCAGAAAATCACTCAAAGACGACACTTTCCTGTACTCTGCAGCGTCATCAGCAAACGATCGCAGATCGCTGCTTACTCCATTTGTCAGATGGTTTAGGTTTATAGAGAACAAGAGCATTCTATAACACTTTCCTGAGGCACTCTTGACAGTCCCTTTGTCTCCAACGTCCAGGGCAACATACTGAGCTCTGTTACATAAGAAGTCTTCAAGCCACTCACATACCTGAGAACACATTCCATATACTCAGACCTAATGATGATTGGGAATTGTACAGAAACAAGAAAACAGAAGAGAGAAACACATCTGAACAGAATGAATGAGCCCTACCAAAATCTGCAGCTTCAAATGAGCAAATTTGTTTGTTGACAATGCATATAAATGTAGAATGAGATTTTCACTCTGCAGCAGAGTGTGCGCTGATATGAAACTTCCTGGCAGATTAAAACTGTGTGCCCGACCGAGACTCGAACTCGGGACCTTTGCCTTTCGCGGGCAAGTGCTCTACCATTTGAGCTACCAAAGCACGACTCACGCCTGGTACTCACAGCTTTACTTCTGCCAGTACCTCGTCTCCTACCTTCCAAGATGTCATTGAAAGTTATGATGAGGATGGAGCATTCACGAGTGTCATGATAAAATCTTCAAATAATTAGAAGTGGACTGTAAATAATGATGTCTTTTGGGAAGAAATGCACGTCTTTCTGCCTTCTCTCTCTCTCTCTCCCTCCCTCCCTCCCTCCCTCCCTCCCTCCCTCCCTCCCTCCCTCCCTCCCATTTCCCTCTCTCTCTCCCCCTACCCCTCTTCCTGTTTTCTATCCCTCTCCCTTACTCCCCCCCCCCCCCCCCCCCGTCCCTGTCTCACCTGTCATCACCACCTTCCTTTCCTCTCCTCCCCCTCTCCCTCTCTTAATCCCTTATGTGCACTATCCTCTGTAGTCCTTACATCTTGTTGACTCAGCGGCTGCACATATGGTGAAAGAACTGCCTCACATTACCCTAGTACCACTTCATTGCCCTGTGCATCCTTCACTATTCACTCCCTACCTCTATCTACCTAGGCAACTACTTTCAGTAATCAATATTCAATTATCAGTCTCATTGCTACCACAAGCACGTCCATTCAGGGTGCCTGTGTGATTGTGTGTGAATTTATGTTCTCCTACTAGAAAAAAAGTAAGAACTTGAAACTAGTGTTCACTATTTTCTATAAGTTAGTCGTTGCCTTTCTCTTCTTTTACATATATTGATCACTTTTTTATTCATTTTAATTAACTGTGAAATTATGTACATTTTTATTTTTGGACTGATGATAGTGGTGCCATGCATGCTATTCCAAACAACAAAATAATATCAATTATCATTTTTATCCTATGTTACATTTATCTTGTAATATTTTTTATCTCCTAATCCATTATCTCTTTGTGCTGCCCTACATCAGGCAGTATAATCCATACTTTACACTTTAATACCTTTTTCATGTCGAGTTCCACAGCCACAAATTTATAAAGACAGTTCCACATTCCACTTTGGCTGTTATACACTCTGTCATTTACTTTATCAAGTGAACATTTCATACTCGTTAATGTCATATGTCATTTTAAATCATTGATAAGAATGGAATGGTGCTCCCACTCAATGAGTATGGAACGTTGTTCACACATGTGCCTTCTGTGATAGTGGTTACATATTAAAATGACAGTAACACATTTGTAAATACCCACACAGTGTGCCCGTATGAAATTACAGTGATAGGTGAAGCATAAGAATCTGGCAAATTGCCAAAATCAGCTGATCATATAATATAAATGGCAGTGATTGTATAACAGCCAAGGGCAAAATAGAATTGTCTGTACAATTTGTTTTAATTTCCAGTATCTTAAAACCCTCATCTTTCCTTTGTTCCATTTATTATAATTACTACTAGTGATAACATGAAGAAGGTGTTGGGAGAAGAGGAGGAAAAAATCATAACTCTGGGAGAAAGTCTTTCCATATGTGCTGCATAATTTTTGCTTTCCTGAATTTCAATCTTTTGAGGTGGAGGAGGGATGGGGTTAAAGATATTCCAGAAGATAGGTATTTGGTTACCATTCATCTTTCAGCTGTCTTATAGACATGGAACAATACACAAATCTCAAAGTGTATTTTTGTGACTACTCTGTCATAGAAGTATTTCACTGTTTCATGGAACAGACTAAATAAATCTGTTTAATCTAGAATTGTCATTTATGACACTTCTTCTACATTATGTATGTGAATCTTCTTTCAGAATGCTCCAATGCAGTGTGTACATACTAGAGGCATTGGAGTGTCGTTGACTTGGTGGCCTACTGAAGACAATTTGATTGCAGTTTGGGGAACCTCACTTGAAATCATCAACGTGCTCAACTGCGATAAAATAGCTGCTCCAAAGCTAAATGGGTTGTATCCCATCTCTTGTGTCAGCTCTCATCCCCAAAGGTAAAGTATTCAGTATGTTATGTAGAACTGATTATTTCTCTTTCAAGAGAGGAAATCAGAAAGTTAAAAACTGAGAGAGGCATAAAGTTAATAATGTTATTGATAGAAAATATGTATTTATTATGTAGAACTGGCTATATGTATCCCACCCAATTTTCCTTTCAGTTTCATGCCACATGTTTGATATCGCGTAAGTAAAAAAATGTGTTTAATGTGTTTGTATTTGAAGTGAGTAGTGACTTCCATTTCCTTATTGTCAGTGTCAGAAAATCATTTCCTCGGATGCTTCTTCTTCTTCTTCCACTTCAAGGAATTAGTGTTGTCCCATTCCAAAACCAAAGGAATTACACAAAACTGTAGTCAGTAGTCACCTTTTTGTTGGCCATCCTATATCCCATTTTCCAGTTTGGTTGAAATGTAATGCTTGCCATAGCAAGTGCTAAAGGTGGCATCCTGTTGATGTGGTCATACCATTCCTCTTCTTCTTTTTTTAAAAAATCTCTTCTGTCATTGCGGTTTTTATATCTAGTTGTTATCTTATATCTTCAGTCCTCAGTCGGTCCAAGAAGATGTTGCTCCTGTCATGCGCAGTGTTTGAAGGAAGGATGACATCAGAGAAACAAAAAATATTCCACTAAGGAAATCTGAATAAAAATTACAAGAATTTATTAGTGCTGTGTCTTAAAAATACAAACATGGGGCTTGGTAACATTCTTACAGGAAAATTAAACAGTGGAAAATCCAGGATGGAATAATAACAGTATTGTGAAAAGGATTGATTGCTACTCATCATATAGTGGAAAGGCACAACAAAAAGAAACAACTTGTTTAGCAGTCATTTTGTTGTGGCTGTCTGACTCAACAGTTCCACTATTTGGTGAGTGCAGTCTATCCTTTGTCTTTACAGAAAAAGTAAATATAAATGGAGAACTGATGACACTGTTGCTTCAAATGAAGGGTAGGGAGCTGATAAAATGAGAAACATACTGCTGCAGCTATATTTAGCAGTATTGTTGGCTTGTTAATGAGAAATGAGACATCTTTTATAAAAATTTATTCTGAAACTGTGTATTTATAACCTACAGGCATGGGATGGAGGGAATCCTGGAACAATTAATAAGATGTGTTCAGGGCTAAGAACATTGATACAAAGCACTGGATGCAGAGGTCGAGAACCCCCCTCTAGAGTGAAAAAGTTAGAAAATGAGCGATATTAGTAGTAGGAGACAAGACTTGGAAGTTCAGTACCATCAAAGGTACTTTTGGAATGAAAAGCGATTTTGTGCACTGTCAGATTAGTAATACATGTAAAAATTTGTAACATGAAGCACGTAAGGTTTATTTCATGTATTACATGCCAGGGATAAGATTTTGCATGAATGCTACCAGTGACTGAAGTTTCTTTCATCTAATAAAGACAACTAGAATTTAATTATGTGCATCCAAATGAATGATCAGAGTTACAATGTACACCAAAGAATCACACAAAAAAAAATTTATGGGGAACGTATGAAATGAACAGACTTGGAGTACAAAGACAAGGCTTACAGTTGAAGCTGGACATGTCACATGTATTTTATTGTAATGCAAGTTGCAAGCCATCTGCAGTACAGTATTTAAAACTAGAACTGGCTAAACAGTAATCAATAACAATTCATAGCGTTCAACAACTTTAAATGCATGGAAAGGATACATTCCTACTCTCCACATAGAGAAGGCGTTGAGCTGCAGACTGACACAATGCAAAATACTGATAAAATATTAAGCTTTTGAACAAAATCCTTCTTCTAAAATAGAAAACACACCCACGCATTCCAGTGCCTGGAGACAGAGGCCATGTGTGAGTAAGTTAAGTTTGCATGTTTTCCATTTCGAAAGAAGGACTTGCCTAAAAGCCTAATATTTCAACAGTCGTTTTCATTGTGCCTGTCTAAGACTCAGTGCCTCCTCTGTGTGGTGAGTAACAGTCTATCCTTTCCGTATTGTAGTTATTCAATCCAGGAATTTCCATTGTTTCACTTTAAATGTATGACACATTATAGAAAATTTTTCAAGAGAGAATTCTCTCACAAGCAATAAAACATATTAGATTATGGGTCCTGTCTTACATTAAAATTATCCACTTCTGTCTTTGTGAATCTCATCATACATGCAACTATACCAGGTTGACAACCTGGGAGGGCATTGTCTCTTGAAACACAGTGATGTAGTATGTGAAGTACATTTTACGTAACTGAATACTATCACCAGTTACTACTAATAAAATATGGCAGTTATTATCATACACCCAACAAACAGATAATGTTAAACACATGAATCATTTTTCTTTATATTTCTAGCAGTTTGATGTTATGAATATTAAGTATACAATCATTTAGTGTTATAAAATGAGTGTAAAACATATATGTTTGAATTTTCCAGTACTTACATGGTTGCCATTGGAAATGTTAGAGGATCCGCAACAGTATGGAGAGTTCCTTTGAAAATGGAACTTGGGAATCAGTAGAGGAACGAGAAATGGGAAATCTAATTTAATATTATAAGAACAGTGTATTTTAAATAAACAGTATTATTTGCTGAATATTATCCAGATATTATAAACACAAATCTCCTTGGAATGAGAGAGAGAATGTGTGTGTGTGTGTGTGTGTGTGTGTGTGTGTGTGTGTGTGTGTGTGTGTGAGAGAGAGAGAGAGAGAGAGAGAGAGAGAGAGAGAGAGAGAGAGAGAGTAATGTTTGCATGGAAAATGAGAATGAAGATGATAGAGAACTTAAAAAGGCGTAAGGTGAAGTTCCACATGAGGTAAGTCAGCCAAGACTGTACATAAAAGAGCAGCAGTTAATGTTATTGATTCTTCAGTAAACTCTTCAAATGAGGAAATATGACAAAGAACATATAAATAAAAATTAGTTTTATATAGAAACTACTTCTGAATCCAGTGGTCAAGTGTTGTGTAGCATCTGTTGAAGATGCAAATTGTTATCCATGTTAATAGACTCAAACAGCTTCATGTACCGTAAATCACTAAATAAACATGTACCTTGCAGAGCAGTATCCCTATTGCATCCTTTTTGGCTACATCCTCATTTTTTGATTGTCTGTTTCAGTTGCATATGATGGGACTTTCTTGAGTTGTCGGGTGTACAGCCAGATGTTATCTTCCTTGTCTGATGTTGTGTTTATGTGACCTGTCACCCTCATTAGGTGCTACATTAGTGTGATCATTGGATGGAGTTTGTCCATAATTTATACCCTCTGTCTTCCCACTCTGCCTGTGGTCTGCTCCCACAGGCACTGTTTGTGGTCCGTTTCCATTTTGGTTGTCCTGGGATGTTCTGGTGCTACTCTGTTCAACCGTACAGTGTGCCTGATGTTCCTGTGCTGATGAGTTCTGCATTCATCGTGTTTTTAATAGATCCAGTGCAGAATCCCAAGCTTTACTCAGCTGAGAGCACATGTCTGATTGATTAAGTGCTCCATCAGTTAAACCTCGATCGACTCTCTCACAACATTGTCCTAATGTCTGGGTACCTGGCTAGGATTATCATCTCTTTGTAGTTCATGAAACATGAGGAGATTCTGGGTGGAAAAACTGTGAAATTTTTGGTGTGGGTTTCTTCATCAAATTGAAATTAATCGGTAATTTTCTTGTATTAACATTTTCTTCAGAATAATTTTCAACAATCTTAGATGAAGATTAACTTTTATTATAGATTCAGGTAAAGAGATCTGTTGTGAGTGGATACTAATTTGTCACTAACATAAAACTAAAGACTTTTTACAAGAGGTTTAACATAAATGATACTCGGCAAAGCTACGATCCCCCTTGTAAATATCTTCTGCAGATGGGGATGAAATGTTGGGTTTTTAAAGTGTAATCCCTTTGACCATGGCATAATAGCCCAGAATATTTTATTAATTGTGACAATTCTGGCTGTGAAAGTTTACATTTTACATAAATGATATTGGCATTCTTGTCTTGATGTTTCATTGGTGACCCTTCTAGGTTACTATTCTGAGGCCCTCCTAGGTAGTCTGAGCAGTTGGTAGCGCCATGTGGCACTTCCTTTGATGAAAATGATTTCTAATAATTGGCGGCTCTCTGTTGAAAATGTTCTGTTTGCAACTGCAAAATTGACATGCGACTTGAAGTTAGAACACAAAAATTCAGCAATCGTTTTAAAAATATGGTAAATTCAAAACAAATGTCTACAGAATCAGATCCTGAACCAAAACAGAATTATAAAAATGTTTTTGTACGTGTTGGAACAAACTTAATGATTGAATATAATAGAGGGAAACATTCCACGTGGGAAAAATATATCTAAAAACACAGATGATGTGACTTACCGAACGAAAGTGCTGGCAGTTCGATAGACACACAAACAAACACAAACATACACACAAAATTCAAGCTTTCGCAAGAAACTGTTGCCTCATCAGGAAAGAGGGAAGGAGAGGGAAAGACGAAAGGATGTGGGTTTTAAGGGAGAAGGTAAGCAGTCATTCCAATCCCGGGAGCGGAAAGACTTACCTTAGGGGGAAAAAAGGACAGGTATACACTCGCACACACACACACACATATCCATCCGCACATACACGGACACAAGCAGACATTTGTAAAGGCAAAGAGTTTGGGCAGAGATGTCAGTCGGGCGGAAGTAAAGAGGCAAAGATATTGTTGATAGACAGGTGAGGTATGAGCGGCGGCAAATTGAAATTAGCGGAGATTGAGGCCTGGCGGATAACGAGAAGAGAGGATATACTGAAGGGCAAGTTCCCATCTCCAGAGTTCTGACAGGTTGGTGTTAGTGGGAAGTATCCAGATAACCCGGACGGTGTAACACTGTGCCAAGATGTGCTGGCCGTGCACCAAGGCATGTTTAGCCACAGGGTGATCCTGATTACCAACAATTGTGGGATGCGGAAGCTGTTTTCAGGTTGTTGGTGTAATGGTTCAGGGATTCCGGACTGGAGCAGATTCGTTTGCTATGAAGACCTAGGCTGTAGGGAAGGGACCATTTGATGTGGAATGGGTGGCAGCTGTCATAATGGAGGTACTGTTGCTTGTTGGTGGTCGATCACCTGCCACCCTACCAAAAACCTCTTTCCTCATTACCTTAGCCAGCTTCATCCTGACCCACAACTTCTTCACTTTCGAAGGCCAGACATACCAACAATTAAAGGGAACAGCCATGGGCACCAGGATGGCCCCCTCGTACGCCAACCTATTCATGGGTCGCTTAGAGGAAGCCTTCTTGGTTACCCAGGCCTGCCAACCCAAAGTTTGGTATAGATTTATTGATGACATCTTCATGATCTGGACTCACAGTGAAGAAGAACTCCAGAATTTCCTCTCCAACCTCAAGTCCTTTGGTTCTATCAGATTCACCTGCTCCTACTCAAAATCCCATGCCACTTTCCTTGACGTTGACCTCCACCTGTCCAATGGCCAGCTTCACTCGTCCGTCCACATCAAAGCCACCAACAAGCAACAGTACCTCCATTATGACAGCTGCCACCCATTCCACATCAAACGGTCCCTTCCCTACAGGCTAGGTCTTCGTGGCAAACGAATCTGCTCCAGTCCGGAATCCCTGAACCATTACACCAACAACCTGAAAACAGCTTTCGCATCCCGCAACTACCCTCGAGACCTGGTACAGAAACAAATAACCAGAGCCACTTCCTCATCTCCTCAAACCCAGAACCTTGCACAGAAGAGCCATAAAAGTGCCCCACTTGTGACAGGATACTTTCCGGGACTGGATCAGACTCTGAATGTGGCTCTCCAGCAGGGATACGACTTCCTCAAATCCTGCCCTGAAATGAGATCCATCCTTCATGAAATCCTCCCCACTCCACCAAGAGTGTCTTTCCGCCATCCACCTAACCTGCGTAACCTCTTAGTTCATCCCTATGAAATCCCCAAACCACCTTCCCTACCCTCTGGCTCCTACCCTTGTAACCGCCCCCGATGTAAAACCTGTCCCATGCACCCTCCCACCACAACCTACTCCAGTCCTGTAACCCGGAAAGTGTACACGATCAAAGGCAGAGCCACGTGTGAAAGCACCCACGTGATTTACCAACTGACCTGCCTACACTGTGAAGCTTTCTATGTGGGAATGACCAGCAACAAACTGTCCATTCGCATGAATGGACACAGGCAGACAGTGTTTGTTGGTAATGAGGATCACCATGTGGCTAAACATGCCTTGGTGCACGGCCAGCACATCTTGGCACAGTGTTACACCGTCCGGGTTATCTGGATACTTCCCACTAACACCAACCTGTCAGAACTCTGGAGATGGGAACTTGCCCTTCAGTATATCCTCTCTTCTCGTTATCCGCCAGGCCTCAATCTCCGCTAATTTCAATTTGCCGTCGCTCATACCTCACCTGTCTTTCAACAACATCTTTGCCTCTTTACTTCCGCCCGACTGACATCTCTGCCCAAACTCTTTGCCTTTACAAATGTCTGCTTGTGTCTGTGTATGTGCGGATGGATATGTGTGTGTGTGTGTGTGCGAGTGTATACCTGTCCTTTTTTCCCCCTAAGGTAAGTCTTTCCGCTCCCTGGATTGGAATGACTCCTTACCCTCTCCCTTAAAACCCACTTCCTTTCGTCTTTCCCTCTCCTTTCCTCTTTCCTGATGAGGCAACAGTTTGTTGCGAAAGCTTGAATTTTGTGTGTATGTTTGTGTTTGTTTGTGTGTCTATCGACGTGCCAGCGCTTTCGTTTGGTAAGTCACATCATATTGTTCTTTAATTAAGCGTTCAAGGAAATTGGTGCCACCACAGTACACATTGTGCCTTCAGCACAATGCAAGCTCAATAACATTAAATTCAGTAATTACAATTTGTGTAGTTTACATTAACCTAAAACAAGTTCAAGTGTTTATCATGCGTGTTTATGTATTGTGAAACGATTTCAGGCTGTGGTAGTGTTTTTAATGAATAATGTCCTCCTGCTAGGCAATATCAAACATACAGAATTAAGTGCTCCCTGTTCAGTCACTTCAAAGAGATTATCAGTGTTACTAATAATCAAATATAAACGTAAAAATAAGTTGGTCACGCGCCATTATCATTATTTACTCCAAAAATTCCGTGTAGTAGTTGGATCACGATAGGGTGTCTATTCAAACCTACTACACGCGAGACCCGCTTTCCGGAAGTCCGATGCCGCATGGTCTAGTAATAATACAGTAAATTCGGGTAGTGGCATTGCAACATGTAGAAGCAACAGGCCAAGAAATAAATTTAAGTAATACCTCACTGTACATCCTAAACATTTACAGACCACCAAATGGGTGCATAAACTCTTTCATTAAAAACATTGTTGAACTCTTCCATATCATTCTAAGCGAAAGTTTTGCACTTTTACTACTAAGTGACATAAACATATGAAGGTTGGAACTTTAATAGTGGCAACTACTTATTTACAGCTTGTACGAAATAGATATGTGTTTCAAAGTTTTACTGACCTTTGAAGTAGTCACCAGGCTTGTGTATAACCTGTTGCCAACAATGTGGAAGTCGTAGGATATTCTTAGCAGTGCCAGTTGTGTTGTCAGTTTGAGTGGTGCCGTCTATTGCCCAACAAATTTGTAGCAGTTCTGAAGTGAATGCCGTGAAGTGTTTCCTTCAGTTTAGAAATCGAGTTGAACTCACAAGGGCTTAAGTAGGGGAGTGCAGTAGGTGGTATAGCACTTAGCAGCCCCATCAGTCAAACAAATCAGTAACAGCTTGCACAGTACGTGCTTGTGCATTGTCCTGCAAAATGATGGTCAGATCCTGCAGAAAGTGTCATCACTTCTGTCTCTACGACTAGCTTAGAGACAAAAGTGATGACATTTTCTGCATGACCTGACCATCATTTTGCAGGACAATTTTCAAGCACGTATTGTGCAAGCTGTTACTGATTTGTTTGAGTGATGGGGCTGCTAAGTGCTGTATCACCTACTGCACTCCCCTGACTTAAGTCCTCGTAAGTTCAACTACATTTCTAAACTGGAGGAAACACTTCACAGCATTCACTTCAGAACTGCTGCAGATTTGTTGGGCAATAGACCGCGCCGCTCAAACTGTCAACCCAACTGGCACTGCACATTCTTGAAACTTCTGACTAAAAATGACAAAATTATCAAAATAGTGACAGACACAATTGAAGTTCAAATCAGTAAAAATATTATTTAAAACACACGATAGCGCTGCTCCCCCATGGACAACCCAAATGGTGCTTGATTGTACCCATATAAATTCCAGTCTGTTACAAGAGATGTATAGTATTGTATTGCGTGTTAACCGGGGACCTAAAAACAACGGAGAGGTCCTCGCCGCAGCCACAGTGGTCCACAACCCCACGACGACTACCACAGTCCACTTCACCCCTCCGCCGCCCCACACCGAACCCAGGATTATTGTGCGGTTCGGCCCCCGGTGGATCCCCCAGGGAACGTCTCACACCAGGCGAGTGTAACCCCTATGTTAGCGTAGTAGAGTAATGATGGTGTACGCGTATGCGGAGAACTTGTTTGCGCAGCGATCGCCGACATAGTGTAACTGAGGCTGGATAAGGGGAACCAGCCTGCATTCGCCGAGGCAGATGGAAACCGCCTAAAAACCATCCACAGACTGGCCGGTTCACCGTACCTCGACACAGATCCGCCGGGCGGATTCGTGCCGGTGACCAGGCACTCCTTCCCACCCGGAAAGCCGTGCGTTAGACCGCACGGCCAGCCGGTCGGGCTACAAAAGATGCAACTGACAGATTCTTCAGCAAAGGGCAACTGGAAATATGCTTGATTGAGATCAACGGTCGTAAACAGGAGTGCGGGTCTGTCAAATGAATAGACTGCAAAACTATTTTCTTATTAAGCTCTCGGTATTCCACCACTGGTCAACTCCCCATGTGGCTTTGGAACTAAGAAAATAGACAATGCATAGGATGACTGGGAAGGTCTAATTATGCCATCTCTCAACATTTGTTCCACTGCTGCCTTCAGTTGTTTCATGTGCTGTGGAGAGAGGCAGTATGAGGACTGTCTCACGGGGGTACTATAAATCAGTTGTGTTCCGTATTCACTGTACTTTACCAGACCTAATTTATCAGTAAGAGCATTATGAAAATCTTGGCACAGGTTTTCTAATTGCTCCTAATGCTGCCTATTTAAATGACAAATCATAGCCCATTTCAATACAGTCATCACTGCTCTCAACAGCGAGGTGCCATCTGCACCCTATGCTTACAAAATTCAAAGACCGAACTTGGCTCAGAATGAAATGAAAACTTCTTATAAGGCCAATTCATCTCCAGTCGCACGTGACCAACGAAGTCTGCCCCCAAAATCATGTGAGCCGACAAGCTGTCAGTCACCTTCTCCTGAAAGGGCAATGTAATCCTTTGAATGTGAAACCTCTCATTCAACTCTCCTAGTAACAACATTCCACTGCAACTAGCTAACTTACTCGTTTGCCTCTTCCCAGTTAATGAACCAAATTTACAAGTGTTGTTTTGCAAATCTAAGAGAAACTGGAAGGTACTTTCAATATCCTGACTGCTTTTAATGAACAAAACTCCACCCTCATCCAGTGAGGGGGTTTGGCAGTTTATCAAATAAATCGGACATGTGTTCACCTACCACACCATCACCATACCTTTCATTTCCACAACCTTGTGGAATTTTATCCAAAAACATCTGAATTCTATCTTGCAAACAATTCATTTGCACTAATATAACAAAGAAAATGAAAATAATTGATTATTGGTAATATAATATAAATGGATAGATAAAACATCTACATTAAACTTCGAAAAGACTCACTATATGCAATTCAGAACCTGTAAGAGGTTTCCACCCAGCATATGCATAAAATATGAAGAAGAGCAGATAGAAGAGGTTGACAGTCTTAAATTCCTGGGATTACAACTTGATAATAAATTCAGTTGGGAAGAGCACACCACAGAACTGCAGAAACGCCTTAACAAATCTGTATTTGCAATTCGAGTGTTAGCAGACATAGGTGACATAAAAATGAAAAAGCTTGCATACTTTGCCTAGTTTCATTCCATAATGTCATATGGTATAATATTTTGGGGTAACTCTTCAAGTCAAACAAAAGTTTTCAGAGTCCAAAAGCGTGTAATATGTATTATTTGTGGAGTAAATTCACAGACGTCCTGTAGAAACCTCTTCAAAGAGCTGGGTATACTAACTACTGCCTTTCAGTATATTTGCTATCTCTTTTTCCAACAAACAGCTCAGTTCATACATACAATACCAGGAACAAAAATGATCTGCACAAGGACTTAAAAGCACTTACTTTAGTTCAAAAGGGGGTCCACTACTCAGGAACACTCATCTTCAATAATTTGCCAGTAAACATAAAAAATTTAGTTACAAATAAAGATCAGATTAAAAGGCCAACTCCGTCTACTCCATTGACGAATTTTATAATAGAAACAAATGATGTATTGTATATATTCATCCTATTAGTATTGTTATTTCAGCTTAAAAAAAAAAAAAAAAAAAAAAGACATGTTCCACATCCACGAGGATCTCCTCAGCACGGATCTATGGAACGAAAACTAATCTAATCTAACCAAATGGCAGCAGGGGGACACACACACAACTTTTACAAGCTTTCAGAGCCAGTGGCTCCTTCTTCTGGCAGAAGAGTTGAAGGGGAAGGAAGAGGGATGAAGGAAAAGGATTGGAGAGGTTTAGGGAAAGGGGTACAGTTCAGAAAAATCACTCGGAATCTCAGGTCAGGGGAGAAATGGTATTGTCAAATGGAGAAATGGAGTTATCAAATGTGTGTATATACCCTCGATGCTACGTAAATCTTTGATCCTATTCATATAATGTGACACATGAGACTGAACTCGTGCCAATTTGAGAATATGAGGGTTCACTTACTTCAAATACTCCTATCACTGAAGCTAGGTCACTTATAGCAGATTGAATGGCAAAGATGGCCTCACTCACCTCTGCCAACAGCACATGTGGTGGTACCACAGGTTGGTCGACTACCTCACGAAGACACTGCACTGTGTCAGTTGCATTTCCACCACTATCTTGTTTGTAATTTCCAGTTTGTACTGCAGTTTGGCTTTGCGCAAATCCATCACTCCAGTCATCCTCTTGCAGTCATTCCAAAACAGATCGGAAAATAAATAGTATTTGCCACAGCAAAGACCCCAATCATAACACTAAAATACTGCCTAAACACATATGTCTACCACTGACAGCTCACCATAATTACAACCACACACTGCTACCAAGGTATGCTGCTGGAGGGAGCGGTAGGACTGGGTTGAGCCATGTGCTCCTTGCTAAAATAATTTTTATTTAAACATGTTCTGAATATTTATTTTCTCATAAAAATGTAACAATTTAGAAATTTAAAAGACATTTACTTTTTCCAGACCAGAACTGTTCCAGTACGGTCAGACAAATCAGCTTTGTGGTTACTCAGCAAGAAGAATTTACTCAGCACCGAAACGCTCGTGTAACACTATGAAATTCCACAACACTGAAGTGTCAGTAGACCTTCTTAGTGAGAAATTGACATAAAATACATACAAAACCATTTGCAAGGAGCAAATTGTACTTCAAATCTTTAAGAGAACTTTTATATCATGACAATTAAATAAAGAGTGGTTGATTGCATAGAACATAACAAAAAATTCACTCGGTACACACAGCAGCGTACACTGTTTCATAACATCTGCAGACCTCCAACACAAGAGAACAGCCCTGTCTAATAACACACTCGTAAAGGCAATTCTGTTGTTTGCAGGTTCTGCTTTGCTAACAGCCAGCCAGATGCCCTGAGGCAAACTGTGCCCAGTCTCGTTGTACTGCAAGCATGTAGCTGACACCCTCTTCCTTGTTGCCGTCCACCACGGGATGCAGTTAAATCCAGCGGCCGCTTCCACTACTAAACTCTCTTCCCAGTAGGTATTCGACCACCATCCAAAATCAGACCCCTCGTACTGCTAGCTGTTCAACGAAGGTTTGCTTGATGCTGCCCATGTCACGATGCACGTGGTGCACCGCCGCCGATGAGCTGCTGAACTGTGTATGGTGCTTAGTGGCTGTGTGATTTCTTGTGACAGAACAGTAATGGTATTCAAAGATGTACTGAGTTAAATTTGCATAACAACATCACTAAAACACTCTGTCTAAGTTTCAAACTAGAACGTCTTCATAACGAGTGAAGACATTGACATTTGCATACATGAGTGCGTAGCAGAAAACTCCAAATACACTAAATTCCTTGGAATAATAATCTATGAAAATGTCAACTGGTGTAAACACATTGAATATATAAGTGGGAAAAACAGCCTCAGACATATATGTACTGAAAAACTCAGCTACCTAGAAGACATACGGTAGATAGTATGAAAATGATATACTGTGCACTGCACCAGTAGACATTAAGTTATGACATAGTTTTGTGGGGAGAACTTCCGAAACAAAGATTAATAGAATATTCAAACTACAAAAAAGAGCAATAAGAATAGAGATGGAGATAATTATGAAGGCCAGCACTTAGAGCTCTTACGATTCTAACACTATCCCACATATACATACACAAACTCTATGTTGAACAAAATTCAGATGTGCTTGTGATATCAAAATGATAATACTCAACACCCCAATGACACAAGGAAACAGAACCTCATCCGTGAGCCCATACAAAACAGTACCTTCATATGGAGGACAGATGTCCTAGAAATCTGCCTTCAAACTTGAAGGAGCTAAACAATATAAATATTTTCAAAAAATCTCTCAAAACTTATTTGATTGAGAACCGTTAGAACAAGAATTAATGATTTTATGTGCACTACAGTTAAACTGTAAGACAAATTCCACTGTAATTACTGTATCAAAAAGAAATGTCACTTACATGTACAAGTACAAACAGCATAAATGATGTAAACAATAATTGTAATTTTCCATGAAATAGGTGTACAACATTATTGTAAAAAATTATTGTTTTAACTAACACAGAATACCACATGCATTGAAAGGATGTACTCGAGTTTCTGTGGTACTTAAATATTGTAACCATTATAACAACATTAATTACAGACATACTTGTTTATTTGTTTATTTATAAACTTAAAGGATACAGAAAACATTAAGCTCTAACTTTTATTGGAAAAATCTTGAATTTAATTTAGCAAAAATTGTGTACCCTCACAAATGATCATGTTTCAAGCGGTGTTTAACAATACCTGACTTTATTGCTTGTCGTGGACAAATGTGACATTGATATTCTTGATGACTGATGTCAAACAGGTTCTTGTAGTTTGTCCAATTTTAAGGCATGTCACAGTAGCAGGGTATACTATCAATTCCTGACTTTTGTAAACCAAGGTCATCTTTCATATTGCCAGTACTCCTATCAATGTGGCTGATGGGCAGGACACAAACTTCATATTGTATTTTCTTTGCATAGTCTGATCCTACATAGGGCTGATAAGCCACAGCCTTGGGTTTATACTTTAGGATTAAAGGAGACCACTCACTGAAAAGCAGAAGTGTTGAGTTATCGACAGGCACACAAAAAGAGAAGGAAAACTTGCTAGCTTTCAAAGTTATCCTTTGACGAGGTAGAGTAAATCACACACATACACACCTTTCTGCCCCTACATGGTGCCAGGTATAGTGACGCTACCAATGCTATTTGCGGCAGGTGGACTGGCTGTGGTGGGTGTAGTGTCAGACAGGGTGGATGGATGGAGGGAGGGGAAGGGGGGGTGGGAGGCAGTGAGAGGATTGGGGGTGGGTTGCTAGCAGCTTGGAGGCAGACAGTTGGTTAGGAATACAGGAGGGAGGGATGGCTTGATTGTAGTGGCCACTGGGAAGCGGCACATACTGAGGGAATGTGAGGAAATGAATTGGGAGGGGTGAAAGGACAGAGGAAGAGGAAACTGTTGGGTGAGATTGTGACCAGGACGATTACAGGAGTGGAAGATGTATTGTAAGGGAGTTTCCCATCTGCGCAGTTCAGAGAAGCTTGAGGTGGTGGGAAGGATCCAGATGCCTCAGGTTGTGAAGCAGCCACTGAAATTGAGCGGATTGTGCTCAGCTATGTGTTGTGCCATTGGATGGTAAACTTTCTTCTTAACTACAGTTGATGGTGGCCATTTGTCCTGGTGGACAGCTGGTTGTAGTCATACTAACCTGATGGAGTAGGATAAATCTGTGACATGACTAGAGTAGGTGGTACTGGGTGGGTGAATTGGACAGGACTTGCACCTTGGTGTGCCAAAGGGATCATATTCCTGTGGCAAGGCGTTTTGAGTGGGAGTGGCATAGGGGTAGACTAGGATGTTGTGTAGGTTGGGTGGCATCAGAACACCACTTAAGGAGGGGTGGGAAGGCTCTTTAGTAGGATGTCGCTCATCTCAAGGCAGGATGAGAGATAATCAAAGCCCTGGGGAAGGATATGCTTCAGATGCTCCAGTTTAGGGCGATACTGGGTGATGATGGGCACTCCTTTGTAGGTTATTCTTGGGGGTGGTGGGAGGACTGAGGGTGTGTGAGGATACGTCACAGTAAATGTGTTTATGGACTAGGTATGGGGGGGGGGGGGGTATTGCCTGTCTGTAGAGGCCTTTGTGAGGCCTTCAGCATACTGGGCAAGGGAATTCTTGTCACTGCAGATACATTGTCCACGGATGGCAAGGCTGTTTGGGAGGGATATTTTGGTGTGGGAGGCAAGGACGTAACCAGGATTTTGCCCAAAGGGGGGTGGATCTGAGGGTTTTTTTTTTTTTTTTTTTTTTCTGGCAATACAGTAACTTCACCCTATTGCCAAACAAATTAACATTAAAATATAATGTATTAGCTCTTTGCTCAGTCTTCTAATATAAAGTTTCCTCATAAAGTTAAACATGTTCAAATGTCTTTTGACAATAGCTATCTTTCTCCCACAATAATCCTGTACTTTAAATTTATAACTTATCTGAAAGCACATAAAAGCATTCCAGGTTCCTCAGTTCAATCTCAAATTTATTAAAGTGTCTTTAATTTAATAAAAACTCTTCATTTTCCTTATTTTATCAAGATTTTTTAAAAATTATTATTTCAGTGGTCAACCTGAAACTATAGCAACCAGAGTTATATATTAAACAAAACAGAATACACAGATATATCTAAAAAAAAGATGTTGTAACTTACCAAACGGAAGTGTTGGTATGTTGATAGAGACACTAACAAACACAAACACACACACGAAATTCAAGCTTTCGCAACCCACGGTTGCTTCATCAGGAAAGAGGGAAAGGTGAAAGAATGTGGGTTTTAAGGGAGAGGGTAAGGAGTCATTCCAATCCCGGGAGCGGAAAGACTTACCTTAGGGGAAAAAAAGGGACAGGTATACACTCGCGCGCGCACACACACACACACACACACACACACACACACACACACACATATTCATCCGCACATATACAGACACATGCTGTGTTTGTGTTTGTTAGTGTGTCTATCAACATACCAACGCTTTCATTTGGTAAGTTACATCATCTTTGTTTTTAGATATATTTTTCCCACGTGGAATGTTTCCCTCTATTATATTCATATCATTAATTTGAACCCAAGAATACACAGATACAATGACCTACAGTTTTGGGAGCTTAACATTGATTCACACATTGATTTCAACAAGACTTCTAATGTATGCAGACTCGTAAGTGAGTTTGTATTTATCCATGGTACTATGGTTATATAGCCTTGATGCTAATAAAGCCCTCTACGACGTACAACATATGTTGTCGGTTGTATAACTTTTATTTACAAATATGCTAGAGCTGTGATGGTGGACTTGATGTTCCAGGGACATTACTAATATCCAAAAATAATACAAAAATTTCTCTGCAGAACATCGTTCTTTTAGTAAAACTCGAAGAAATGATGTATCATCACATCCTTGGAAGAGATGTTACCTCTCCTTTGATGCGGCCTTTTTGTGTAAGTATCTTTAAGGGAATTGGTATCTTTCAAAAAAGAAATGAATTCAGATGGAATTGGCTGTTGCTTATAGTGCAGGACCAACCCCAGCATTTGCCTAAACTGAAAATGGGAAACTACAGAAACCTATTTTCAAGATTGCTGGCAGATGGATTCGAGCCACCTCGTATCCAAGTACAGGGATTGCTAGCGCAGTGCTTCAAGGTGCAGAGCTACTTGAGTTGGTGGGGAATTTGGAAAAAACTGGTTGTTGTATCTTGTTTCAAAAGAAAATGCATCACGACAAAAGATGGAATTCTGATACTGAACAGATTTAGTTTGATTGTGCATGTTTAGTCATTTGATAGTCCATGAATGCATGCATATTTTAAGATTTAATTGCGCATGAAATTTCTGACTTCAGTTGTTATAGTATTACAAGCATGTAAATAGATTTTGGCCTAACAAGGGATGGGGGGGGGGGGGGGGCGGCGGCAGTCAGCTCAGACCAATTGAAGCAGCCCAATTAAAAAATTTTTTGGAACTGAACTGTAAAATGTGCTGTAATCACATACCCCTTCTGTACTCCAGAAACCCCTCCCCATCATTCTGTATCTGAATTGGTTTTAATAGCGGAGTACTGCCCGGGTGATGAGACTGGGCGATATTTTGCCATTTGGACTATTAATGACAGAATGTTGAGCAATTCTCTTAAAGGAATGAGGAGCATCATTTAAAAACGTGTTAAATGCAGCCGAGAACAAAATAAAGTTTGATGCATTTTCATCCCGATTGCGGTATGCTCTTTAACACTACTGAGTCACTCGGCTTATTTTGGTTTCTTCCTCATAGTAACTTAGTGTTGAAAAACATGAATTGGAACAAATCATATTATGAACATAGCAGCTCATGGTTCAAAATGTATTATCTTCATGGCAAGTTTACCGGCCTGATTTTTAGCCCAGTCTTTTGCTTACTATTTTCACCTTGCAGCTCACAGTATGGTGTTGATTATATGAATGGGGACTTTTGATCTCCACAGACAGATATTTGCCCACAGCAATTGAAAGGGAATGAGAATTAGAGCTGCAAAACTAAAAGACAGTATACAAGTGAGTCTTGTAAATAATGCAGCTGATATATTTTACGGATGATCGTTTTCAATAAAATTTTTAATGTCAGTGCATTGCTGTGTTATTCATGTGGGAAAGATTGCACAAATGCATGTTTTTATACTTTGATTGAGTTTTACTATCTGTAGTTAGGACCTGATGAGATGTATTTCACTTTAGGTTCTTCAACCGAGATACACATTTAAGTAATTTTGAGCTGCCTTTTAACAACAAAGAAGGCAGATTCAAGTGTGGAAGCATTTTAGTATTCCACCTGGCAAAAGCAAGAACTAAAGTTCACAGCATATGAAACAAAGTGGAACAACATCACAGAGTCAATTATATGATGAAAAGCTGGGAAGTGTTAAGCAGGAAGGTGCAGTCAAAGTTCCATTGATAAACTGGGTTACCTGATGTTAAGAAACTGAATGTCAAAAAACTGTTGAAAACAAGATTTGGAGACAACTTGAAAGAAGTTGATGGTTTACAGGCACTAATTATCAATGAGGCATCAGGTGAAACTGATGGGCTGACACATGAGGACGATGAGGGGCTGTTTGCGTAGGAAGAAGGACTAAGTGCAAGACTGTAACACATTTATCTACCATCAACAACATGTTAATAACTTTACTTTCTTACATGATGGGCTGTGCCTGACAATAAAATAAAGAAACAATTGAAATTAATATTTCAGATCATATTACATGAAAACATGATTGGATCAAAATGTATTTTGCTAAGTGGATTGGCTCAAAACAGTTTAAGTATAATCTAAAAATTAAAATGGTGCCTTCATCCAGTGGGAAATCATTTTGATCATGACTGATTTTGAAACATAATCTAAAAACTTAGATCCTGCAGTAAAGAATTTTGACATATTTCATTCAGTTAGGATGAGAAACTTTTTTTAATTCCTGTAAAATTATGCTTTGCACACATTTTACGATATGAAAAGATGCTCCTAAAATGCAACAATCGCCATTTGGACAAGATCTTTGTTGATCAGCATGAATTTTGTGTGACACAAACAAATCCAAATGTATTTTTATGCATCAAACTTAATTTAATGTCAGTAATGGTGTTTACTGCTCTCCTGTCCTGTGAAATAGTGAAATATTCCAAACCCAAAGATCTACCAGTCTCCAAATAATAACACCAGTGATAACATTAAACTGCTGTAGATACGTAATTAGGCTATTATAGTAGTGTGCACAAAAACAATAAATGGCAGCACTTACATTAAATTCAACTGCAGGTAAGACCTGAACTGATTAATAAAATAACAGCTGAGGCCATGAAGGCCAACAATGTACAGTAGTTGGTCTTAGCTAAAGTATATGATAGTGCTATCAATATATTGACAGTTTAAATCTATCGATCGTGATGTTTACTATCAGTAGTGTGTATTCCTTTTTCGTTGTATGATTGAAAATCAAAATATATTTCAATTTCACCACACAGCACCTGGGTCGCAATTTCATTCAGTTGATAGACCCAGTGACCCCTCTTTGGCTACATCCTTGTGGGTGGGATGGCAGCCATCAAACTGCAGGTATTGTTGGCAGTTAATGGGTTTAAGGAGAACGGTGCACTCTACATCTACATCAATACTCCGCAAGCCACCTGACGGTGTGTGGCGGAGGGTACTTTGAGTACCTCTATCGGTTCTCCCTTCTATTCCAGTCTCGTATTGTTCGTGGAAAGAAAGATTGTCGGTATGCGTGTGTGTGGGCTCTAATGTCTCTGATTTTATCCTCATGGTCTCTTAGCGAGATATACGTAGGAGGGAGCAATGTACTGCTTGACTCCTCGGTGAAGGTATGTTCTCGAAACTTTAACAAAAGCCCATACTGAGCTACTGAGCGTCTCTCTTTCAGAGTCTTCCACTGGAGTTTATCTATCATCTCCGTAACACTTTCACAGTTACTAAATGACCCTGTAATGAAGCATGCTGCTCTCCGTTGGATCATCTCTATCTCTTCTGACAATCCCATCTGGTACGGATCTCACACTGATGAGCAGTATTAAAGCAGTGGGCGAAAAAGTGTACTGTAACCTACTTCCTTTGTTTTCGGATTGCATTTCCTTAGGATTCTTCCAATGAATCTCAGTCTGGCATCTGATTTACCGGTTAATTTTATATGGTCATTCCATTTTAAATCACTCCTAATGCCTACTCCCAGGTAATTTATGGAATTAACTGCTTCCAGTTTCTGACCTGCTATATTTTAGCTAAATGATAAAGGATCTTTCTTTCTATGTATTTATAGCACATTACACTTGTCTACATTGAGATTCAATTGCCATTCCCTGCACCATGCGTCAATTCGTTGCAGATCCGCCTACATTTCAGTACAATTTTCCATTGTTACAACCTCTCGATATACTACAGCATCATCTGCAAAAAGCCTCAGTGAACTTCCGATGTTATCCACAAGGTCATTTATGTATATTGTGAATATCAACAGTCTACGACACTCCCCTGCAGCACACCTGAAATCACTCTTACTTCGGAAGACTTCTCTCCATTGAGAATGACATGCTGCGTTCTGTTATCTAGGAACTCTTCAATCCAGTCACACAATTGGTCTGATAGTCCATATGCTCGTACTTTGTTCATTAAACGACTGTGGGGAACTGTATCGAACGCCTTGCACAAGTCAAGAAACACGTTACCTACCTGGGAACCTGTGTCTATGGCCCTCTGAGTCTCGTGGATGAATAGCGTGAGCTGGGTTTCACACGATTGTCTTTTTCGAAACCCATGCTGATTCCTACAGAGTAGATTTCCAGTCTCCAGAAAAGTCATTATACTCGAACATAATACATGTTCCAAAATTCTACAACTGATCGACGTTAGAGATATAGATCTGTAGCTCTGCACACCTGTTCTACATCCCTTCTTGAAAACAGGGATGATCTGTGCCCTTTTCCAATCCTTTGGAACGCTACTCTCTTCTAGAGACCTATGGTACACCGCTGCAAGAAGGGAGGCAAGTTCCTTCGCGTACTCTGTGTAAAATCGAACTGGTATCTCATCAGGTCCACCGGTCTTTTCTGTTTTGAGCAATTTTAATTGCTTTTCTATCCCTCTGTCATCTATTTCGATATCTACCATTTTGTCATCTGTGCGACAATCTAGAGAAGGAACTACAGTGCAGTCTTCCTCTGGGAAATAGCTTTGGAAAAAGACATTTAGTATTTCGGCCTTTAGTCTGTCATCCACTGTTTCAGTACCATTTTGGTCACAGAGTGTCTGGATATTTTGTTTTGATCCACCTACTGCTTTGACATAAGACCAAAATTTCTTAGGATTTTCTGCCAAGCCAGTACATAGAACTTTACTTTCAAATTCATTGAACACCTCTTGCATAGCCCTCCTCACACTACATTTCGCTTCATGTAATTTTTGTTTGTCTGCAAGGCTTTGGCTATGTTTATGTTTGCTGTGAAGTTCCCTTTGCTTCCGCAGCAGTTTTCTAACTCAGTTGTTGTACCACGGTGGCTCTTTTCCATCTCTTATGATCTTGCTTGGCACATGCACATCTAATGCATATTGTACCATGGTTTTGAACTTTGTCCACTGATCCTCAACACTATCTGTACTTGAGACAAAACTTTTGTGTTGAGCCGTCAAGTACTCTGAATTCTGCTTTTTGTCACTTTTGCTAAACAGAAAAATCTTCCTACCTTTTTTAATATTTCTATTTACGGCTGAAATCATCGATGCAGTAACCGCTTTATGGTCACTGATTCTCTTTTCTGCGTTAACTGTTTCAAATAGTTCGGGTCAGTCACCAGAAGGTCTAATACGTTATCGCCACAAGTCGGTTCTCTGTTTAACTGCTCAAGGTAGTTTTCAGATAATGCACTTAAAAAAATTGCACTCGATTCTTTGTCCCTGCCACCCGTTATAAACGTTTGAGTCTCCCAGTCTATATCTGGCAAATTAAAATCTCCACCCAGAACTATAACATGGTCAGGAAATCTACTTGAAATATTTTCCAAATTTTCCTTCAGGTGCTCAGCCACAACAACTGCTGAGCCAGGGGGCCTATAGAGCCATCCAATTACCATGTTTGAGCCTGCTTTAACCGTGACTTTCACCCAAATTATTTCACATTTTGAATCTCCGTCAATTTCCTTCGATACTATTGCACTTTTTATTGCTATAAACACGCTTCCCCCTTCACTGTCCAGCCTGTCTCTGTGGTATACATTCCAATCAGAGTTTAGAATTTCATTACTGTTTACATCTGGTTTCAGACAACTTTCCGTCCCTGGTACTATGTGGGCATTGTGACCGTTTATTAATGAGAGCAGTTCTGGGACCTTTCTATAGACGCTCCTGCAGTTTACTATTACCACATTAATATTGTTATTCCCTGTTGCGTTTTGCCTACTACTACCTTGTTATGTCTCAGGAGGCATCTTGTCGGGCCTAGGGAGGGAATTCTCCAACCTAAAAAACCCACATATGCACTCCACACATACTCCGCTACCCTTGTAGCCAGTTCCTGCGTGTAGTGCACGCCTGACCTATTCAGGGGGACCCTACGTTTCTCCACCCGATAGTGGAGGTCGAGAAATTTGCACCCCAGATCTCCGCAGAATCGTCTGAGCCTCTGGTGCAAGCCTTCCACTCGGCTCCAGAGGACCGCGATTGGTTCTGGGAATGATACTACAAATAGTTAGCTCAGATTCCACCCCATGAGCGAGGCTTTCCGCCTTCACCAACTCTGCCAACCACCTGTATGAACTGAGGATGACCTCTGAACCCAGACGGCAGGAGTCATTGGTGCCGACTTGAGCAACAACTTGCAGTCAGGTGCACCCAGTGCTCTCTGTCATTGCTGGCAGGGCCTCCTCCACATCTTGGATGAGACCCCCCGGCAAGCAGACAGAGTGAACACTGGCCTTCTTCCCCGACCTTACTGCTATTTCCCTATGGGGCTCCATCACTCACCTAACATTGGAGCTCCCAATCACTAATAAACCCCTCCCCCCATGTGCCTGCTCGGACCTTGCTGAAGGAGCAGCCACATATCCACTCACAGGCAGGGCGGGCGATGCCACATGGCCAGCCTCCACATTGACCCTCCGCATCGTGTGCCGCGAATGCTGCTGAACCCGTCACTCCCCTTGGGGAAAGGGTGGCCCAATCGGGCCTGGTTCCCACGAAAATGTCTTGACAGCAGGGACCGTGGGTGAAGCATGTAACACCTGGGGTGCACCATGCAATGCATCACACTCCCCACTGCCGCTACACTCCGAGGCAGCAGCCTGAAGACAGCTGACCGCAGCCAACAGCACGTTCAGATGTTCGCGAACAGTGGCCGGCTCCTCCTGCATCTGTAGACAGCAGTCACACATCGTATCCATCGTAAGAAATCAACAATTTACTGTAGAGAGTTAATCAACTTTTAACTAGACTGCTAATTCACTAAAGGTGGCTGATAGCTAACTAAACTGTGGTTACTAGACACTTCTTGTTGGAAACAATGAAAAGAAGCTCTACTTGTCTCTTGTCTGTCTTCAAAACAAACACGAGATCTATGGAACACTATTACTAGTACTCGAAAATTAAAGCTTCCTAAAAGCAAAAACACACGGAAAGAGAAGTGACAAATAAGAAAAACACAGTTAATACTCAAATTTACATAGCTCGCTGTACAGCAGATGTGGAGCAGACACTGACACTCATTGAGTGGAGAGGGACCAGGTGAAGTGGATGAGAGAGAAGATGTTGAGTTTGGGAAGGAATATGGACAGGGTGTCTTGGCCTTGAATCCAGTTCATGAAGATTTCAACAATGACCATGAACTAGACTATGGGTTGGAAGTTTTGGGAGGCTAGGAAGGTTTCCACGTGATGGCGCATAAAAAGGTTGGCATAGGAGGGTGCTTTGTGGGTGCCCATGGCTGTGCTGTAAATTTGTCTGTAAATTGCCCAGTATGCAAAAAGCCTTCACAGATGGGCAATACCCCCAAATGTAGTCCACAAACAGATAAACAGATTTCCTGTACCATATCCTCTCACACTCTCAATTCTCTCATCGCTCCCAAGATTCAGCCACGAATGAGTGACCCCCTCGTCATCCAATATCACCATTAACTGGAACAACTAACCATATCCTTTGTGAGGGCTTATATCTCTCATCCCTCTCTGAAATGGGGGACATCCTATCCAAGAGCCTTCCCACCCCTCGTAAAGTGGTGTTCCGTTTCCCACAACATCCTATTCCACTCCCACTCAGAACCCATTCCCACAGGGATATTGTGGCTTTTATTAGTATTGGTTTACATGTGGTTTTTTTTTTTTTTTTTTTTTTTGTTGTTGTTGTTGGTTTGACATTTGCAAATGAAATACATCGCTCAAAGAGAAAGTTAAACATAAAGTAATAATTTAAAATACTATGTATGTATATGAGAAGAGTTAAAAAATGTACCACAGACTGGATATGGTTCCCAGGGAGTTTTTACACCTATAACTGTATGTGCCAGCTTTGAGGCAGACAAAGGTTTGGACTGGTTGGACAGTACACCTTAGTATCCAGATGAGTGCACACAGAAGACTGGCACAGCACTCCAGTCCGCCAAGTTTGATTGTACGTGCAAGAAGTCACAGCAGGCATATTGTGACAAAGTGCACTATGAAGTCAGCAGGATACTGAGAAAATACTACATCAAGTGTGTCCTGTCCACTAACCAACATCAGAACATTGCTGAGAATATTAAAAATGACCTTGGTTTTCAAAACCCAGGAGTTTGTAGTGTAGTGTGTGACATTTCATGTAGTGGACAAAGTACAAGAAGCTGGTGAGATCAGTTGCTGAGGACATTCATCCGTGACAAGCCACAAGCCATCAGTGAACACTGCTTTAAACTTGATCATTCTACAAGCTATGAACAGACAAAAATCCTGGCCCAGACACTATGACAGCGTACTGAGGGACTCAATCGAACTTTGACTGATAGAGAACCTAATCAGTCGGGACATAGGCTGCCTGCAGAGTAAAGTGTGGTATCCTGCTCTGTATCCATTAAAAACACAATTAATGTAGAACTCATCGGCACAGAAACCTGAAGCACAGTGCTAGGTGGAATGGCCTTTCAACAAAATGTTACAGGACAACCCAAACACGAACAGACCAGAAACAGACTGTGACCACTTGGCTTGGACTGAAAACAGGACGCCCTAAGGCAGAGCCTGCGGTAGAGGACTACTGACAGAGCGGGAAGGTGGAGGATACAAACTATGGATATTCTTCATCCGATGATCAGTCTCAAGTAGCATGTAATGGAAGGTGATGAGTCACATCAAAATATCATAGAAGGAATTCAAGAATATTCAACAGTACTCCTGACAACTCGAGAATGCCAACAAATCACTGAGGAAGCCTGAAGAATTGATGTAACCAATCTTTTCCCTATCTTTTGTTTTTCATATGGGCCTTTCTTCAGATAGTTTGCATTTCTAAAGCATTTACTATTATTCCTCTGTGATCTAATGAATAAATTACATGTAGCAAGTGAACTGTATTCTGTTTACTCTCTGTGTAATATGACATTAAAATATGCAAATTACTGTAACTCCAGAAAATTTCACAAAAATAACAATAAACTCAGTGTTACACGTGATGACTCAAGACTACAACACATAATGTAGCATAAATGAAACATAAAAACACTGTTCTCAACAGCAATTTTACATTGAATTTGGAATATGTGTGAGAGGTTTCAGCAAACAAAAATTGCGAAAGGTAAACACTCAACAACATGATGATTTCTGCTGCACACATGCGTGCACTCTCTCTCTCTCTCTCTCTCTCTCTCTCTCTATCTCTCTCTCTCTCTCTCTCTCTCTCTCACACACACACACACACACACACACACACACACACACACACACACAGACAGAATTCTATCAATTTTGTAGTTAGCTCATTTGAAAACTAGTGCAATTTCTTTTCAAGGTACAACTGTCCAAGCAACCAGTTAAAATTGGTTTCTTTGTTTCCACCTTACAATAGTCATTATGATAATAAATTGATCTGCCAGTTACTTATACTACAGGTAATGTCCAAATCAAGTGTGAGAACCACTGCAATACACAAGAGTGTGTGTGACGGCATTAGTTCAAATGTATGTGAATCCCTGAGAGACCAAACTGCTGAGGTCATCGGTCCCTAGACTTACACACTACTGGAACTAACCTAAACTAACTTATGCTAAGGACAACACACACACACCCATGCCTGAGGGAGGACTCAAACCTCTGGCCGCACGATACGTGACATGGCACCTCTAACTGCGCGGCCATTCCACACAGTGACAGTATTAGTAATGGCACTTACGAACTCTATAAGAAGCTGCTCTCCATAAAGCAAGGATCTGTGGAAAAGAGGCTATAAAGCAGTAAGACTCAATCTGATACCGTACTAGATATAATGTATTGTATAATTTTCAGATGAGGTGAGCAAGATTGGTAACTCCATGAACTGAACTGAACTGTTGCTTTTTAAGATATATCTCCATGGTATGAGACCTTTGATGGCAAACATTTTACAGATGTTTAATAAAAAAGGATTAATTTTTGAGTTCTCTTTTGATCAAAATTTCTGCTGTCACTTTGTAAGTAAAAAAAAAGGCTGATCTGCAAGTACAAGGTACGTGTTGTCATGCTCTCTGCAGGTACTCCCTCATGTGAGAAAAGTGGTGAGTGGTACATACTGGCTGGTTGTCTTACTCAACCTTTCTGTAGATAAAGGTCAATGATACCACTTTACAGTAAGAGCAGCAAGAGTTTGCCTTGTGCAGGATGGTGTTTGTTCTTATTTCTTTTAATGTAATTTTTTACACTGACAAAAGACAATCACATACCAAAAAATAATTAATGTTGAATAATGAAATTTCAGGAATCAATTTGTGTAGGTAATGGAAAATCCAGGAAGGAGTAATGACAGTATTATGAGAAGGATAGTTTACTACTCACCATATAGTGAAGATATTGAGTCACAGACAAGGATGACAAAAAGACTGCTAAACAAGTAAACTTCCAGCCAAAAGGCTGTCTTCTGGATTAGACAACATACACAAACACACATCCACAGGCACAACTCATATACATGTGACCACTGACTCTGGCTGCTGATGATTGGGGAAGCAATCTGGGTGAGGGGCTAAGGTAGAGGCTGGGGGTAGCAGGGTAGGGGCGGGGGAATATTAACTGCTGCTTGTGGGAGCATACAGGGATGAGGTGAGGAGAGAGTAGGGCAGCTAGGTGCAGTTGGGAGGTTAGACGGAGGGTGGGGACAGGGAGAGTGGGGGACGCAGTTAGAGAGGGAAGTAAAAAGACAGTGGATGTGTTGGTGGAATAGAAGGCTGTGTGGTGATGGAGTGGGAGCAGGGAAGGGGATGGATGGGTAAAGGACACTGACTAACGAAGGTTTAGACCAGGAGGGTTACGGGTACATAAGGTATATTACAGGCAGAGTTCCCACCTGGAAAGTACAGGAAAGATGGTTTTGGTAGGAATGATCCTGATGGCATAGGCTGTGAAGCAGTCATTGAATTGAAGAACGTTGTGTTGGGAAACATGGTCAGCAATTGGGTGGTCCAGCTGTTTCTTGGCCACAGTTTGTCAGTGGCCATGCATGTGGACAGATGGCATGTTGTCTGTCATGCTCTCATAAAATGCAGCAGAGCTGTTGCAGCTTAGCTTGTAGAACACGTAACTGGTCTCACAGGCAGCCCTGCCTTTGATGGTATAAGTGAAGCTTGTGACCAGACTGGAGTAGTTGGTGGTGGGAGGATGTGTGGGACAAGTTGTGGATCTAGGTCTATTACAGGGAAATGAACCATGAGGCAAGGAGGTGGGAGTAGCAGTGGAGTAGGGATGGATAGGATATTGTGTAGGTTCGGTGGGCGGTGGAATGCGTTTGTGGGAGGGGTGGGAAATGTGGTGGGGTAGGATATTCCTCATTTCAGGGCACAACAAGAGGTAGTCAAAGCCTTGGCAGAGAATGTGATTCAGTTGCTCCAGTCCTGGGGGGGCATTGAGTCAGGATAGGAATGCTCCTGTGTTGCTGGGCCGTTCATTTTGGGAAGTGCTGGGTGACGAAAATATGGCATGGGAGTTCTGTTTCTGTACCAGATTGTGAAGTTAAATTATGGTCTGTGAAGGCTTGAGTGAGACCCTTGTTGTCTATTTAGAGGGACTGCTCATCACTATATATGTGATGGCCAATGGTGGCTAGGCTGTAAGAGATGGACTTTTTGGCATGGAATGGGCAGCAGCTCTGGAAGTGGAGGAATTGCTGGTGTTGGCAGGTTCGATATGGAAAAAGATACTGATGTAGCCATTTTGGAGGTGGAGGTCAACATTGAAGAAGGCAACTTGTTAGCTTGAGGAGGACCAGGTGAAGCAAATGGGGGAGAAGCTGTTGAGGTTCTGGAGGAATGTGGATAGGGTATCATCACCCTTGATCCATGTCATAAAAGTGTCATCAATGGATCTGAACCAGGTGATGGGTTTTGGATCCTGTGCGGTTGGGAAGGATTCCTGTAGATGGCCCATGAATAGGTTGGCACAGAATGGTGTGGAAGGGACTGGGTGGTTTTTTTAGGTTGGAGGGTCTCAGGAAACCACAGAAAGGGCATCTGCCTAAAAGGGGGCAGGTAAAACACAGTAAGGTAGTTGTAGAAATGATCAGTATTGTAGTTGTAAATTGTCATAGCTGCATTGGGAAAGAACCAGACCTCCAAGCCCTAATAGAAAGCACTGAAGCTCAAATAGTTATAGGTACAGAAAGCTGGCTAAAGCCAGAAATCAGTTCAGCACAGCTGAAATTTTTTCAGTCGCCCAACAGTGTTCAGAAATGATAGATTAAATACTGTTAGTTTTTGAATATTTATTGTTGTCATAAATAGTTTACTTGTAGTGAAATTGAAGTAGATAGTTGCTGTGAAATAGTGTGGGTAGAGGCTATACTTGACATTCGGACTAAACTATTAATTCGATCGTTTTACTGTTCCCCTGACTCAGAAGATATAGTTGCTGAACAGTTCAAAGAAAACTTGAATCTCATTTCAAACAGGTACATCAATCATACTGTGGTGACTTCAGTCTACCCTCGATATGCTGGAAAAATTATATGTTTAAAGCCGGAGGCAGGCATAAAACGTCATCCAGAAATTGTACTGAATGCTTTCTCAGAAAATTATTTTGAACAATTAGTTCATGAGCCCATTCAAAGCATAAATGATTGCAAAAGCGTACTTGACCTCCTAGCAACAAATAATCCTGGACTAATAGGGAGTATCATGATGGATACAGGGATTGGCAACCAAAAGGCAGTTGCTGCTAGGCTAAATACCATAACACCCACAATCATCAAAAAGAAACGCAAAGTACATCTGTTTAAAAAAACTGATAAAAATGCTCTTAACGCCTTTTTAAGAGATAGTCTCCACTCCTTCCATTCTGATCATGTAAGCATAGAAAAGATGTGGAATGATTTCAAAGAGATAGTATTGATGGCAATTTAGAGATATATACCACATAAATTAATAAGTGATGTTACTGACCTCCCATGGAACACAAAACGGGTCAGATCGCTGTTGCAGAAGCAATGAAAAAAAGCATGCTAAATTTAAAAGAACGCAAAATCCCCAAGATTGGCAAAGTTTTGCAGAAGTTCGAAAGACAGTGCATACTTCAATGCAATATGCTTATTATAATTTCCACAATGAAACTCTGTCTTGGAATCTGGCAGAAAATTCAACAAGATTCTGGTCATACATAAAGCACACCAGCGGCAAGACGCATCAATACCTCCATTGCGCGATAACAACAGCGAAGTCACTGATGACAGTGCCATGAAAGCAGAGTTATTAAACACGGTTTTCCAAAACTCCTTCACCAAAGAAGACAAATTAAATATTCCTGAATTCCAATCAAGAACAACTGCCAAGATGAGAAACATAGAAGTAGATATCCTCGGTGTAGCAAAGCAGCTTAAATCACTTAATAAAGGCAAGGCCTCGGGTTCAGATAGTATAGCAGTCAGGTTCCTTTCAGAGTATGCTGATACAATAGCTCCATATTTAGCAATTACATACACCATATGCTCACAAAAAGATCCATACCCAAAGACTGGAAGTTGCTCAAGTCATGCCAATACCCAAAAGGGAAATAGGAGCAATCCTCTGAGTTACAGGCCTGTATCACTAACATCAATTTGCAGTAGGGTTTCGGACATATACTCCGTTCGAACATTATGAATTACCTCGAAGAAAACAATTTATTGACACTCAGCGCACATTCAGAAAATATTGTTCTTGTGAAACATAATTAGCTCATTATACTCATGAAGTAATGAGAGCTACCAACAGGGGATGTCAAATTGATTCCAGATTTTTAGATTTCCAGAAGGTTTTTGACACCATTCCTCAAAAGTGTCTTCTAACCAAACTGCTTGCCTATGGAATATTGCCTCAGTTGTGCGACTGGATTCATGATTTCCTGTCATAAAAGTCACAGTTCATAGTAATAGTTGGAAAGTCATCGAGGAAAACAAAAGTAATATCCGGCATTCCCTAAGGAAGTGTTATAGACCCTCTATTGTTCCTGATCTATTTTAATGTTGTAGGAGACAAACTGAGTAGCCCTCTTAGATTGTTTGCAAATGATGCTGTCATTTACTCTCTTGTAAAGTCATCAGATGACCAAAACAAATTGCGAAATGATTTAGATAATATATCTGTGTGGTGTGAAAAGAAGCAATAGAAAAGTGAAGTTATTCACATGAGTACTAAAAGAAATCTGCTAAATTTCAATTACACGATAAGTCACACAAACCTGAAGGCTAAATACTTAGGGATTACGATCACAAATAACCTAAATTGGAATGATCACATAGATACGTTGTGGGTAGAGCAAACCAAAGACTGTGACTCATTGGCAGAACACTTAAAAGATGCAACAGGTCTACTAAAGAGACTGCTTATACCATGCTTGTCTGCCCTATTCTGGAATATTGCTGTGCTGTGTGGGATCCGCATCAGGTGGGACTGATGGATGACATCAAAAAAGTTCAAAGAGCGGAAACTCATTTTGTATTATCATGAAATAGGGGTGATAGTGCCACAGACATGATATGTGAATTGGAGTGGCAATCCTTAAAACAAAGGCATTTTTTGTTGTGGTGGGATCTTCTCATGAAACATTCTGTTGGCACCCACCTACATGGGGAGAAATGATCATTACGATAAAATAAGAGAAATCAGGTCTCGCACAGAAAAATTTAAGAGCTTGTTTTTCCCGCGCCCCGTCCGAGAGTGGGACTATAGAGAGACAGCTTGAAGGTGGTGCATTTGACCCTCTGCCAGGCGCTTCATTGTGAGTAGCAGAGCAATCACATATATGTAGATGGTGCCACACGGGTACACATTGCGATACCCCAGGTTTGTTTGTAGGTGATGCCTTCAAAGGAGAAGTAATTGTGGACGAGGTTACAGCTGGTCATGGTGACCGGGAAGGAACTTGTAGGTTTGGAATCCTTTGGGCTTTGGAAAAGGTAGTTTTCAACAGCAGTAAGGCCATAGGCATTAGGGACATTAGTATAAAGGGAGGTGGCATCAATAGTGACAAGCTGGGCACCATATGTTAAACAAACAGGAACTGTAGAGGGTACATGGGGGAAATGGGCGATATCATGTATGTAGAAGGGTAGGGTGTGGGTAAAAGGCTGAAGGTGTTGGTCTAAAAAAGCAGAGATTCTCTCAGTGGGGGCAGAGTAACGGGCCACAGTAGGGCGCCCTGCGTGGTTGAGTCCTATTGCAGGCATATAGAAGTTAGGAGTGGTAGGGGTGGAGAGAGAGAGAGAGAGAGAGAGAGAGAGAGAGAGAGAGCGGGGGCTCTGGGGAGAGGTTCTGGGATGGGCCTAAGGATTTGAGGAGGGACTGGAGATCCTGCTGGATTTGTGGAATGGGGTCATTGTGGCAGGATTTTTAGGTGGAAGAATTTGACAGCTGACGAAGTCCTTCAGCCAGGTAGTCCTTTTGGTTCAAAACAGCAATGGTGGAGCATTTGTCAGGAGGTAGGGTTAAGAGGTCAAGATCAGTTTTTAGGTGGTTGATTGTGGTTCTTTCTGCAAATGTAAGATTAGCTAGCATGTTGAGGGATTTGGAGAATGGAAATTGCTGTCACAAACATGGATATCATTTCTTGTTTTTGACTTCCTTCATCCCAGTTTGTATGGCAAATGATTCTTCAGCGCTATATGGCCATAATGACACAAGTGGATTCCAGTGCTGCTCATTCACACTCAATATTTTTGTGCAGCATTACTGTCTCAACAGTTTCAACTTTTTTATAAAGTTGCCTTTTGTTTTCTTTGAGTTATTTCAGTTCTATGTATTCTTCCCTCATTTTAAAAAAAAAAAACCAGTGAATATTAGAGAATCTGACCATCTTGTACAGAAAATATGAACTGACCTGACTGTAGCAAAAATATATTTTCCCTCTACTATCTCCTTAATGAAAAAAAGACCATGAAACATTTGCCCAAGCGTTTTTATCTAAAGAAGAAAATACTTTAAGAGAAGTGACTTTTCAAACGTGTTCTGTAATTAATCACTCAGTTTTCTTATCATTTCTTATGCAAAGCCTTCTTAATTCTAAGAGAGGGCCAGTGTGGTGGTCCAGAATTTTTGTACAGTGATAGTTTTTAATGGGATTTACAGTTGTGCCATGTATCTTGCAGAGTTTGTCCTGGTTAATTGTCATGCTTAAAATATGTTTCTGTTCCAAGTTGGGATACATTTTCTTTGTTTCACTGTAAAGTTTATCCATTGAGATAACATGTTATGCATGTAAGTTTTCTTTTGTCAGTTACTTAGTGAAAGTAATACTACATGTTTCTAAGCAAATGTTAGGTTTTGCTTTCCCTTTCAGATACGATGATTTCAAACTTATTTGGACACTACACAGCTATAAGGGAGAGGTGAAAAGCTGTTAGATTTGATTTTTATTGACCCCAGAAACCCTGTTGTGTGTAGTTATTTACATTGCTGTTTACTTGAGTTTTGAAAGTAACGTATCTCTATTTCACCAATGATGACAGTATATCCGAAAATCGCTTCAGTTGTACATGTATTTGTTCAGTGATATAAAACTGTCACATAGCTCTGCTTTTGGTGAGCTGAGAACTACGGGAACACCAGCTCACGAGTAGAAATGGTGTCTCATCTCATAGATAAAATTATTAAGTACCAACTGCAGTTTAAGAGTGTCAGTGAAGTAGTCACTGACGTACCAAAATACCCCTCTCAATTTCCCTACTAAAATTTTCAGTGCTATAAACTTACGCACATTTATTTTTTAAACCAAGTAAATACAGATAGGCTATCTGATTACCAACATAAAGGCTGCAGGAGCTCATTACATCTGTACAAAGTAAGTCATCATACAGAGTGTGACAAAGAGTGCTTGTGATAACACTACCCTGTCCCCTTCACTGTTCCATTTGTGAATGGTACTCAGGAAGAACTACTGTCAATCTGCTTCCATGTCAGCTCTAATTTCTCTGATTTTGTCACTGTGGTCATTTCACGAGACATGTGTTGAAGGAAGTAATATACTTTTCTTCTTGGAAGATTCACTTTTGGAATTTCTGCCTCTCCATGCATGACATGCAATGCCTCTGTTGTAGGATTGCCATTGTAGTTTATGGAGTGTCTCCACACATCAATGAAGCAATCTTGTGATGAAACACACTTGTCTTTGTTGGACCTTCTATCTCTTCTATTAATCCAGCAATATAACGAAAAAGATGATTACTACTGCTGTATCTGCACTCTTTATTGACAACCCCTACAAACACAAAAATTACGTCCTCTTATAACTGCCAAGGCTAGAGAAACACTAACACAACTATTAACTGTCCAAGTACAGAGTCCTGTCGCTGACAACTGAATGCACACTGCCACAGAGCTGGTCTGACCTAAGATGTTTGCATATGGCGAAGAAGGTGTGTTTGAATGATGCCCCATTGGCATCAGCTTGATATGTTCTTATTTGCTGTCCGGGATGTAGGCTGCAGGCGACAGTAGCATGCTTGCTTCGCCCTGCCACCACCAGCACTGGATACAAATTCTGTGGTGGCAGGTTGCATGGCCATGCCACGTCATCTCTCCCTCTTCCTCAGAGCCGATGCCATAGACATCAGTGCATCAAAAAGGATGACCACACTGGCCAGATTGCTGCACATAGAAGGTTAGCACAATCAAGAATGCCAGCCAAGTAACCTGATGACGACAAAACTTACTGTGGTGATGGCAGTGATGCAACAGCAACAGCTACACGCCAACAGCATTGGCTTCCATCAGCTCGTCAGCATCCGAAGAGGCATTGTTCTCACAGAGATTGGTTGTCAGCTATCTCCAGCCCACCAGGGTACACAGGCAAAAGTGGCATGGACAATGGTGCACCGGCTGTGATGATGACCCTGCACTTTGGGGTTCTGTAGACTGTATGCCAGCAAGAGATAGAGGCAATGACAATAGGGGAATGTCTGCCTGGAGCTCCAATGAGTGGGCGGCATACAGGAACTATCATCAGACACTGGTTAAGGGTGTGGGAGGGTAGCAGCTCCACCTCAAGATTGTTGATACCCTAGAGTACATCCCAAGAAGGGACCCTCCATGGTGCCTGGGTCCAGGGAGAGGGCGACACCTGCATGATGGCCCTCCAATGGTGTTTGCAGCTGCTGCAGCAGGTTGTTGCCCCCCTTATGGCAGAGTTGATTCTGGTGGCAGGAGAGTGGCACCCTGCTGGCATCCAGAGTGAACATTTGCCAGCCGTGTGTCTTCAGAACTTTAACCAGCGCCTATCCGACCAAAGGTGCACATCCAGATTGGATTGCCCACAGCATATCCTGAAGGGTGCAGTCATGCGACAAGCCGTGGCACAGTAACAGTGTTCAGGGTTGTATACTGTGGAGGGCCTCCACTAGGCTGTGGCTTTCAGCAGGATGGTCCTGTAGGTGCTTAGGAACAGAGGCAACACTTTATTGGCAGGTGAATCTGCAACACTTTACTGGCAGGTGTCTGAAGAGCAATTTGTATTTAAACATGTGCACCATATGTTCTATCTCACCATTCGATTGGGAGTGAAATGGTGTGGATGTGCTGTGAATAACACTTCTGTATGCAGAAATTGCAGAACAATGCCAAGGTGAACTGTGTGAACAGAGATGACTGTCCTTGGCAGTCCTTCGATCACAAAAATCTGCATTAGAGCACGCATAGTAGTTTCTGCTGATGTGGAGCACATACGCATGACATGGGTAACATGACAGTTTGTCCACCACGACTAGAATGGAAAGCAGCTATGAAAGTGGGTCAAGGTCAGATGAACAGTAGCACGTGCAAGTATACCACCTGATTCACAACCAACCATGCATCAGTGACATTCTTTTTATAAAATTTACTGTTTATTTCAGTCATAGTGTTCCGTGCTGAGTGATTATTTTACCCTCATAATGTTCTTTATGAGTGATGGTAACCAGTCATGCCAAGTGCTGCACAAACAAGCAAGAGGAATAGCATTGTGTGTGTGTGTGTGTGTGTGTGTGTGTGTGTGAGCAGATAGCTGAAGCATGTGGTGTTAGTTTTAGGACCATTCAGAGAATGTCCAACGAAGCTAAGGTGTCTGTGCAAGCCTGCAGCTCAGCTGCTTATAAGTCATCAGACAAGCAACACAACCCCAAAAAATAAGAAGTAGGTGAGGTAGACAATTTTGCGAAAAATGTTTTGCAGCAAACAGTATTTAGCATGTATACTAAAAGCAAATATCCAACGGCTGAAAAATTAGCTTCTTGTGTGGAGAAATCCGGAATTTTTAATGGAAGCAAATGGATCATGGTGAGGATATTAAAAGACTTTGGGTTCAGATATCAGGAAACGAACATTAAGGAAAAATTACTGGTGGACTGTAGCAGTACTGTAGCTGAAAAGATTGTGTTTTTGAGAGCAATGCCGGAGATTGGACACATCTCAAATTTATTACATAGGTGAAACTTTCATCTGTTAAAACCATGCAAGAGTTATGTGCTGGAAGAATGGTACTGTGGACTAAAAGTTCCAGTTGGTGAGTGTAATAGAATTATAGCTCTTCATGCTGGATCAGCAGAAACTCTCTTTAGTCCCCAGAGTAAGCTAATTTTTAAGGCATCAAATGCTAAGAATTCTAAAGATGGCCATTCAGTAATGACATAAACTATCTCCAGACGTTGGTTTACAGAGCAGTTGTTGCCATATATCCCTGTGCATTTGGTTATTGTTGAGGATAATGCGAACAGCCACTCAGTGCAAGTGAAAAGAGCTCCAACTACAAATTCTAAAGAGGCAAAACATAGCTCCATGATTGTCATATAATATCTTACATTTCATCACATTCAGGGCAGAATCCCCATAAGCTTGCACACAGAGTTTTGAGATAATGAAATTGCAAAGCAGCATGATCACTGTTTTGTTAGATTACCACTGTACCATTGTCACTATAATCAAATCAAACTGGTGTGTGCTCAGGTGAAAGCATATGTTGCAGAAAATTTAATGTTGTAGATGTAGAGAGACTTGTACACGAAGCAATAGACAGCATCTCAGCATCTGCATGGACAGCTTGGGTAAGACACACAGAAAAACTGCATGATGGAGATTACCACAGAGAAATTGGCAGGGAAACTTTTATGGAACCTTTACATTACAAATCTTGCTGAAAGCAAGTCATCTACAACAGGCAACAAAGACGATGGCGTGGATTTCTTACTGTGAAGTATGTAAGTATTAATTACAACAGCTTATGGCTTTTTTGTGTGATTGTGTCTGCAGCTGCATAAAAACTCAAGTATTCTTCTTTGGTCTAATAATAATGCAGTTTCCTTCATAAAATATATTTCATTTAATGAAATATATTTTTCATAATGCTGTAGCAGGTTGCACAATGAAAGAAAATCAATTTTAATAACCCATTAAATGATTTATTTCTAATATCTTTAATGTCACATATTTTTAAAGCTTGAAAATGCTTTAAATATATTTGATCACTACTGGTAAGCAATGCAAAAATTCATTTGATTTCAAAACATAAACTACATCAATATTCGTGAAACAATAGTGTGTGTGTGTGTGTGTGTGTGTGTGTGTGTGTGTGTGTTTGTGTGTGTGTGTGTGTGTGTGTTTTACTAAGAATGCAGTTCACTGTAGAATGCTATGTTTGCTAGTGCACTGTCAGCTGTCATGGGGCCTGAACTGATGGAGGAATATTGACAACATTTCAACAGGTCTTTTACATCTACACCTGTATCTACATCCATACTCTGCAAGCCACCATGTGTTGTGTGGCAGAGGGTACCCTGTACCACTACTACTCATTTCCTTTCATGCTCCACACACACAAATAGAGTGAGGGAAAAATGACTGTCTATATGCTTCCATACGAGCCATAACTCTCCAACCTTATCTTTATGGTCCTTTCACAAAACATATGTTGGCAGATAGAATCATTCTGTTTGTTGGCAGCAATAGAATCGTTCTACAGTCAGCCTCAAATGCTGGTTCCCTATATTTTCTCAGTCGTGTTCCTCAAAAAGAACATTGCCTTCCCTCCAGTGATTCCCAGTTTAGTTCCCAAGGCATTTCCATCATGCTTGCTTGTTGTTTGAACCTAGTGCTGACAAATGTAGCAGCCCTCTGAATTCCTCTAATCCGACCTGGTGCTGATCCCAAACACTCAAACAGTACTCAACAATAGGTCATAGTAGTATCCTTTCCTAAAATTCTCCTAATAAATCAAAGTCAACCATTTGTCTTCCCCACTACAGTCCTTACAGGCTCATTTCATTTCATATTGCTTTGCAAAATTACTTATCAAAGTTATGCCTAGATATATAATCGATGTGACTGTGTCAAACAGCACACTACTACTGCTGCAATTGAACATTATAGGTTTGTTTTTCTTACTTGTGTGATCGGGAAAACTGTTGCTAGCACACAGGTCGTCAAAGATGAAGCACGAAGACCAATTAGCAGGCGCTGGATCAAGTGCGCCTATCACAAGTGAGGCCAGAGGCCCACCTACAAGCAACATGCTGATAATGCCCTTTCGATAGCATGTATTTAGCTCACCACTGCTGACAGAGGGTCTCACTGACTCATTCAGTCACCCAGTTGGCGTCTGTCAGTTTACCCACACAGCGGGTTTAGTTCGTCACAGGCTATGACAGTGCATAGTGACCAGATTAGTGACTATAGCAGGACTAGTTTACCTCAACCAGAATTGTACTTTGCATCAGTCTGCAAGAGGATTATTACTTATGAGCTTGTACCACAACAAGTGGACTCTATTCTAGTTAAGTAAAGTTCCAGTTCATGTAAATAAAGAATCATATTAATTCATGTGTGCATTTGTGTTGTAGAAAGGGGATACTGGCCACCCATAACAACATCCTCGCCCTTGCTTCCTTGTGGTACAAGGCTCTACAACTCGTATGCATTAACTTACATTTAGAGCTAGCTACCTGACCTCACACCAACTAGAAATTTTATGTAAGTCACCTTGTATCCTCCTAAAGTCACTCAACGATGACATCCGTACACCACAGCATCATCAGCAAGCAGTTTCAGACTGCTGCTTACCCTATCCACCAGGTCATTTATGTACCATACATAGAAAATAACAGTGGTTCTATCACACTTCACTGTGGCACTCCCGACAATGCGATTGTCTCTGATGAACACTCACTGTCGAGGACAAGATACTGAATTCTGTTACTTAAGAAGCCTTTGAGCCATTCACATACCTGGAAACATATTCCGTATGCTTGGACCTTTGTTAACAGTCAGCAGTGTGGCACCATGTCAAAGGCTTTTTAGAAATCTAGGAATATGGAAACCACCTATTCCCCTTCATTTGTAGTTTGCATGATCTCATGTGAGAAAAGGGCAAGCTGAGTTTCACACAAGTGATTCTTTCTAAAACCGCGCTGATTTGTGGACATAAGCTTCTCAAAAAATGGTTCAAATGGCTCTGAGCACTATGGGACTTAACTTCTGAGGTCATCAGTCCCCTAGAACTTAGAACTACTTAAATCTAACTAACATAAGGACATCACACACATCCATGCCCGAGGCAGGATTCGAACCTGCGACCTTAGCGGTCGCACAGTTCCAGACTGTAGCGTCTAGAACCGCGCGGCCACCCCGCCGGGCATAAGCTTCTCAATCTCAAGGAAATTTATTATATTTCACCTGAGAATATATTTAAGGATTCTGCAGAAAACCAATGTTAAAGATATTGGTCTGTAATTTTGCAGGTCCGTTCTTTTAACCTTCTTATATGCAGATGTCATCTGCACTTTTTTCTATTCACTTGGGGCTTTGGGCCAGGCGAAAAATTCATGGTAAATGCAAGCAAAGTAAGGGGCCAGTGCTGTAGTGTACTCTTTGTAAAACCAAATTGGGATTGCATCAGGACCTGGCAACTTATTTGCTTTCAACTTTTTCAGTTGTTTCTCTACACCAGTAATGCTTGTTACTATGTCCTCCATATGGAAGTCTGTGCCATGTTTGTATGATTCACCTCCATGAACAATGTCTTAAAAATGCAATTTGAAACTTTGGCTTTACTTTTGCTATCGTCTACTGTCACAACAGACTGATCAATGAGTGACTGGGTAGAAGCCTTAGAGCCACTTAGTGATTTTATGCAGGACCAGAATTTTCTCGGGTTGTTGGCAAGGTCTGCTGCTAAGATGGTGGTAGTTGTTGTAAAAAGGAAAACATGGAACTTGTGGACTATGCAGATGATCACAAATGCTTCCTTTTCTATTTGTGAATAATTGCATCAAGCAGCTGTCATCGTCTTTGAGGCATGTGCCAGAGGTTCGCCAGATCCATCAGCTTCCCTGTGAGACGAAACCAACCGAAGTCCATATTGGGCACACCTGTGGCAAGAACCAGCTGTTTACCATGTGTAAGGTCTCTGAGACATGGGGAGGACATTAGCAACAACTTTACTTGTGTGAACATTTTGTCACAGTCCGCTGACTAAAAAAAATGAACACCTTTCTTCCGCAAGTTGTCTAAGGGACAAATGACATCCGTCGCATTGCATATAAATTTTGAATAGTAAGTGACTTTTCCCAAAAAGGCATGGAGTTCTTCCTGGTTTCATGGCATAGTAAGGAGAACAATAGCCGTTAGATGATGCTGCATAGGATGGATGACATCCTTCAAAAGAAGATTGGCCACATATTCCACTTCTGCCTGCAAAAACTTTGACTTCCCCATGTTGCACTTAAGACTTCCCTCTTGCATTTCAGTGAAAAGAGTTCAAAAGACATCAAGATGTTCCAGCTTTGAGGACCCTGCAATGATCCAGATAGTGTCCTCCAGATAGTTTGCATGACTGGGGATGTCACATGTTAACTGTTCTAAGAATCACTGAAAAATAATGGGGAACTCATGAGGCCAAGAGGCCAGTGTGTGTAACAGTATAACCCAAAGAGGGTGTTGATAACCATAATATGTTGGGAAACAAAATCCAGATGAATCTGTAGATATGCCTCTACCAAATCAGTTTTTGAAAAACTTTTCCACCAGCCAGTTTTGCAAGGTTTTCATCAGTATGCAGAATCGGATAAGAATCCACTACTAACTGAGTTTTAATGGTGGATTTGAAATCTCGACACAAACAAAGTGCCGCTGAGGGTTTGCGAATGACAACCAATGGCATAGCCCATTGACTAGAGGTGACCAGTTAAATGATACCCAGACCCGGCAACCTATCAAATTCCTCTTTGACTGCCAATCTCAGGGCGAAGGGAGAGCCCAAACACAACAGAATTTAGGTACGGCCATTGGCTTTAGGGTTATGAGTGCTTCAAAATCCTTTGCAGCCCCTAAACCTGGTGAAAAAAGGGAAAGGGGACCAAACTCACAGCAGAGGTTGTCTAGTTCCTGGAACAGAAAACAGCCAGAACCTAGATAAACCCCAACTTGAATTTGAAACCAAAAGCCTGCAAACACATTGGAACCAAAAATTTTATCTGATGTTGCACTGTTTGCTGCCAAAAATGTGATTGCCCTCATGCCGATTTGATAAGTGACATCGATCGTAAACTCTCCTTGAACAGAAATGAGCTGGTTAATATAACTGACCAAATGACGATTTGTGGAGGAGAGAGCAGGTCAGCCAGCTTGATAATACGTTTCCAGGTTCATAAGGGACACAGAGGAACCAGTGTCAACCTGGATACAGAATGGTTGTTGCTGAATCAACAGCATAATGTAAACCTTGCTGGGGATGTCGAGCTCATGGCCATGGACTGGTGTAACACTGTGCCCTTCCATGAAGTCCACATTTGCATCTGAGGCTCGGCTGCATGAGTAGCTATGACAGACCATAGCCACATGGCCTTCTTTACAGCAAGCAGTACACACAGAGTGCCTATGCAGGCAGCAGTGCTAGGAGTGTTCAGTAAACACTCAGGGCACTATGAGAAACCGCAGTGGAAAACACCAATGTTTGATTACAACATGAATGAATTAAGGGAACAAATTGAGGGTGTCCAGAAATACCGCCAATGTTGTGCCAACAAGCACACAGCCACCACATACTCAAACTGTTCAGATGCACCTTGTGACACTTCAAAAGCCTTAGTGATAGCCAGAACCTCCTCAACCATTGGATCTTCTAATTGCAACAACTCCAAATGGACAGGTCAGAATGAACAATGAATTTGTGAATCACAGAATCAAAATAAGATTGTGAGCTGTGGGCACAGACAAATTTACACTTCCTACATCGCCCGTGGATGTTGCTACCCACAATTGATAGGGTTGGCCTGACTTATTTTGCCACTGGTTCAACTCCATATGCAAACAACAACTTGGGTTTGCTGAAGATAATAAGCACTAAGCAAGTCACACATTTCAAAAAATGCTGATGAGTCTTTCAGTGGGGCAAGTTTTGAAGCAAATGAAACATTTCAGGCACAATCCATGACAAGAAAGAAGCTTTCTGCAATATTAGCTCCTCCACCAGAAATTCTGATGCAGATATCGCACATATGGGCACCAGTCTTCCTTTGCTTTCTGGAATAATGGAAAATCTGAGAGGGGGGATGGACAAATAGGCAGCTGTAGGATTTGTAAATACGCTCAAAGAGTCCACGGGTGTACCAACGGTCCATATTGTCTAACGGGCACAATATTTTGGCAATCAGACATGTCACCATCATCAGGTGCATTGACGAACTGAGCTCCTAAGGGTGGGCAGCCATCTTAAATCACCTCATCTCGTGAGGCGTTCTCTCCGGGGTCCGCGCCTGCGCATCAGCAGTCAGTGAGACGCTGGTGTCGGCATCTGTGGTGGCATTGGTGTAATTGCCTTGTTTGCCCTAGTCGCCCATTTGTTTCCTTTGCTGAGCATCTTTTTAATTAGACTCAGTGCTGGTTTCCATGCCCCGCTGAGGTTGTAGCCGCAATCTTGGTTGATGAATCCATCCCTGGTATGAATTTCGATAGCCTCTCTAACGACACTGTCCCAGTATTTGGATGTCTGTGCCAAGACCCTGGTATATTGCCAGTCCATTTCGTAATTTTCAGACAAACAGTGCTCTGTGACCACTGACTTGTTGGGGGACCCAACCCGAGTGTGCCTCTGATGTTCTCGGCAATGATCTTCCATGGTGCACAGTCTGTCCAATATAAGTCTTCCCACATTGACACATAATCTGGTATATACCGGCCTTCCGCAAACCGAGATTGTCTTTGACACTTCCCAATAATGCTCGTGTTTTATTTGGTGGGCAAAAGACAGTTCCTACTCTGTGTTTCCTCAATATTCGTCCTATTTTCCCTGATAGTGCACCAGTATACAATATATAGGCAGTGGCTATCTCTTTCACCGTGACTTCTTCCGTCTCCACGTGCTGTGCTGTAGAGGTGGGGCATAGAGCGATACCTGATCTGATGTTCCGAGTACCCATTTTTCCAGAATACAATATTGAGGTGTTCCAGCGCTTGGGGCAGACTCTCTCTGTCAGAGATGGTGCACGCCTGTGTACCTGTGGTTCCAGCACCCCATTCCTCTGTGCTGGGTGGTGGCAGCTATCCGCTTGCAAATACAGGTCGGTGTGCATTTTCATCCTGTATACACCGTGGCCCAGGGTGCCATCCTCTCATCTTTTGACCATGATGTCCATGAATGTTAATCTTCCTTCTGCTTCGGTCTTCATAGTGAATTTGATGTTCGGATGTATGGAGTTCAGTTGTGTAACGAAGTCTAGGAGCTTGTCTCTTCCATGGGGCCAGATCACAAACGTGTCATCCACATAACATAGGAAACAAGTAGGTTTCCAATTGCTGATGCCAAAGCTTCCTCCTCAAAGTACTCCATATAGTAATTCGCGACCACAGGCGAGAGTGGGCTCCCCATTGCGACTCTTTCTGTTTGTTCATAGTATTCTCCATTAAAGAGAAAATACGTGGAGGTCAGAACATCCTTTAAAAGGTCGGTCTTCTCATCAAATTTCTGTGCAATAAGCTCAACTGACTCTCGAAGAGGCACCGTGGTGAAAATTGAAACTACGTCAAAACTCACCAGGATATCTGAGTCTTTCAGCTTGAAGTTGACAAGATGTTTTACGAAATCCACAGACTTACAATCGTGATGAGGGCATTTACCCACATAAAGGCTTAGTTATTCTGCCAGGTATTTGGCCAGCAAATATGTAGGTGCCCTAATGTTGCTAGCAATTGGGCGTAACGGCACCCCTTCTTTGTGGACTTTAGGGAGTCCTTAAAGTCTCTGCAGTACAGGTCCTTGAGGTGTCAATTTCTTGGTGACACCCTCTGCTAAATCTGCGTCCTTGAGAAGAGCTCTAGTCTTGTTCTCCACCTGGTTTGTGGGGTCAGCATTGATCTTCCTGTAAGATTCATTTAGTGGGCTCTGCATCTTCTCAATGTAGTTCTTATGGGAAAGAACAACCATAGCATTGCCTTTGTCAGCCGGTAAGACAACAATCTCGGGGCTCTGTCTCAGGTCTCAAATTGCTGCCCTCTCCCTGCTGGTAATATTCGACTTGATCAGTTTAGTTCTCGTCACAGCACAGCAGGTTTCCCGGCTTACTTCTTCAGCTGCTTCAGGTGTTTGTCGCGTAGCAGTGGATGGCACCCTGGGTCACAAGGTATACAGGAAGAAAACTCACACTGACCTGTATTTGCAAGCAGATAGGTGCCACCATCCTGTGCAGAGAAATGGGGTAACTAAAATCACTAGTGCACTGGGCGCGCACCATCTCTGACGAATAGAGTCTGCCCCAAGAGCTGGAACACCTCAAAACTGTATTCCGGAAAACCGAGTAGTTGGAATGGCAGATCAGACCTCTACAGCACAGAAGAAGCCACAGAGAATGAGATAGCCACTGCCTATAACCGTATACTGGTGCACTATCAGGGAAAATAGGACGAATATTGAGGAAACACTGAGTAGGAACTGTCTTTTGCCCACCAAATAAAACACAAATATTAATGGGATGTGTCAAAGATGATCTCGGTTTGCGGAAGGCCGACTTGACCAGATTCCATGTCAATGTGGGAATACTTATATTGAACAGACAGTGCGCACCATCGACGATCATTGCCGAGAACATCAGAGGCAAACTCGACTTGGGTACCCCAACAAGTCAGCAGTCGCAGAGCACTGTTTGTCCAAAAATCATGAAATGGTCTACCAACATACCAGGCTCTTGGCACAGAAATCTAAATACTGGGACAGCGTCATTAGAGTGACTATCAAAATTCGTACCAGGGACAGACTCATCAACCGAGATTGCAGCTATACCTCAGCATGGCAAGGGAACCAGCATTGAGTCTAATTAAAAAGATGCACAGCAAAGGAAACAAATGGGCAACTAGGGCATATGAGACAATTATACTGATGCCACCACAGATGCCAATGCCAGCCTCTAACCGAGCGCTGACGCACGGGCATGGACTGAGGTGAGAACGCCTCACGCGGGGAGTGCATTTAAGACGGCCATCCATCCTCAGGAGCTCAGTTCATCAGTGCACCTGATGATGGCGACATGTCTGATCGCCAAAATATCGTGCTCGTTGGGCACTATGGACTGGCAGTACACCCGTGGACTGTTCAAGCAAGAAATATGCCATGAGAAACTGAAGGATTTGTAAATAATTTACAAAATGAGTCTAACTGCTGCTGCTGTTGTTGTTCAAGCTGTTACTTCTCTTGTAGTAACTGAACCAATGTTTGATCCATTTCACTCACGAAAGACATGTGCGAAATGAACTTCCTCATCGCCAAAACTGCTGTATATATACTCTTTATTGACAAGCCCTACATATACAAAAAATAACATCAGCTGATAACTACATGCCAAATGATAGCAAGATTAGAAAAGCATTAACACAACTATTACTGTCCAGATACAATGCCCTATCACTGATAACTGAATGTGCACTGGCACGGAGCTGGTCTGACTCAGGAATGTTTTGTATAGTGGAGAAGATGCAAGTGGATGAAGCCCTATTGGCAGTAACATGACATGTTCATATTTACCAGCCAGGACACTGGCTGTGGGTGACAGTGGCTTGTTTGCTTCACCTTGCCACTGCTGGTGCCAGATTCAAATGCTATGGTGGCAGATTATGATGGTGCATCATCATAGCTACTCACTGTTAAGATGTCACATTGAGTTGCAGAATGGTACAATGAAAAGACTGTTACACATTTAGCTTTTGGCCACAGTCTTCTTCAGAAAAGGAAACACACACACACACACACAGTCATTCATACAAGCAAACACACCTGATACAACATATGACCACCATCTCAGGCAGCTGAAATCAGAATGCAACTTCACACTGAATAGAATTAGCAATTTGGATAGATTGGGAAAGGGTAGCAGACATGGGGAGCGGGGGCGGGGGGGGGGGGGGGGGGGGCTGTCTAGCGGAGCAGAACATGCAGGGACTAGAAGGAGGCATTATAAGATTACCACAAGGCACAGAATCATGAGAATGTGGGGCAAGGATGGGGTGGGTGGAATGGGTAGCAGAAAACGAGAGGAGGAGGGAAGGGGAAAGATGTTCATCTGCACTGGCAGAGAGTGGTACACAAAGAGAGTGAGGGGGTGGAGTGACGGAAACTGTTGGGCGAGGATGTGGGGACAATAGGTTGTCTGAGGTTGAAGCTGGGAAAATTTCAGGAGTGGAGAATGGGTTGTAAGGAGACCTGCCATCTGCCCAGTTCACAAAAGATGGTGGTGGATGGGAGGACCCAGGATTCAGATTCCATCAGTCTCCGGCCCTCATAAACCTGGTTCTCAAGGTACACACACACACACACACACACACACACACACACACACACACACACACACACAGTGTGGCTTCAGTTGCCTGAGACCGCAGTCGCGCGCATTTGTGTGTGTGTGTGTGTGTGTGTGTGTGTGTGTGTGTGTGTTGTATATTTCTGACAAAGGCTTTACTGACTGAAAACTTTATTTGTGACAGTCTTTTTGTCGTGCCTATCTGTGACTCACCATCTCCTCTATATGGTGAGTGGCAAATATCCTTTTCATAATGTTGTTACATTTCATCCTAGTTTTTCGTTATATTGTTGATATTCCAACCTGGAGATTCCATTGTTTGATTTCTTCTATTAATCCAAGCTGATAATTGTCAAAGAATGATGCACAGTACTCAAGAATCAGTCAGTGAAGTGTTTTGCAAGCCATTTCTTTCATGGAGGATTACACGTCTGTAAGATCCTCCGAATGAATAGAAGCCTGGCATCTACTTTGCCTACTATCTGTTTTATGTGGTCATTCCACTTTTGGTTGCTCTGGATTGTTAGTCTGAAGTATTTTGAGTTAGTTACAATTTTCAGCAGTGGTGGATCTTTTTACTGTCTAAGTGATACACGTTATATTTATTTACATTGTGTGTCAACTACCAATCTCTATAGACAACCGCATTGCATGTGAATAGCATAACAGAGCTTCCAACATTATCCACCAGATCATTGACATAAACCACAAGCAGTAAAAGCCCTATAACATTTCTCCTGGCACTCCCAAAATCAGCTTTACATCTGTCCATTTTGTTTCATTAAGAATGACTTGTTCATCTCTATTGTATGGAAGTTATCAGTTCTGTCACAAATCTGGTCTGATGCTTGGTAAGCTCTTATTTTGTTCATAAAATGACTTCTGGAAGACAAGGCATAAAGCATCAACATAGGCACCTTTATCCCAGGTGCTCTGGATCTGATGGACAAACAGAGTGAGTTTTGAAAGACCTCTGTTTGCCGAATCCTTATTGATTTGTAGAGAGGAGAGTTTTATTCTCCTAAAACATCGTGCTATTTGAGAATAAAACATGTTACATAAGTCTACAACAGACTGACATCAACAAGGCTGCTTTCAAAAATGAGAATAGCTGGCACTTTTTTCCAGTCACTAGGCAGTCTTCATTACCTTTAATAAACTGCTGCAAGAGGGGGAACATGTTCTTTCACATAATATCTATAGAATCTGGTCCTGTCCATTCCCAAGCAGTGTTATTTGATTTTCTATTGTATGATTGTTTATCTCAATATATGCTATTTGGGCGTTTTCACAATATTATTGAAAGGTGGAACTGAACTATGGTATTTTATAGTGTAACTATTTTGGAAGACTCGAGTTCAGAACTTTGGCCTCCTCTTTAACAGGTCATATTCCATTTTGGTGCCAGTACAGTTGCTAAGGGATTGAATAGATGATTTTTATCTGCTTATTGGCTTTATGTGAAACCAAACATACTTGGGGTTTTTAGTCAGATTGTTTATCAGAATTTTACTTTCAAATTCATTTAATGCTTCTTGAATTGCTCTCATTATGCTCATTTTGGCCTCGCTGAACTTTTGTTTGTCAACTAGACTCTGACTTTGCTTAAAATGAGATGAACCTTGCTTTCATAGCAACTTTCTGATGCAGCTTTAGATCCACAGTGATTCTTTTCCATACATACACTCTTTTTCGTGCTACTGGTCTCCACTCCGAGGAATCGAAATTCGTGTGCCCCGTCAGCCATTTACATGACCATTTGGACTTAATCAGTGACATTGTGGTGCATCCGCACCCCCCCCCCCCTCCTCATTCGCAATACACAAATGCTAAACCAATTATCTGTGAACGTTTGTCACTATCTTCTGACAAGATCATTCACCACATTATTCACAAATAACATTTAGGTAACCTCACTGCCTCCACACTGTGGTGTAGTCTACATGCTCTTGCAACATGTGACTTTCTGCCAGACGCAGCACTGTGGTTGATATGGTTAATGAAACTCCCAGAAACATTACAACTGCAACGCTTACCTCTCACATCAAGCTCACTCGACGATAAACTGTTGGTGGTGGACACCACACTTTCAAGATAATGTGCCGGCACGAACTTTCGTTTCAGATTCCAACTTCCCCCACTCAGTCGAGTGACATCAATACAGTACTGTCCCCTCCACCACCTGGTATCGGACGCACTCGTCCACCCAGCCAGCAGCCAGTGTGAGTGCTTCCATCTGGCAGCCTAAACCATGAACCTCATGCGCTGCAGTGTGCCCCTCTCCGGAGGCCTTGAATGACACGTATCACAGCATAGCAGCAGACTCCAGTACTGCTACGGCCATCAACTGCACCCACATTATCCCTTATGCTGGTTTCACACCACATTCGGTGACACCATTCACAACTGTTGCTCACCATGTGTGGCAGAGAACATGCAACGTGAGATGTATCAGGTGCCTCATCTCACGCAAAAAATACACGGGGCCACGGTCATGACCAGTCACCACATATTGCCTCACCTGTCGGCAGATGCCTCTATGTGCACGATGCTACCACCAACCAAAGGTTTTTGATTAACAGTAGAGTTGACACAAGTGTCATGCCCCCATCACTTGTATCTCCAAATCTGTGACCCTCACCTACATTACTATGGGCCGCAAACATCAACATCCTTGGTACCGCTCCACTCATGTTGAAATTATCCACCTCTCTGCAGTTTCCATGGACATTCCACATAGCAGAAGTCAGTTACCCAGTGCTAGGCATTAATTTCCTACGCAACCACTCATTTTCTATCAATAGGTCAGACAATACCCTGCATCATCTATCTACCGATACATTTATTCCTCTCACATCTGCCTCTTGAGCACAACCCCCACCCCTTCATGACAGTTTTCTTAGCTCTTTGACAGCTGAGTGTGTTCTCAGCTAAACTTGCAAATGTGACTTGTGACATTGTATTTCAACACCAACAGATTAAAGACCTCCAGGCTAATAAGCCACATTACGACAACTCATCGAGCATACTACTCATGCCTTCGACTTGCCAGATGCAAGATCTCCAGCCTTTGCAGCACCAGCTGTTCAGCCTCACCACGTGCAACCAATACTGACCACCATGTGATGGATGATATTAGGGTCAGTGTTCCTGCCCCACCTAGTGAACAGTGTGATCCCCAGCTCCAGCCACGAAGTGTTTTGGCTGTCACCAATGATGCGTGTCATAAATTGAACACTACTGAAGGCCCCCGTGTTAGATATGTTAGACATAAAGTTCTAAGACTGAATCCTCATAAACTCAAGATTGCTAAGTCTATTATTCAGGAACTTTTATCTGCAGGTATTGTTCACCCCTCATCCAGTGACTGGTCATCACCAATTCGACTCGCTCCAAAAAAATGACTGCTCATTCAGGCTCTGTGGGGATTACCGTCGACTAAACCACAGAACAATTTTGGACAATTACCCAGTTCCCAATATGCAGGACTTTGCACAACAACTGAGTGGTTCTAAAATATTCAGCATGGTAGATTGCATGAAAGCACATCATCAAATCCCAATGCTTCCTGATGACCTACATAAAACTGCTATCATCACACTGTTTGGCCTTCTTGAGTATTGTTACATGCCATATGGTTTAAAGAATGCAGCGCAGACATGGCAATGCTTCTTGGACTCTCTTCTTCTTGCACTCGCATTTTTCTATGCATACCTTGGCAGTGTTCTAATTTTTTCATCATCAGCAGAAGAGCACAAACATCATCTCAAGGCAGTGTTTCATATCCTATCCGATAATGGTGTAGCAATCAATGAGGACAAAATGCTACTCCAATGCACTTTGGTCACTTTTCTTGGCCACGAAGTGTCAGCTGTGGGTGTTAGACCCACCTCAGACATTTGCGCTTGAAACATATCATGACTTAACGTCATTTTTTGGGGATGATTAACTTCTTCTGTCGCCACATCCCTACGGTTGCATCACTACAAACACGATTGACATATGCTCTGTCGGGCCCACATACAACAGGGACATGCAAAGTACCGTGGACAACAGAAATGGGGCACGCATTTGTAGATTTGAAACAGGCCCTCGCGCAAGCTGTCAACTTAGCTCATCTGGTTGCGGACGCCAAAATCTCTGTCACAACAGATGCCAGTGATTCTTCCATCGAGGCTGTCCTGCAACAGCATGTTGGAGATGAAGTACAACTCCTATGTTTCTTCTCAAAAAAGTTATCGCCTTCCCAGAAGAAAAGATTGGCATTTGACTGGGAGCTACTTGCTGTGTACGAGGCTGTATGTTATTTCCGCAAAGACACTGAGGGTAGAGATGCTACAGTCTTCGCTGACCACTGTCCCCTCACAGATGCTTTAGGCAACCCATCTGCGGACCCCCTCCCCACCGGTCTCGCCACGTGGACTTTATTGCCCAATACACAAACAACTTCCACTACATGCGGAGAGGCAGACAATGTTATGGCCAATTATCTCTCCCGCATCTCTGCCATAGATAGTGTCATTGGCTTTGATGCACTCGCCTGAGCACAACATCATGATGCAGAAATCATGAAATAACTCACAGACAATTCCATGGCTCTTAAGATCAAGCCCCGCACGCTCCATGGGTGAAGCATCTCACTCCAGTATGATGTCTCAACTGGTTCACCCTGCCCATTGGTTCCATTGTCTATGAGATGACACATTTTCGATGCCATACATAACCTCACCCACACAGGCATCAAGGCCACAACCAGGCTCATCACCAAATGCTTCATGTGGCCTGGAATTAAAGCTCAGTGACATGACTGGACACGAGCATGTGTTGCATGCCAAAGCTTCAAGGTTGGTAGGCATGCGCAATCCCCGACTGGCAGGTTTGACATACCCCCAGGTCGCTTCAGACATGTACACCTCGATTTGGTCAGTCCACTGTCCCCCTCACAAAACCAGTTGGGTGGAGGCTACCCCTATGGTGGACATTTTTGTGGACTGTGCTGCTCGTTCTTTCATAGCCACGTGGATTTCTCACTTTGGCTGTCCATCCTATCTTACAATAGATCAAGACCAGCAGTTACAATCTATACTTATTTCCAAAATCTGTGAACTCTGTGGGGTGGCATGATTACGAACTACTGCCTACCACCCCCAAAGTAACGGCCTCATGGAATGGTGGCATCGGACCTTAAAAGCCACTCTCATGTTCCACACTCCTCATAGTCTGATGCATTACCCTGGGTTCTCCTGGGTATCCACGCATACTTCGAGGAGGACCTCAAGGCCTTCCTGGCGGAAATATTGTATGGTGAATATTGTATTGGTCCGTCCAGCCCAGTTTGTTGAGGACTCACCCCCAATCACCCTAGTGGAGCAGGTGCACTCCCATATTTCTTGGCAGCATGTGGCGCATCCCGGTTGTCACTCCACTCCGACCATGTTTATCCACAAGGAACTAAATAAGTGTGATTATGTGATGTTACGCAACGACCCAGTGCATGCAGCTTTACACTGCCCATATTCTGGCCCTCATAAAGTGTTAGCACATGCAACAAACACATGTGACATCCTCCTACATGACCGACCTCTCACTGTTTCGATTCACCGACTGAAACCAGCATGGACAGTTGCAGACGACGTAGTGGACGAGACTGCTCCTGTTGAGCCACCTACATCACCACATGAGGTCTCTACTGACACCGACATCTCACCACCAGATGGCTGCTCGGCACTGCCTCAAACTCCAGCCCACCTGAGTCTGAACCCTGATGGCAATGGTTTCCCTCCTCACCAATCACCAACTTTTCCCCTTCTCCTCCTTGCTCTTTTCCCCTTCTCCTCCTCGCTCTTTTCCCCTTCTCCTCCTCGCTCTTTTACCCTTCCCCTCCTTACTCTTTTACCCTTCAAACAGATGTGTCCCATTTTGCCCCAGATGACACCTCTCTACAGGTATGTGACAATTTCATTTTCATCCTTCATGCTCCTCCCTGCTCAGCCAACGACCCTTCCACCTCTTCCATTTCTGTCATAGAACACCTCCAACGCCCCTCAGGTCCGGAGATCAATGCAATCTCTTCTTTCATTGATGCTACAGGCCTCATAACTGTAACCACCTCACTCACTCCTTCCCTCCCGTCCAATTCTGATGGTCCACCCTGCTCACACATGGGCTGCTTATTACACCCACCCATGTGGCATCATTCCTTCTCCCCCCCCCCCCCCCCCCCCTCCCTCGTCCATCAGCAGTGACTTGCATGAGCCTTGCCTCAGCAGACCCAGATGTACCCACCGCTCTTGGATCTTCACCTGTGTGCAGTGTCCCTGACGCCTTCCCCCCTACATAATGCCACAATTGCTCCACACTGCCGGGGTGTGGGGGGGTGGGGCTCTGTGGTGGCATACAATCGGTCGAGTCACCTATCTTTGGACTGGTTTCTTTGGGTTGAGGCCAATAGTACGCGGACCTTCAGTTCACTGTGAACATTTGAATTGGAGTGACTGTCTGTTTATGTATAGTGATATCAAGCTGCTCATTGAAGTGCTTATCTCCACACATGGAATCTTAGCATATTCATTTGACCCACCATACCTACTTCCACAAAGCTACCATGTGCACAGCAAACTTACACTGTTACCTGAGTAGTCACTTCTGTGGAACAGGGTGTCTCATCTGAACCAATCTGAGATAATGCAGTTTCTTGCTATCCACTTCTTCCCCCTCAAACATTGTTTGTTTGTTTCTTTCTCTCTTTTTTCTGTCTATTTACTTTATTTTCCTTTTTCATTTTTTTGTCCTCCTCTGAAATCATTTTTACTTTGTCATTGTATTTTTCTCATTGTTTTTAGAATCTAATTTTTGCACACTGTGACATTAAGTGTATTGATATTACTTGTATGTTTCAGAATTATAATGTACCATATTTGCAAAATTGAGACAGTTCAGAAATTGATAGGAATCTTGTGTGAGAAGGTGAAGTTATAAGCATAAAGCAGGTAAAGATGGTGAAATATACAGTTCATAACTAAAACATAAATTTAAATGGCCAAACCATGATCCCTTCAGCCACCCATCAGTGAGTAGGGAGAAAGGGATGGAGGTCGTACTGAGATGCAGGGAGAGGGTGAGAGACCCTGCTTGTGGCGACCCTGGTATCCAGTCCAGGGGTCAGAGGTGGAGGTTAGGGGAGGGGGCCACATGTGACTGAGGCCGCAGCTGGAACTGGTTGTGATGGCAGCTCGAATGTACATACTCAGCCATGACATCAACCACCTGATGGCCCCTGTGGCCTACGATGAACCCTTCTGTCCACTCCAGATGCCATCTGCATGTGCGAGCCTGACACAGACAAGGTACTGCATCAATGGTGAAAATCCTCATGAGGGCACGGATGGTGGGAGGGGTGGTACTGGATGGCATGCACGGCACATACAGGAAGTTGGAAAGAGTATCCACCACCAACAGCCACATAGCTCTTTGAAATGGCCCAGCAGAACAGAGTGATTCCCCTTCCACCATGGGTGGTCAGCACAGGACCATGGTAAAAAACATTGTGCTGGGAACCCCTGATTGAGGAGCGGCACACATGTAGGTGTCAGTGCTGGGCCAGCAGACATATCACCAGGCCAGTGCCTTCATGTGTCATCCCCCAGTGTGACGTATCAAGGAGCTGGAGGATGGGCAGGTGAAATGGTGACCTGGCAGTTAGAGTCCTCTGTGGCCAACATTAAAATGCCTTGCATGGTTTTGAGTCAGTAGTTCAGTATGAAATAATTTTGAAAAAAATATGTTTGAGTGGCAGGAAATATGCTGTGGCCATCCTTTCTGGATCGCTGATAAAACCTTCCTTAGGCTTGGGTCGTGGGACAACACCAAGGTTATCTCACATGCTGTCAGTCGTATGTTGTCCAGAGATGTCTGGAGATGTTGATCCAGGGCAAAACAGTTCCCCGGTGATTGAATCCCACATTGGAGCCAAGAAGGAGGTGGGACAGGACATCTGTGTAAGATTGTTGGACAATGGGTTAAAACTAGATTTTGTAGTGGTACTTGTTTAAGAACAATGCCCAACTGTACCATCTTATCTGGTAGTTTAGAGTGATGCCTGAACAAGGAAACTGAGAGTCTGTGCTCAGTGGGATTTGCTGTAATACAAATACACATCAAATTTCATTACCCCCATAAATAATTATTAAAGCCCTCTTCTCTATTTGAGAATAGCTAAGCAGCACAGCATTTAATATTTGGAGGTAAAGGCTGTTGGGCACTCCAGACCATCCCACAACTCGTGGACAAATTGCTGCAATGCCATACTGGGAAACATCCATCACCAGCTTATGTGGGAGACCTGCTTGTATGCCATCAGATGTGGAGCAACCCTGACTCCATCTTTAAGATGCTACAAAACCTGTTGACATGCAGCCAACCACACAAATTTGATAACCTTCTTGCACGGCAGATTAAGAGGGCAGAGATCTGTGCCACATGAGGAATAAAGTTAGCACAGTACATTATTTTCCCCATAGATTATTTAAGGTTAGGGTGGGCTGGCATATTGATAGTCACATCGACATGGGCAATATACCCTTCTAACTAAGAAAGTTACCAGTGCCAAAACAGTATTTCACAAATCTCTTGCTCACTTTGTTGTAAAATACTCTGCACTTGGGTATTGGGCAGTTGCAATGGGGTAGAGTGAGTGACAAACAACAGGCGTGTGTGAAAGTTTAAAAACTGTATTTTCAGAAGGTCTTAACTGCATACTATCAGAATTGTGGCCCATATTTTTGCAGGGTAACAATTGTTGGGATGATACCTTGCTAGTGTGCTCTTTTCCCCTCCGATATGAGGTCAAGTTGGTGAAGTCTCACTCGAGTGGCGTCCAGATTGACAGTTTCTCTTTTTCGTAATGTTAATCAGTTGGGTCGGAAACACCCTTCCTCCTCAGTACTGAGAAGTATGTCGCACATACCGGAGGAGCTTCAACCCTGTTCTAACTATGGCAGCAGGCATAACAGAGGTCAATGCATACATTGTTACATCATGCAGCAGACTGCCGGGCCTGCTATGAATGCGGTCTCCTGGCTCTCGTGTGCCGACAAGTGACCCGCCTGCTGTGTGCTCAGCTGCAGGAGGAGACAATGCTGCAGACCCACAGTCATGGTTGTGGAGAAGGCAGCTTCTGTGCCACTGTGGAAGCTCGCTTTGAACTTGACACTGATCGGCCAGTATGCTGAATTCCAGCTGCCTTTATTCGACAAGAACAAGTATCGTTGGATCGATTTGCCTCTGCAGCAGTGGGAGCAGTAGTGGGTCCTGTCTTACTGTTGCAGGGCCATTCCTCTCCTCAGATGTCTGTCACTAACAGCTAAGTACAAAAGTGCGGAGCACATACTAACCTTCTCAGTTTTGTGCTGCCCTACTGTTTCTAACATTTCTGGCTTGGACAACTTTACCAGTTTTTGATTCATAGTAGAGGACCAGGCTAATTTAGTGTCATACACAGTGCCTTTCTCTGATCTTGATGCACTGTGCGCAACATACGAGGAGATTTTTGAATCCTTCTTCGCTGTGCATGTAACATTACAGTTCACATTCCTCTGGAGACTTCTGCGGTGCCTAAATTTCACCGAGCCTGCCCACTTCCATTTGTGATCTGTGAGGCTGTTTGAGCGGAACTTGCAACGCTTCAGGACCGAGGCATTGTCTGCCCAGTCTCCACCCGTCAATGGGCAGTGCCTAAGGTGATCATTAAAAACTGCTGTAACATATTTGTGGTGACTTGAAGTCCACTGTTAATTCACAGTCTAACATTGATCTATATCCACTGCCGTGCCCTGAGGAGTTGTGTCTAAACCAGCTGGGGCCAATACCTTTTTGGAAAGTGATTTAAAGGTTATGTACCTCCAACCAGTGCTTGACGATGCTTCAAGCTAATTTCCAGTTGTATATAAGCTCTTTACCTCAGACAGGTACAGTTTGCTCACTCTTTGTGGTTGTGAGTGTACCGCCATTTACCAAAAGTACTTAGAGTAACTGATTTACAATATTCCACACTGTGTTAATTATTTGGATGGTATTATTGTAAAGGGATCAACACATGTGGAATGTTCAAAATTCCTGAATCCATTTTAAATAGCTCCAGGAAAATGATTTATGCTGTGAGTGGAAAAGTGCTGCCTCTTTGCCACCAGTATCCTGGCAACAGCAGAATGGACAGTCAGGAAACTTCAGTGGCTTCGATTGTGGAGTAGGCATTGGATGTCGTATGAGTAACAAATCCACCAAGAACTTTTCAACCCTTCTGAATCTGCCAAATTCTATTGTTGATTATGTGACTGTGAAGTGGAAATGTGAAGGAATGACCACAGCTAAACCGAGACCAGGCAGACCTCACGTAATGACAGACACTGACCGTGAATCATTGCGGAAGGTGGTTGTAAAAAATCACATGAAATCAGCAGAAAGAATCATTCTTCAGTTCCAAAGTGCTACCAGCAGTCCAATTAGCACAATGACTGTGCATAGGGTTTCTAAAAGAATTAAACACAATGGCCAAGAAGCTCCTCATAAGCCTCACATTTCTGTAGTCAGTGCTATGTAACACTGGAGGTGGCATAAAGCACGATGCCATTGGACAGTGGATCACTGGAAATGAGTGATTTGGTGTGATGAATCATGCTATACCCTCTGACGATCCAGCAGAAGGGTTTGGCTTTGGTTAGGATGACCAGATGCAATTGTTTAAAAAGGAGGACAAACAGCTTCAAAAAGGAGAACAAAGGAAGAAAAAAGAGGACACGTCAAACGGGTCAACTGCAGATGAGGATATCACCCGTCAGCTTTGGACAAGTCACGTGTCTGTTGGGAATTACCGGTAAAACTAGCAGTTAATTTTTACTGATGGTCAGGTGGTGGTTAACTGAGCAATATAAAAAAAATTAAAAACATTGATTGTGGTGACAGTGTGGCGCCAGTTGTTTTGTTATGTCAACACGGAATTGTTTACAAAGCGAAAAACGTAAGACCATTCACCTCCCTTCATTCGACGCACCGCTACCAACATCTACAATTCAAGCAGCAGCTGACGACATGTAAACTGCACTTTAACCTTCCGAATACAAATAAATTGAATGACTATGAAACAATGAAATAAAACCATGACAGTTAATCTGTCGAATTATTTCTTACCTTTATTGGCCACTGATACGTAAGTCCCAGCTCCACATATCTTACATTCCGCTTCAAAACGAAAATTTTAAATATTCGATATTTGCATTCGCTTATAGGTAGATCAGCGATAACATCGACGATGCTGGTGCCACCTACTAACACCACCTTCGTGCGTGTTTGTCACAAAAGCCTTGCCAATAGTTAAAGTATTCAAGAAAACGGCAATAGAACGGGACAACTTGTAAATGTAACTGTATTACGCTCAACTTTGTGAAAAAGCCGGACACTGTAAAAATCCGCCCGGACCCCGGACAAAGAGCTAAAAAGGAGGACATGTCCAGATTAATCCGGACATCTGGTCACCCTAGCTTTGGTGAATATCTGGAGAACATTATCTGCCATCATACAGAGTCCCAATAGTGAAGTACAAAGGAGCTGGTGTAGTGGTATAGGCATGTTTTTCTTGGTTAGGGTATGGTCCCATCTTTGCATTTAAGAAAATTCTGCATACAGTTCAGAGATGGTGATTGTATCAACATGACAATCTACCTTATCATAAAGCAGCATCTTTGAGGCAGTGGTTTGTGTACAATAACATACATGAAACTGAGTGGTCTGCCAAGAGCACTGACCTGAATCCAAAGCAACACCTTTGAGATGAGTTAGAATGACAACTTTGCTCCAGAACCCAGTGTCCATCAGCTGTACCTTCTCTGCTTTCGCCTATGGAGGAAGAATGGAGTGTCATTCTTCCACAGACATTCAGACACCTCTTTCAATGTGGTAATTCAAGCCATCATAAAGATGATGTGTGAACACATTCCATATTAACCCTTTCATTGCGCTTTTACTCTCAGCGGCTCCCGCCCCGTGCGCGTTATTTTCACCGGGTGCGTATCTATACGACTGTAGCAGTCTACCATTATTATTGAGATAAAAATGAGACGCAAAATCCAGTATTGTCAGAGTAAATTGTTTCCTTTTTTTAAATATTTGTTCAGAAAGTCTTATTTTGTTCAAAAAAGGTACTTTATTAGGAGAAAAAAATACAAAACATATTACATTAGTAATACTTCAAAATGTGATATCTCTCGAAACAAAAATTCAAACATTCAAATTGACAAGATTAATTACTACCATAGACATATGTCAAAGGTGGTTGAACCTCAGACTCCAATGACAGGCCTACTGAAAGGGAAGTGTGCATTGGGGCAAAGTAAAGTAAAATGGAAAATGGACACCACAACTAATGTAAATTTTCAGGAAGATATAGGAATTCTGGCTCTTGTAGTTTTGCTCACCCTTCCCATCCATGAAGTGCAGACAGCATTAATGGTGGACACTAGCTAGGTAGGTGTTGGCGCAATGCTACAACATTTAGTAAATGGGAAGTGGCAGCCATTGGCATTCTTCTCACAGTTACTCACTATGGTGCAGCAGAAATGGACAGCCATTGACTGGGAACTTTATGCTATTTATGCTGCCATTCAAAATTTCAAAGGGTCCACAGAAGGAGAACATTTTAAGGTGTTCATTGACCGTACACTTCACCCAGGCAAAGTAAGCAAGCAGAGTACATATCACAATTCACAACTGACATATCGCATATTAGCAATGGGGCTGTGGATTATCTTACCTGCAGCTGTGTGTGCATAAAAATTATTCCTTGGCAACAACTTGCAGTGGAACAAGAAACGGACAGCTATTTCAAAGGTTCCTGGAAGGCACTACACATGGCCTCAGTCTGTCACCAGTCCATATGCATTAACTCAAAACTTCTTTATGATGTGACACATTACATAGCTGACAGCAGCCATTCCTACCGCAGAAATAGTGCTGCATAATTTTTGACACTTTTCACAACTTGGTGCATCCTGGTATGTGGCCTACTGTCCGACTTATTATGAAGAAACTCATATGGCTGAGAATGAAATGGGGTTGCCACCATCGGGTGCAAGCTTGGTGTAAGATGCCAACAATGCAAAATTGGTCGACATGCATCAGCCCGTTTGGGAACCTGCGATATGCCTGCAGCTCGCTTCATGCATATTCATGCATCTAGTCAGGCCAGTGCCATGCTTTGGGTCAAATAACTACATGCTTATGGTGACTGACAAAGTCACTCAATTTCTGGAGGCCTTACCAATAGCTGACATGGCAATGGAAATGGCAGCACTGGCCTTAGTGACAGGCTGTATTGAGGTTTGGCATGTTGCAAGTTATAAAGACAGACTGTGGAAGGCAGTCTGAATAAGTGGTCTTTCACAAGCTTTTGCATCTGTGTGGCTGTACACATTTAAGAACCCCCATCAACAATGGGGTGTTAGAAATGTTGCCCAACTGGTTAACAGCAAACAACTAAGACTGTCAGCAGAGCTCCTTTCTGCAAAACCAACACAGCTCGCGAGATATGAGATGGCCTTGAACTTAGAGCTGCAACACAGAATGGCTCAGCTTCAGCCAAAATTGACAAAACTGCATAGAGAGAAGCCTGTTTTCATCCATAAGGATCTGTGTACCTTGTCACACGTCTGGCTCCGTGATGATAGTGTAAGGCCTCCACTACGACCACCTTACACGAATCTGTACAAGGTACTTCAATGGCTTGACAACATGTTCCTCTTCATTGGCATGGCACACAGGAAATGACGCTTAAGTCTCTGCTCAGGCAATTGTTAAATTCCATCATGTGAGGAATAAGATATTTATCTGGAACTGTACAGGCGTTAAGTACTCTGTACTCACTGCATATACCGGGTGATCAAAAAGTCAGTATAAATTTGAAAACTGAATAAATCACAGAATAATGTAGATAGAGAGGTACAAATTGACACACATGCTTGGAATGACATGGGGTTTCATTAGAACCAAAAAAATACAAAAGTTCAAAAAATGTCCGACAGATGGCACTTCATCTGCTCAGAATAACAATAATTAGCATAACAAAGTAAGACAAAGCAAAGATGTTGTTCTTTACAGGAAATGCTCAATATGTCCACCATCATTCCTCAACAATAGCTGTAGTTGAGGAATAATGTTGTAAACAGCACTGTAAAGCATGTCCGGAGTTATGGTGAGGCATTGGCGTTGGATGTTGTCTTACAGCATCCCTAGAGATGTCGGTCGATCATGATACACTTGCGACTTCAGGTAACCCCAAAGCCAACAATCACATGAACTGAGGTCTGGGGACCTGGGAGACCAAGCATGACGAAAGTGGCGGCTGAGCACACGATCATTACCAAACGACGAGTGCAAGAGATCTTTCACGCGTCTAGCAATATGGGGTGGAGCGCCATCCTGCATAAACATCGTACGTTCCAGCAGGTGTTTATCAGCCATGCTGGGGATGACGTGATTGGTCGATCATGATACACTTGCGACTTCAGGTAACCCCAAAGCCAACAATCACATGAACTGAGGTCTGGGGACCTGGGAGACCAAGCATGACGAAAGTGGCGGCTGAGCACACGATCATTACCAAACGACGAGTGCAAGAGATCTTTCACGCGTCTAGCAATATGGGGTGGAGCGCCATCCTGCATAAACATCGTACGTTCCAGCAGGTGTTTATCAGCCATGCTGGGGATGACGTGATTCTGTAACATATTGGCGTACCTCTCACCTGTCACAGTAGCAGTTACAAAACCAGAATCACGCATTTCCTCGAAGAAAAAAGGCCCAATAATGGTAGATGTGGTAAATCCAACCCATACCGTGACTTTCTCATCGTGCAATGGAGTTTCCATGACAGTTCTAGGATTTTAGGTAGCCCAAATTCTGCAGTTGTGGGCGTTGACAGATTGTCGTAGCGTGAAATGAGCTTCGTCGGTCCACAACACGTTACTCAACCAATCGTCATCTTCCATCGTCTTTTGAAACGCCCACACCGCAAATGCCCTCCACTTCACTAAATCGCCAGGTAACAGTTCATGATGCCTATGGATTTTGTGCGGATAGCATTGGAGGGTACGCCTAAGTGCCAACCAAACAGCAGTGTATGGAATGCCAGTGTGACATGCGACTGCATTAACACTGACTTCCCCGTGCATAGACGAACCCGCTAGAGTCTCCATTTCTTCTTGAACTGTCTCAGCAGCATTATGCCTTGTGCTCAGTCGGCCACTATGGGGTCTATCATCTAAACGACCCGTGACTTCGAACTTCGAAATCATTCTCGCCACAGCTGCATTTGTCAACAGACCTTTATCCGTTCGAATCCCCTTCCTATGGCAATAGGATCGTAACGCTGAACTAGCACATTCCCCATTCTGATAATACAGCTTTACTAAAAACACCTTTTCAGGTAACGTCAACATGCTGCGACTGCTGGTGCATCTGATTCTCTCTCTCATTACAGCTCCTTTTATACACGATTGTCATGCGCAGTCACTGACGTTTTGTGAACTTTGTTTTTTTTCTAATAAAACCCCATGTCATTCCAAGCATGTGTGTCAATTTTTGCCTCTCTATCTACATTATTCTGTGGTTTATTAAGTTTTCAAATTTATACTGACTTTTTGATCACCCGGTATTATTCTTCTTTGATGCTATCTGGATCTGCAAAAGCCATTGGCTGTTGTAGAGTGTTACTACAACTTCTTATATTTGCCTCTCACTGTCTGCACTTGACGCCAAAAATTGTTCGGGTTTTAGTGTTTTTGGTTTAGCAGTGGCCAGCAGGTCCATTGAGGTCCTAATATGGTGCATTGTGTCATGTTTGCATTGCTGACTGGACATTGTCTCCAATGTGATTGGAAACTCTTGAATGTTGTGCTTGAAAGAGGAGTTAATTTGCAGAGGGTTGACTTTTGATAGATGCAGAAGCCATGCCTTGCAGAGGTCTGCAGCCAACCAAAAATGGTAAAGGAAATCATCTCCTATAAGAGGCTCAGTTGCATCCACCATGATGAAATTCCATTGAAACGTCTTGTTCAAACCAAGGCCCAATTCAAGATATTTTTTGCCATGTGTCTGAATGTAAGTTATTGGCAGTCATCAGCAACTGTGTGCTAGAAGAGCCGTCGCATTTGAGGGAATTTCATATCAGAGAAATGTGGTTCCAGATAGCTTGTCAGTCACAAATAGACGTCTCAGAACTATTCCTTCCGTGTGCACAAAACCAATTTTCAGTGCTCTGTCCACCTGTGAAGAATGACTCATGGCATTTAGTGTTCCTTGTTGTGGGTACTCTGTCCTGTTCACACCAGGAACTGGTGTGAACTTGATGTTGTAAGTTCCAAAATGGCAATGAGCATCTCTGAATTGAGCCCTATTGCCCATTTGCCCATGTTGGCTTCCTTTGTGGTCTGCAGACCATTAGCATGATTTAAATTCTTAATGAACACTCTGCTTGGTAAAGTGGCTATGGCCTCTGCTGAAGTACCAAAAACTGAACTATTTGGGTCCGTAACTGGTGAAGTAACAGCTGGTATCTTCATGGACTTCTTCTCTGTAGTGCTTTCAGGAGACATATGCAATGGAAATCCCATGATAATCTTCTTGCATAGTGCATCTAGATGCACTCTGCAGATGAGAATGGAAGTGTACATCTCCCTGATTCCTTGTGCAGAAGAGGAAGAATAGCAGGTGATTAAATCTCAGATGGCCACTTACACCCTTTAGGGCCGTCGGATGCAGTTGTGTGACTGCACGATGTGAGACATTTGCAGGCCTTGCTGCCAAACCATTGGTGATACCAACACTAGCCATGAATATCTTGGCTCTTCTCACTTTCTTGCTGAGTGAAAGAAGATGGTCAGCTTCTGAACATTTTTTAACTTGCCTTGGCGCATTGTAAAGGCACTTTTGTGGCATGTAGTGCCTGCATGCTGGCTGCCAGCTGATTGCTTGTTGACTCCTTTGTGTCAGAAGAAGTGCACAGCTTGGGGCCACAGGTTGTTGCCACTTAGTCTGCGGGAGGACACCATATTGCCACACTCTGCACTGCTGTAAACATTATACTGTAAACTGTCGGCAATGGCTTCCGCCTTATCAGCCAAAACATTGAGCAGAAAATGTGTGTGAGACATTAAAACTGTCCTAATAATGAGTGGAAGGCACTTTATCCAAGGCAAGCGTATGGAATTTTCTGGTGATAACTCACTTTCTGCCAAAGTTTTGAGTTCTAGTATAGGCTATTTCAGCAATTTGTCTCCCAATTCCTCATCATAGATCAGTTTCTGGAGATGGATCTCTGGCATGAGACAAAAATGTTTGATTAGAGAGTTTTTTAATTTGAAATAACATTGAGTATGAAACCAGAACTATCTGCATGCTATGGTGCTCAAAAACATTCTGGACTTGTGTAAACCACAAATCTGGCCCCTTCATCCAGAACAGCAGCAACTTTATGTAGCTGAGGTTCCTACCCTGTAGTGTTATAAATTTTCAGTTGTTGGTAGGAGAGAATAACTTGCCTCTGGATGCTGTGTAGTTGCAGGAGACTGCTGTGGATCTTCTTGCTTTATTGTGAAATCAGAGTTGAGCTTCTCCACTGTAACAGCTCAGGCAGTGTTCACTGTCTGTGGGATCACCACTGTAGGATTTTATGGTACAATGGGATGTGAGAGATATTCCTAACTGAAACCACACTGATTCAGAAAACATATATTTATTTTCCTTATAAAAACACCTTTTACAGCAAGCATGTTACACAGGAAAATCATACAACAAAGAGTAAACAAAGAGACAGAGGAACAATAGATGAAACACATAGTATGTGATATGAATGTGTGGTGCCTTTTCTTTCAGACATGTCCAAAAGAACAGACACCACCCGTTCATATAACTGATCTCCTTGATGAGCAAAGAATCCAACATGTTTTCAACAAAACATCACTCAAGTGGTAGCCGTGAATATTGATACACTGATGTAACTTCTCTTGGTAGTTATTCAAAACCTTGAAAGCCTTTGAACTTCCTGTCATATCGCCCCATTTAGAGCTTCCTTAGGGGATCTCATGTGTACACCTTTGCTTTAAGGTAAACACTCAGAGAAAGCCAGAGAGAGTTCGATCTGGTGAACACAGCACTAGATGTTATGGCTAGGAAACGTTTCTCCAAAAAGATAATGGGAGAAACAAGATGTACAGGCTGCTGCACCATGAACATTGAAAATTTTGCCCTATTGAAACTGGAAAAGATTCTGTGACATTGGACAATAACAATCATACAGACCCATCACACCAAGGTTAAAGACGAAAGTTCTGCTTATTTACTGTCCCAGAGAGGTGTAAATGTGCCTCATAAGAAAAATACAGGAAGTCTGTGATCTGAAAGATCAGAAGAACTTTACACAACTTTGAACATTTTTTTTAACCACTTGCCTTCAGTGTGTGTGTAATCACTCTTTTGTAGGAGTGTGCGCACAGATCTTGGTGGAGAAGTTTCCTCAACCTTCCATTACCAACCGTAATGCAGGCATGCTTCCATGCAGAACACCACGATGATTTCTGAGCCAAAGTCCTGACAACTACCACAGTTTCCTCTTGTGGCCCGAGGATGGCCAGGAGATTTCTGTTTCAATGCAGAACGTGTTTGTCTTAAGTTTGCTACCCAACAGCAAACCTATTTCTTATAAGAAAACTCTCCCACTGACAATGTGCAAAGCGGATGTGAAATGCACACTGTGTTGCTACTGCAACCTGCTATTCTTTTACAAACTCCTCGACAATAAATGCTCACCATGTCCTCACAACACCATTGTGTATACTCAAAATGGCGCACGCTATACTGTTTGATGACATACTCCCAACACTGCACATGCTCTCTATTTGTAGCTGTGCTCCTCTCAAATCAGGAAGTTGTTTTTACTGCACCCTGTGTATGAAAATCTACATCTACATCTACATCCATACTCCGCAAGCCACCTGATGGTGTGTGGCGGAGGGTACCTTGAGTACCTCTATCGGTTCTCCCTTCTATTCCAGTCTCGTATTGTTCATGGAAAGAAGGATTGTCGGTATGCCTCTGTGTGGGCTCTAATCTCTCTGATTTTATCCTCATGGTCTCTTCGCGAGATATACGTAGGAGGGAGCAATATACTGCTTGACTCTTCGGTGAAGGTATGTTCTCGAAACTTTGACAAAAGCCCGTACCGAGCTACTAAGCGTCTCTCCTGCAGAGTCTTCCACTGGAGTTTATCTATCATCTCCGTAACGCTTTCACGATTACTAAATGATCCTGTAACGAAGCGCGCTGCTCTCCGTTGGATCTTCTCTGTATCTTCTATCAACCCTATCTGGTACGAATCCCACACTGGTGAGCAGTATTCAAGCAGTGGGCGAACAAGCGTACTGTAATCTACTTCCTTTGTTTTCGGATTACATTTCCTTAGGATTCTTCCAATGAATCTCAGTCTGGCATCTGCTTTACCGACGATCAACATTATATGATCATTCCATTTTAAATCACTCCTAATGCGTACTCCCAGATAATTTATGGATTTAACTGCTTCCAGTTGCTGACCTGCTATTTTGTAGCTAAATGATAAAGGATCTATCTTTCTGTGTATTCGCAGCACATTACACTTGTCTACATTGAGATTCAATTGCCGTTCCCTGCACCATGCGTCAATTCGCTGCAGATCCTCCTGCATTTCAGTACAATTTTCCATTGTTACAACCTCTCGATACACCACAGCATCATCTGCAAAAAGCCTCAGTGAACTTCTGATGTCATCCACAAGGTCATTTATGTATATTGTGAATAGCAACGGTCCTATGACACTCCCCTGCGGCACACCTGAAATCACTCTTACTTCGGAAGACTTCTCTCCATTGAGAATGACATGCTGCGTCCTGTTATCTAGGAACTCCTCAATCCAATCACACAATTGGTCTGATAGTCCATATGCTCTTACTTTGTTCATTAAATGACTGTGGGGAACTGTATCAAACGCCTTGCGGAAGTCAAGAAACTCAGCATCTACCTGTGAACCCGTGTCTATGGCCCTCTGAGTCTCGTGGACGAATAGCATGAGCTAGCTTTCTCATGACCGTCTTTTTCGAAACCCATGCTGATTCCTCCAGAGTAGATTTCTAGTCTCCAGAAAAGTCATTATACTCAAACACAATACGTGTTCCAAAATTCTACAACTGATCGACGTTAGAGATAAAGGTCTATAGTTCTGCACATCTGCTCGACGTCCCTTCTTGAAAACGGGGATGATCTGTCCCCTTTTCCAATCCTTTGGAACGCTATGCTCTTCTAGAGACCTACGGTACACCGCTGCAAGAAGGGGGGCAAGTTCCTTCGCGTACTCTGTGTAAAATTGAACTGGTATCCCATCAGGTCCAGAGGCCTATAGGTCTATAGTTCTGCACATCTGCTCGACGTCCCTTCTTGAAAACGGGGATGATCTGTGCCCTTTTCCAATCCTTTGGAACGCTACGCTCTTCTAGAGACCTACGGTACACCGCTGCAAGAAGGGGGGCAAGTTCCTTCGCGTACTCTGTGTAAAATTGAACTGGTATCCCATCAGGTCCAGAGGCCTTTCCTCTTTTGAGCGATTTTAATTGTTTCTCTATCCCTCTGTCGTCTATTTCGATATCTACCATTTTGTCATCTGTGCGACAATCTAGAGAAGGGACTACAGTGCAATCTTCCTCTGTGAAACAACTTTGGAAAAAGACATTTAGTATTTCGGCCTTTAGTCTGTCATCCTCTGTTTCAGTACCATTTTGGTCACAGAGTGTCTGGACATTTTGTTTTGATTCACCTACTGCTTTGACATAAGACCAAAATTTCTTAGGATTTTCTGCCAAGTCAGTACATAGAACTTTACTTTCGAATTCATTGAACGCCTCTCGCATAGCCCTCCTCACACTACATTTCGCTTCGCGTAATTTTTGTTTGTCTGCAAGGCTTTGGCTATGTTTATGTTTGCTGTGAAGTTCCCTTTGCTTCCGCAGCAGTTTTCTAACTCGGTTGTTGTACCACGGTGGCTCTTTTCCATCTCTTACGATCTTGCTTGGCACATACTCATCTAATGCATTATGTACGACGGTTTTGAACTTTGTCCGCTGATCCTCAACACTATCTGTACTTGAGACAAAACTTTTGTGTTGAGCCAACAGGTACTCTGAAATCTGCTTTTTGTCACTTTTTCTAAACAGAAAAATCTTCCTACCCTTTTTAATATTCCTATTTACGGCTGAAATCATCGATGCCATAACCGCTTTATGATCACTGATTCCCTGTTCTGCGTTAACTTTTTCAAATAATTCGGGTCTGTTTGTCACCAGGAGGTCTAATATGTTATCGCCACGAGTCGATTCTCTGTTTAACTGCTCAAGGTAGTTTTCAGATAAAGCACTTAAAAAAATTTCACTGGATTCTTTGTCCCTGCCACCCATTATGAACGTCTGAGTCTCCCAGTCTATATCCGGCAAATTAAAATCTCCACCCAGAACTATAACATGGTGGGGAAATCTACTCGAAATATTTTCCAAATTATCATTCAGGTGCTCAGCCACAACAGCTGCTGAGCCAGGAGGCCTATAGAGACATCCAATTACCATGTCTGAGCCTGCTTTAACCGTGACCTTCACCCAAATCATTTCACATTTCGGATCTCCATCAATTTCCTTCGATACTATTGCACTTCTTATCGCTATAAACACGCATCCCCCTTCACTGTCCAGCCTGTCTCTGCGGTATACATTCCAATCTGAGTTTAGGATTTCATTACTATTTACGTCTGGTTTCAGCCAACTTTCTGTCCCTAGTACTATATGAGCGTTGTGACCGTTTATTAATGAGAGCAGTTCTGGGACCTTTCTGTAGACGCTCCTGCAGTTTACTATTAGCACATTAATATTGTTATTCCCTGTTGCATTTTGCCTACTCCTACCTTGCTGCGTCTCAGGAGGCGTCTTGTCGGGCCTAGGGAGGGGATTCTCTAACCTAAAAAACCCCCATGTGCACTCCAGACATAAAGATGTTAGATCACATTGTTACAAATACAGAGGTACAGAAGAACAAAACAATTTTTAACATAAAATAGAAAGGTATGTTATATTTCAATTAATATAACTCTGTGCGTGACGGATGTCTCTAATGAGGAATGGAGTTTCCAGCATGTAAACAACATGCCACATGCTCATGCTATAGACAATTGCACGTGAAAGAAAAAGTAACCCTTTGCAATCTGCTTTGCCTGATTCCTTCCTGTCCCTCGGAGCCCATGTTGTTTAGCAAGGTGCTGCCACTTGTCACTACAGAACAGGCAACACAACAAGCTTTAGAGCCCATGAAACAGCTATGTTTGGCAGACACCCAACCCCAAGCACTCAGCTACATGCATTATCAGTCACAAAGTTATTTTAATCGATGTACAGTGTTCTTAGTAATGACTGGAAAAATATGTTGTAGTTTTGTATCCAGCATCTAGGAAAATGTTAAGTACTGTTAGAGACATGTCAAAGTACAGGCTGATTATGTATAACAATTATTACATTATTATTTTATACAATTGCATGTTTAATTGTACATTACACAATGATAGAATTTAATTAAAAAGATTTCTGACTTAGAGAACCATTTGATCTCTCAGGTTTTCTTGGCGTGATTGATTGATGATGAGCTTCTCGGTGTTCTGCCAAGGTTTTGTTTCCATATGTAAATATTTTGATGACCAACCCGGCCATCTTCTTCAGGTACTGGCAGACTTTGAAGTCTTGTAAGTCTTACACTGTTATTTATAGCTTAGTTTGATTCCCAACACCCACTACAGTCTTTAGTGCTCTTTTGTTGTTCAGTACCTGCACTTATATTCTGTGAAACACAAATTTTCTCAACATATTCCAGTTCTAGTGGGTGTGATGGTTGGTGAGATCTTAGTAAATTGAGTGCCAGACCCCAAGCCTTGTTTAAATTGAAACATTCCATGTGAATGTGGCAAAGTGTCAGAACAGTCAAGAAGAATGCAAGGAACATCAGTGACTCACCCGATTAAAATAACCAAGCAAATCAGCTCTCACTGATCATTGCCTTGAATATAATCAGAAAAATGAAATATGATGAGACTAGTGTCATAGCGCAAATACCAAGATTCTGGGACAGCGTAATTAAAGAGTCTATCAAAATACGAATATCAGAAAACCTAATAAATGGGGAGAGAGGTTTAAATTTAAACAAGGTTTGGAGGCCAGTAATCAATTTATTAGGTTCTTGGCGGACATCACATCCACTGGAGCTGGAAAAAGCTGAATGAATTAGCATTTGCAGTATATCAGTGCGAGCTTGAAAAAGAAGAGAGCATTGAGTGCTGGGAACTGAACTCAGCTATAAATAGCAATGGTTGGAGCCCAGGCAGTGAGTGCACAGAACAACACTCACAGCACCTAAAGAAGGTGGCTAGGTCAGTCATCAAAACATTGTGCATATAACGGAAACTAGAACTTGGCAGAACACCTGAAAGCACAACATTGACAATCATTATTAACTGGCTTCCTGCTGAAATTAAATTCCAATCTTTTTTCTTTCATTCACTCAGTGGTAATGCTGAAAATTCAAATAGTTTACTTACTTGTTAGTACTGTCACTCAACCATAGTGGGTCCTAGCCATCCATCACTAGCTTTCAAGACAAACTTATTTATCAGTACATTTAATTTTGTGTCGAAGATCCACGTTCTCCTTTCAAGAACAGATATTTGCTGCTCACTGCTCAGGTATTTTTTAATTGAGCTATGAAGCAGTAATATTATTCTATCTTTCCAACACTGAACAGTGACTGCGAGGGTGATTGGAGATTGCACCCATAAGCAGTGCTGAAATGGATGAAACACCCATGTACATCAGGCCCATTTCTTTTGCTTTTGCAAGATGAATCTATCCAGTTTCAGTAATTTCCATGGGATGCTCTGATAAATGCAGCAAGTTTACTCATGCCATCTGTCTTTTCATTTTTGCTTATTATTATGAGAAATTCATTTCTTTTTTTCTTTTGGTAATGAGCCTTATGTTTTCTTTAATGCCTATGAGTTTGTCCAAGCTGCAATATTTTGTTTCACTAGTAACTGTTCCAGATGTAACTATATTTATCCTGCAGCTCTTCTTTCAGGCAAATTTGTACAAAAAAAAAAAAAAAAAAAAGCCTAGTGAACATCAGAAATTGCTGTAATAGAATTTATAGTGATGTGGACAGACAGGAGACTTATGGAAATTGGCCATGGAGGTATCCTATTACCAGAAGCATTCAGATGTGAACCATGGAGCGTGTTATGCAACAGAGTGAGGTGCGATGCATTAGTCGTGCCTGTGTGTGAATGTCCCTCTCCCCTAAGTGATTTTCCAAGCTGTGCATCAACATTTTCTGCAGAACACTTCATCCAGATGTCATCACACAGTTCACAAAGCGACATGATTTGCATAACAAAGGAAGGAGCATTGTCAGCAATGTTTCTGATGTCATTCTCAACTGTATAATTAAGGTTACATTCATCACTGTTATCTGCACTGCCTACTATTATCACAAGACCTCATTTTCCAAGTCATCTCCAAAGAGGCTAAGCCACAGATGACATTGCTGAACCCTGCACTTGATTCAAAAATAGTAATTAAGTTGTAATCACTTCCCAAAGAGCTTTGACGTTCGTGTTACTATTACCCAACAATAAGATGTCCTTCATCTTAAAACAGTTTTCCCTATGCTTTGCTTCCATCTTATGCCCTGTACTGTCAGAATCATTCAAACTTCTTGTGTTGTCTGAATGGTTTCGGCCTTAGTCTCCAAAGCACTAAAGTTACTGTAGACAGCTAGACAGGAACTGCCAGACTTGCAGCATATCCTAGATATTTTCATTGTTTTCAAAGACTTAACTATAACCCAGTTACAATTACAAACTGCAGGTCACATAACTGCCAACACTTCTTGTACCATAGCCAAATAAAGTCAAAGTTCCAAGATAAACTGCTCTTCTTCCAGTATTGTGTAGCATTTGCCAGAATCACTGCTCTCCAGAAATGACTGCATCGTTCCTCATGTAGTTTGCATTACAACATCACACTTCAAAATAACCTTGACATTTGTCACACTGATTTGTGGTTTTGTGAAAGGCAGAGAGGCCAGCAATGCTATCTGTATGTATCCTAAATGTTGACTGCTGTCTGGTGCTGGTATCAGGTGAGTTTCCTGTTTCTGTGGGTATCCATCAGTCTGCTCTTTCTCTCCTCTTTATCATAATAATGAACACAGTCACCAGAGATGTAAAAAAAAATACACCACAGTTGTTTTGAACCACAAAAATTGCCTGGCAGAAGGACTCCGGCAGCTGTCAGATTCAGCCACCTAAAAAAAATGAAATGAGCATATGGCATCATTGGGCAGGAGACCCCATCCGGGGAAGTTTGGCTGCCAAGTGCAAGTCTTATTTCAGTTGACACCACATTGGGCAACTTGTGTGCCAGTGATGAGGATGAAATGAAGATGAGAACAACACAACACCCAGTCCCCGAGTGGAGAAAATCTCCAACTCGGCCAGGAATCGAACCCGGGCCCGCTTGCATGGGAGGCGAGCATCCACCTACAAACCGTGCGATAGAGACCCCATTCCAGAAATCCAGCAGGATCTCCAGTCTCTCCTCCTCAGGCCTATCCCAGAAGATCTCCCCAGTCTCTCTCTCTCCCCTCACCCCTACCACTCCCCACACTCATACCTCCTACACGCTACTTAAAGTCCATAAACCCAACCACCCATGATGGCCCCCCCAGCGTGGCCGGTTACTGTGCCCCAATGAGAGAATCTCTGCTCTCATACACCGACACCTTCAGTCTATTACCCACAACCTACCCTCCTATATAAAAGATACCAACCATTTCCTCCACTGACTCTCCACAGTTCCTGTTCTTCTACCATACAGTACCCTGCTCATCACTATTGATGTGACCTCCCTTTGCACTAACATCCCTAATGCCCCATGGTCTTACTGCTATTGAACACCACCTTTCCCAATGCCTGACATATTTCAAACCTACAACCTCCTTCCTAATCACCATGACCAATTATATCCTCACCCACAATTACTTCTCCTTTGAAGGCATTACCTGCAAATAAATCTGTGATACACCTATGGGCACTCAATGGCACCATCCTATGTCCACCTATTCATGGGCGATCTAGACGAATCCTTCTTAAACACCCAGAATCCCAAACCCCTCACTTGGTTCAGATTCGCTGATGACTTCATGATCTGGACTGAGGGTGAGGACACCCTATACACATTCCTCCAGAACCTCAATATCTTCTGTGCCATTTGCTTCACCTGGTCCTACTCACCCCAACAAGCCACCTTCCTCGATGTTGATCTCCACTTAAAGATGGCTACACCAGTACTTCTGTCCATATCAAACCTACCAACCACCAGCACCAGCAATACCTGCCACCCATTTCGCACCAAGAAGCCCCTTCCATACAGCGTAGCCACCTGTGGCAGTTGCATCTGTAGTGACAAGCAGTCCCTCTCTCAGTACACTGAGGGTCTCACTGAGGCCTTCACAGACTGTGATTTTACCCTCCCAAAACAGATCTCCCATTCCTTACCTCTCCAGTCACCCACCACCTCCCAAAGTCCCACTGTCCGGCCACAGAGGAGCTTTCTCCTTGTGACTCAGTACCACCCAGGACTGGAGCAACTGAATCATATTCTCCACAGGGTTTCGATTTCCTCCCCGAAATGAGGAAAGTCCTACTCTCTATCCTTCCCACCCCTCCCCACAGTGGTATTCTGCCACCCACCGAACCTTCACAGTATCCTCATCCATCCCTACACAACTTCTGTGCCCAACCCCTTGCCTCATGGTTCATATCCCTGTAATAGATGTAGATGCAAGACCTGTCCCATGCATCCTCCCACCACGACCTACTCCAGTTCGGTCACAAGCATCACCTATACCATCAAAGGCACAGCTACCAGTGAAACCAGTAATGTGATCTACAAGCTAAGCTGCAACCACTGCTGCGTTCTACATGGGCGTGACAACTAACAAGCTGTCTGTCCTTATGACTGGCCACCGACAAACTGTGGCCAAGAAACAGCTGGACCACCTCATTGCTGAGCACTCCACCCAACACAATGGTCTTCATTTCATTGACTGCTTCACAGCATGTGCCATCTGGATCCTTCCCACCAAATCAGCTTTTCTGAATTGCATAGGTGGGACATCTCCCTACAATATATCCTAAGTTCCCATAACCCTCCTGGCTTCAACCTTCATTAGTCTTTCTCCTACCCTCTAGCCCCTACCATGTTCCTATTCCAGCACTATGCAGTTCTCTATTCCACCTACACATCCACAGTCTTTTTACCTTCCTTCTTTTCCATTACCTCCCCCCCCCCCCCTCCATCCAACCTCCCGACTGCATCTAGCTCCTCTTCATCTCTTCCCTGTACGCTCCCACAGATAGCGCTTTACTGTCCCCCATCCCGCCCTGCTATATTTCTCCCTCTCCCCCACCCCCCCTCCCTATCCAGCCTCTTCATTATCCCCACCACTCAGTTGCATCTCCCATCATGCACAGCTGATTGCAGTGTGGCCTCAGCAGCCAGAGACTGCGGTCATGTCTGTGTGAGTTGTGTTTGAATGAGTATGTGTGTATATGTTCTACCTTCAATGAAGGCCTTGTTGGCTGAAAGCTCATTTTCTGGCAGTCTTACTGTTGTGCTTATCTGAGACTCAGTATTTCCGCCATATGGTGAGTAACAACTATCCTTTTCATAATATGGTAAAAAATAAGTGTATTGGCCCTTGCTGTATGCTGATGACCTGCTGGCTGCAGTAGACAAGAATGACTTTCAACGAAAATTCTAAGTGTGGAAAAACCACTGTGAACAATAAGGATTACATCTCAATATAAAGGAGACTGAATATCTGTCAATAAATGCAGATAACACAGACACCATTGAGATCAGCAATATAGATCTGCCAAAGTCAAATATCGTAAAGTTTCTTTGCTCAAAAATTGTTACCAAGGGCTTACTTGTTCCCAAAATAACAAACTCCTTTATCAATATGTGGCTTAACTGGCAGCCAATGACTGGTGTACCCTGTGATAAGAAGATCCCTGTCTGACTTAAGTCAAAAATATACCACTCTGCAGTCTGCACAGTTGCCTCGTACAGCATAGAATATTGACCCAAAACAAAAGGACAGCTATGGCTTGAAATAATGAAAACCAAAATGGTTCTGTGGGCATCTGGTTTGACAGTTCACGATCATGTGACAAATGATGAATTTCAAAGGTCGTGTGGAATGGCACCTATAGTTGAGAAGATGAGGGAAAGTCGTCCAAGAAGATATTGACACACACTTAAGGCAGACCAATAATCCATAGAAAAATACAGGAAGACTGAGGTAACACTGGTTACACACCCTCCAAATGGACCTCAGGACAGCAGGCCCCCACCCTGACCTGGCACAGGATCAGGCCAAGTGGAGACAGAGTGCCAAAATGGGAGACTCCCATAAAATACACTGCAGGATGAACACTGAGGAGGAGGGAGAAGAAGAATTGTCACACTGTTTGCTGTTGCTGACGATTCATTGCCAGGTTGCACACTTGTCCATTACAATAGGTATTTGTTCAGGGAAAATAACACCTAATAGGTTACTGATAAAATACTCTGATAAATGAGAACTAATAGTGATAGTCGTACTACCTAATAAAATTTAGTTTTTAAGCTTAAATACTTTGTGTAATGAAATTTTCCTTACGAGAGAAAATTAAAAATTATTCTTGAAAGACATTTTTTTCAGAGAAAATTAAAATCATTTCTGAAATGTTATCTTCACATTACTTGTAAAAGCATGTAACTTGATCTCAAGTGTCTATTACTGAATATTTTATGACACACCAAATGTTTACTGTCACAGAAATAGAGGTTAAAATCAAACAATGGAAAATCCAGGATGGAATGTAACATACCAGAGAAGGAAAGTTGCTACTCACCATATAGCAGAGATGCTGAGTCGTGATAGGCACAACAAAAGCCCCACCCTCCAAAACTCCCTCCCACCACCACACAGAACCCAGAACCTAAACAGACCCGCAACACAGCTATGAACCTTTCCTCCAGAAACCTTAGTCCCTCAGAAATATCAGTCCTTTCCCGAGGCCTCACCTTTTGCCCCACTCCCAAATTCAACCATGCAGGACTAATTAAAGACCTTCTCCCAGTCCCTATAGTGGAAAAACTTTTTTGCCACCAACCCGACCAATCAGATTCAACCAAAGACCAATATTGAACCTTGCCTAACTCAGTTCACTCATCCATCCAACCGTGACCCACCCCCACTGCCTCCAAACCACCCCCTGTTAACTTTCCAGAATTTCTTAACCTCGAACCTTGCTTCACCATCATTCCCCAAATCCCTCAACATGCTAACTAACCTTACATCCACAGAAAGAACCGCAGTCCACCATCTAAAAACAGATCCTGACCTTATAATCTTACCTGCAGACAAAGGCTCCACCACCGTTGTTTTGAACCACAAGGATTACATGGCAGAAGGTCTCCGTCAGCTGTCAGATACTTCCACCTACAAACCATGCCACAGTGATCCCATTCCAGTAATCCAGCAGGATCTCCAGTCACTACTCAAATCCTTAAGCCCATCCCAGAACCTCTCCCCAGAGTCCATTTCCCATACCACTCCCCGCACCCCCACCTTCTACATGCTTCCTAAAGCCTATAAACCCAACCACCCAGGATGCCCCATTCTGGCCAGTTACTTTGCGCCCACTGAGAGAATCTCTGCTCTCGTAGACCAACATGTTCAACCTATTAGCCGGAACCAATCCTCCTGTATGAAAGATACCAACCATTTCCTCAACCGACTCTCCACGGTTCCTGTCCCTTTACCATATGGTGCCCTGCTCATCACTATTGATGCCACCTCCTGTACACTAACATTCCTAATGCCCGTGGCCTTACTGCTATTGAACATTACCTTTCCAGATGCCCCATTGATTCCAAACCAACAACCTCCTTCCTAGTCTCCATGACCAACTATACTGTCACCAACAATTAATTCTCCTTTGAAGGCATTACCTACAAACAAATCTGCTGTACGGCTATGGGCACCTGCATGGCACTATCCTATGCTAACCTATTCATGGGCCATCTAGAGGAATCCTTCCTAAAAGCCCAGAATCCTAAACCCCTCACCTGGTTCAGATTCATTGATGACATCTTTGCTATCTGGATTGAAGGTGAAGACACCTTATTCACATGCCTGCAGAACCTCGCCAACTTCTCCCCCATTTGCTAGCCACCCGTGGCCATCGCATCTGCAGTGACGAGCAGTCCCTCTCAAAATATACTGAGGGTCTCACTGAAGCATTCACTGACCATAATTATCCTCCCATCCTTGTACAAAAACAAATCTCCCATGACTTATCTTTCCAGTCTCCCACCACCTCCCAAAGTCCCACAGTCCGGCCACAGAGGAACATTCCCCTCGTAACTCAATACCATCCAGGACGAGCAACTGAATTACATTCTCTGCCAGGGTTTCAATTACCTCTCATCATGTCCTGAAATGAGAAATGTCCTGCCCACTATCCTTCCCACCCCTCCTACCATGGTATTCTGCCGTCCACCCGTCCACCGAACCTACACAATATACTCATCCATCCTTACACAACCCCTGCTCCCAATTCCTTACCTCATGGCTCATACCCCTGTAATAGACCTAGATGCAAGACCTGTCCCATACAACCTCCTACCACCACCTACTCCAGTCTGGTCATTAACATCACCTATCCCATCAAATGCAGGGCTACCTGTGAAACCAGTCATGTGATTTACAAGCTCAGCTGCAACCACTGTGCTGCATTCTATGTAGGCATGCCAACCAACAAGCTTTCTGTCCGCATGAACGGCCACCGACAAACTATGGCCAAAAAATAAGTGGACCACCCTGTTGCTGAACACGCTGCCAAACATGATATCCCTCATCTCAATGTCTGCTTCACAGCCTGTGACATATGGATCCTTCCCACCAACAGCAGCTTTTCAGAATTGCGGCGCAGGTGGGAACTTTCCCTGCAATACATTCTATGTTCCTGTAACCCTCCTGAACTCAACCTTCGTTAGTCGCTGTCGTCACGCATCCAGCCTCCTCCCTGTTCCCACTCCAGCACTACACAGCCGTCATTTCACCGCCACACCCAGTCTTTTAATCTGTTTTTATTTCTCTCCTTTCCATTACTTACCCCCTCCGCACCTTCTCTCCTGCCCTCCGTCTAAACTGCAACACCTCACTGTCCGCCACTAACACCATACAATCTCTGATACAATAACTGAGATATTCCATAAGCACACAATTTGATTATAAGCCACTTGTGAGGTATGGTGTCAATAGTTTCTGGAAATCTAGAAATACAGAATCAATTTGAAATCCTGGCAGGTGAAATATTCTCAGACTTAAAGAAGAATGTAAGCTTTGAAAAACTGATAGAAGACAATCTTGGGGAAGATCAGTTTGGGTTCCAGACAAATGCAGAAACATGCGAGGTAATGCTGACCCCATGAGTTACCTTAGAAGATAGACCGAAGAAAGATGAACCTACAGTTATAGAATTTGTTGACTTAGAGAAGGCTTTTGACAATGTTGATTGGAATACACTCTTTGAAATTCTAGAGGTAGCAGTTGTAAAACACAGGATACAGAAAGTTATTTGCAATGTGAACAGAAACCAGACTACAGCTATAAGAGTTGATGGCCATGAGGAGGAAGCAGTGATTGAGAAGTGAGTGAGGCAGGGTTGTAGCCTATCCCCACTGTTACTCAATTCTGTACTTTGAACAAGCAATGCAGCAAACCACAGAAAAACTTAAGGAAGGAATTCGGGTTCAGGGAGAAGAAATAAAGACTTTGAGGTTAGCCAATGACATTGCAATGTCTTCAGAGATGGCTAAGGACTTGGAAGAGCAGCTAACTGGAGTGTATAGTGTCTTGAACAGATGTTACAAGATAAACATCAACAAAAATAAATGAAGGGTAATGCAATGAGGTTGAATTTAATGAGGCAGTGCTGAGTGAATTATATTAGGAAATGACTCACTAAACGTAGTAGATTAGTTCCGTTATTTGGGAGGCAAAATAACTGGCAACAGCCAAAGTAGATATAAAATGCAGTCTGGTGACAACAAGAAAAATGTTTCTGAAAAAGAGATAGTTGTTAACACTGAATATAAATTTAAACGTTAGGAAGTCTTTTCTCTTGGGATGCAGCTTTGAACATAAGTGGATGATAAACAGTTCAGCCAAGAACAAAATAAAAGGTTTTGAAATGTGGTGCTGTGAAAGAGTACTGAAGATTAGATGGGATATCTAATGAGAAGGTATGAGTTGGGGAGAAAAGAAATTTATGGCAGAAATTGACTATAAAGAAGTGATTAGTTATTTGGTAACCTACTGAGTAATCAAGAAATTGTCAATATGGTAATGGGCAAAGTATAGAGGAGGGGAGTAAAAATTGTTGAGGGAGACCAAAGTTTGATTGCAGGATGCAGGTTAAGTGGATGTAGGTTGCAGCAGTCATGCAGAGATGAAGAGCACAGAATAGATTATGATGAAAAGCTGCTTCAAATCAAACTTCTGACCAAAAGAACACAGTATCATCATTTACTGAGAGATGTTTGATACTGTTATAAGCTAAAAAAATTGTAGCAAAATACAAGCAGATTCCAAATTTACTATGGAACAAATTTTTTATGCTTCATTCATGGTTCATGCTGTAGACATACAGTGTTATAATACTGGCACATTCATTAGACACTGTGACACTCACTGGTCAGCTAACAGCCTACTCCAAGCAAATAAAAACAGGTTCTTTTTCTCTTAACTTCAGAAACTCACAGGGCCTAAGTAAAAAATAATAAAATACTACAGCAACCTAATTTAGAAAGGGAGCCTGATACATTTAATACATTTCAAATGGCCATGTGGTGCAGAAAAAAACTTTTAAATGTTCAGCATGTAGCCATATACACAAATTAATTTGCACTGTAAATGTAAAATGACTCATTTCACATCATTATAATTTATAATGCTTAAGATCCATGGAACACAAAGCTAATTAACTAAATGAATTGAAGGTTCTTTCACACAAAAGAAAACAGTTACTCTCTTTCAATAGAAGGGTAGTTTGATCCCCTCAGCTGAACAGGAGTCACTTGCAACAGCCTACCTGATGGTTATTTATATCTGTACTTTTCATAAATTTCCTGTAGAGTAAAATTCCTTTACTTCATGTCTATGGTCACAATTTATTTTGTCATCCGACTACCTGGTTTCGGTATATAATGACCATCATCGGATCTGTTGTATAAAAACATGTCCTAATATATTGATAAACAGATCTGATGATGGTCACTGTAGACTGGAACTGGTAGTCTGATGACAAAAAACGTGTGACCATAGATGTGAAGTAAAGGAAATTTATTCTATATTTGGGTCACTGTTTTATTCATGACCATGTTGCAGCTTGTTCCTCTAGAGTATTCAAAATCAGTTTATACCCTATTGCTTAAATAAAGATGTCACAATTGTTCGGAATAGTTCACAGCCTCTCATTTTTCCTATTTCTTGATTTCTATCCTTTTTCCCAAAGATGAACAAATTAGAATCTGGGCAGGTATTAAATGAATAGATCTTTTTAAAGTAATGACACATATACCAACCAGGTTCACAGCATAAGCACTGTGTGATGAAATTTGTCAACTATCCATTCCAGTCTGAGAATAGGGGTTATATTCACAGGAACTGTAAACTGTGTGTGTTTGACAAAGCCCTTGTTGGCCAGAAGCTTATTTTGTGACAGTCCTTTTGCTGTGCCCACATACGACTCAACATCTCACTATATGGTGAGTAGTAACTATATTTTTCATAATACTGTTACATTCCATCCTGGATTTTCCATTGTTTGGTCTGCCCTGTTGTGTTTCTTTTAAATTATAGCATATAAGAACGTCCAAAATGTGGTTACAAATATGTAACCGATGTACACAACTCCATTATGGAGTTGTGTTCATCTGTAATATGATCAGTGAGAAAGAAGACCAGTAATTAGAAGGAAGTAAAGGAGTAGAATATAAAGAGTCAAGGTTTAAGCAAATGAAACCATCTGGTAACTGAAACTTTGATGCAAATATATTAAATTCGAAATGAAATATTTACAAGCACAGAAATAAAAACTAAATGCTCTTTAGAAAGTGAAACAATTTTGTACTGGTAATGGATAAGAACAGAAATATACTTATCCAGAGCATGTTATCACATTAAACAACACCTCATCATGTTTTACTAACAGAAATTTGTACAAAATATACATGTTGTAAAGTAAATGAAGCAGGTGAGGAGGACTACAAATGTCTCAAAAATTAGATCTATAGGAAGTACAAAATGGCTAAGCAGGAATGGCTAGAAGACAAATCTAAGGATGTTGTTGTTGTTGTGGTCTTCAGTCCTGAGACTGGTTTGATGCAGCTCTCCATTCTACTCTATCCTGTGCAAGCTTCTTCATCTCCCAGTACCTACTGCAACCTACATACTTCTGAATCTGCTTAGTGTATTCATCTCTTGGTCTCCCTCTACGATTTTTACCCTCCATGCTGCCCTCCAATGCTAAATTTGTGACCCCTTGATGCCTCAAAACATGTCCTACCAACCGATCCCTTCTTCTAATCAAGTTGTGCCACAAACTTCTCTTCTCCCCAATCCTATTCAATACCTCCTCATTAGTTACGTGATCTACCCACCTTATCTTCAGCATTCTTCTGTAGCACCACATTTCGAAAGCTTCTATTCTCTTCTTGTCCAAACTGGTTATCGTCCATGTTTCACTTCCATACATGGCTACACTCCATACAAATACTTTCAGAAACGACTTTCTGACACTTAAATCTATACTCGATGTTAACAAATTTCTCTTCTTCAGAAACGATTTCCTTGCCATTGCCAGTCTACATTTTATATCCTCTCTACTTCGACCATCATCAGTTATTTTACTCCCTAAATAGCAAAACTCCTTTACTATTTTAAGTGTTTCATTTCCTAATCTAATTCCCTCAGCATCACCCGATTTAATTTGACTACATTCCATTATCCTTGTTTTGCTTTTGTTGATGTTCATCTTATATCCTCCTTTCAAGACACTGTCCATTCCGTTCAACTGCTCTTCCAAGTCCTTTGCTGTCTCTGACAGAATTGCAATGTCATCGGCGAACCTCAAAGTTTTTACTTCTTCTCCATGAATTTTAATACCTACTCCAAATTTTTCTTTTGTTTCCTTTACTGCTTGCTCAATATACAGATTGAATAACATCGGGGAGAGGCTACAACCCTGTCTCACTCCTTTCCCAACCACTGCTTCCCTTTCATGCCCCTCGACTCTTATAACTGCCATCTGATTTCTGTACAAATTGTAAATAGCCTTTCGCTCCCTGTATTTTATACCTGCCACCTTCAGAATTTGAAAGAGAGTATTCCAGTCAACATTGTCAAAAGCTTTCTCTAAGTCTACAAATGCTAGAAACGTAGGTTTGCCTTTTCTTAATCTTTCTTCTAAGATAAGTCGTAAGGTTAGTATTGCCTCACGTGTTCCAACATTTCTATGGAATCCAAACTGATCTTCCCCGAGGTCCGCTTCTACCAGTTTTTCCATTCGTCTGTAAAGAATTCGCGTTAGTATTTTGCAGCTGTCAACAACTGCTTTCTTTGGGATTGGAATTATTATATTCTTCTTGAAGTCTGAGGGTATTTCGCCTGTCTCATACATCTTGCTCACCAGATGGTAGAGTTTTGTCAGGACTGGCTCTCCCAAGGCCATCAGTAGTTCTAATGGAATGTTGTCTACTCCCGGGGCCTTGTTTCGACTCAGGTCTTTCAGTGCTCTGTCAAACTCTTCACGCAGTATCTTATCTCCCATTTCGTCTTCATCTACATCCTCTTCCATTTCCATAATATTGTCCTCAAGTACATCGCCCTTGTATAAACCCTCTATATACTCCTTCCACCTTTCTGCCTTCCCTTCTTTGCTTAGAACTGGGTTGCCATCTGAGCTCTTGATATTCATACAAGTGGTTCTCTTCTCTCCAAAGCTCTCTTTAATTTTCCTGTAGGCAGTATCTATCTTACCCCTAGTGAGGCAAGCCTCTACATCCTTACATTTGTCCTCTAGCCATCCCTGCTTAGCCATTTTGCACTTCCTGTCGATCTCATTTTTGAGACATTTGTATTCCTTTTTGCCTGCTTCATTTACTGCATTTTTATATTTTCCCCTTTCATCAATTAAATTCAATATTTCTTCTGTTACCCAAGGATTTCTATTAGCCCTCGCCTTTTTACCTACTTGATCGTCTGCTGCCTTCACTACTTCATCTCTCAGAGCTACCCATTCTTCTTCTACTGTATTTCTTTCCCCCATTCCTGTCAATTGATCCCTTATGCTCTCCCTGAAACTCTCAACAACCTCTGGTTCTTTCAGCTTATCCAGGTCCCATCTCCTTAGATTCCCACCTTTTTGCAGTTTCTTCAGTTTCAATCTGCAGTTCATAAACAATAGATTGTGGTCAGAATCCACATCTGCCCCTGGAAATGTCTTACAATTTAAAACCTGGTTCCTAAATCTCTGTCTTATCATTATATAATCTATCTGATACCTTTTAGTATCTCCAGGATTCTTCCAGGTATACAACCTTCTTTTATGATTCTTCAACCAAGTGTTAGCTATGATTAAGTTATGTTCTGTGCAAAATTCTACAAGGCGGCTTCCTCTTTCATTTCTTCCCCCCAATCCATATTCACCTACTATGTTTCCTTCTCTCCCTTTTCCTACTGACGAATTCCAGTCACCCATGACTATTAAATTTTCGTCTCCCTTCACTACCTGAATAATTTCTTTTATCTCGTCATACGTTTCATCTATTTCTTCATCATCTGCAGAGCTAGTTGGCATATAAACTTGTACTACTGTAGTAGGTATGGGCTTTGTGTCTATCTTGGCCACAATAATGCATTCACTATGCTGTTTGTAGTAGCTAACCCGCACTCCTATTTTTTTATTCATTATTAAACCTACTCCTGCATTACCCCTATTTGATTTTGTATTTATAACCCTGTAATCACCTGACCAAAAGTCTTGTTTCTCCTGCCACCGAACTTCACTAATTCCCACTATATCTAACTTTAACCTATCCATTTCCCTTTTTAAATTTTCTAACCTACCTGCCCGATTAAGGGATCTGACATTCCACGCTCCGATCCGTAGAACGCCAGTTTTCTTTCTCCTGACAACGACGTCCTCTTGAGTAGTCCCCGCCCGGAGATCCGAATGGGGGACTATATCTAAGGATATAGAAGCAAATATAACTAGGAGTTAGATACATGCTGCCTACAGGAAAATTATAGAGACTTTTGGAAAAAAAAGAACCACCTATATGAATATCAAGAGCTCAGATGGAAAACCAGTTCGAAACAAAGAAGGGACAACTTATCTTATGAGATAGATTAAGGAAAGGCAAACCTATGTTTTTAGCATTTGTAGACTTAGAGAACGGGAATACTCTCTTTCAAATTCTGAAGGTGGCAGGGGTAAAATGCAGGGAGCAAAAGGCTATTTACAGTTTGTACGGAAACCAGATGGCAGTTATAAGAGTCGAGGGGTATGAAAAGGAAGCAGTGGTTGGGAAGGGAGTGAGACAGGGTTGTAGCCTATTCCCGATGTTGTTCAATCTGTATATTGAGCAAGCAGTAAAGGAAACAAATGAAAAATTCGGAGTAGGAATTAAAATTCAAAGCAAAGAAATAAACATCTTGATGTTAGCTGATGACGTAATTCTGCCAGAAACAGCAAAGGACTTGAAAGAGTAACTGAATGGAATGGACAGTGTCTTGAAAGGAGGATATAAGGTGAACATCAACAAAAGCAAAACGATTATATTGTAATGTAGTCAAATTAAACTAGGTGATGCTGAGGGAATTATATTAGGAAATGAGACACTTAAAGTAGGAAATGAGTTTTGCTTTTTTGGGCATCAAATTAACTGATGATGGTTGAAGTAGAGAGGATATAAAACGTAGACTGGCAATGGCAAGGAAATAGTTTCTGATGAAGAGAAATTGGTTAACATTGAGTATACACTTAAGTGTCAGGAAGTCTTTTTTGAAGGAATTTGTATGGACTGGAGCCATCTATGGAAGTGCAACATGGACGATAAACAGTTGAGACAAGAAGAGAATAGAAGCTTTTGAAGTGTGGTGCTACAGAAGAATGCAGAATATTAGATGGGTAAATCACATAACTAATGAGGTGGTACTAAATAATATTAGTGAGAAGAGGAATTTGTGGCACAACTTGACTAGAAGAAGGGATTGGTTGGTAGGACACGTTCTGAGGCATCAAGGGACCACCAAATATTGGAGGGAAGTGTGGAGGGTAACAATCATAGAGGAAGACCAAGGGATGAATACACTAATCAGATTCCGAAGGATGTAGGAAGGTGAAGAGGATTGCACAGGATAGAGTGGCATCAAACTGGTCTTTGGACTGGAGACCGTAACAATGATCAGCATGAGGGTTACTTCCTAAAGTTTTAGTTTCCTGCAACAACAACCACATTTGTAATTTAAATGACTATAAAATAACTTTTTCATGAAAGCAAATACTAGTTTTGATTATGGTTGCCAACAAAATGCAGCATGGACACAACTGCTAGAAAAAAAAAGTGTGAATGAATTAAAATATCCCAACTGCGACAAATTTAAGACAACTATAAATCCAGTTAGCAACTCCATTCAGAACACATTGCACAAAATGCCACTATACGTTTCACACTGCCAAATACTGAATGTGTCATCCTGTGTACCCACCATAGTTTATATGCAGTTGTGAATGACAGCCATTCCACTGTTTACCCCGTAAACTGTACAGAGCAGTGTATTATCAATAAATGAAAATGTACCGGTAGCTACAGGAATTATATTTATTCTTAACTGTTGCATGAGGAAGAAAATCTAAAAGGCAAGTACATGATCGTAAATACAAACTTCATAGTCAACGTGGAGGCAAGTGATACACACTTCTAGCAGTTACACATATCGCACATCAAGTTGACCTGCAAGTAGGAGAGCTAGCATTCTTTCTCTCAATACTATCCTGTGGCATAGTATTCTGGGGAAATGCAACTAATTAGTGAATTTAGGAGGAACTGTGCAAATCATATACTACAAATAAAAGTAATTTCTACGTAGACCGTGCACATGTCTGATTCAGAATGGAGTTTTATGTTTGGTTCAAAAGTCAATAACATGCTGAAGGTAGACACCAGGAAAGAAACTGGAAATCCCCAATTTTTTTTTTTTTTTTTTTTTAAACTATTATTACCCACTCCCCTATAATTTATCAGAATATCTGGCACTCTAATGTTCATACTAAATAGGCTTGGCTTTTCCTGTATCCCAACAGTTGATAAGTGTTCTGTTAAAACTGCTTAAATGCTTTGCCTGAAGTATTGGATACAAACAGCAGCTGATAAAATATTAATTTTTATCATGATATACGTGTATTATCTAGAAATAATTTCCACAATTTACCAGTTCAAGAATATCAACACCAGTCCTAGTTTGCTGTAAGTATTCTCCACAGAAGTAGTCTGTTGCAGCTGCTTTTGCCTCTTACCTCATTCCTGAATGCTCTTCTTCATGATTGGATTTACAGCACTTAATTTGTGAATGAAGCAATACTGTTCAGAAACAATAAATTTCTTAAAATAGCATTAGGGACCTACCCTATTAACCATTTTAACAAGAAAATTAATTCATTGCATTTAGTCTGCAACACTATTTGCTCTGATTTCAACACCGCCAATGAGTGATGACACTTTAGACAATTGCTCCAGAGTTGAGTAAAGCATTACCCACAACTCTTGACATTAATAGGAAATTAAACAAGGTGATCATTAAAATTAAGACAGATATGGGTAACAAACAAATATTGATTTGGGGAGGGGGGGGGGGGGGGGAAGAGAGAGAGAGAGAGAGAGAGAGAGAGAGAGAGAGAGAGAGAGAGAGAGAGAGAGAGGAAGTGCAGAAAGTGGCAGATTTATACAGAAAAAGAACAATACTGATCTCAGGTGAAGATGCCTCCAACATGTATAAAGCATCACTAATCCTAAATACAACTGGACGAAAATGTTGAAAAACATTATAATGTGGAGGAAAGTTACATTAGTAAGAGATCCCTTCATCAGTGTTCCGTTCCAGCAATGTGGTTGTAGATAGATGAATCTCCAACCTTTGTTGTCCGGCCACAGATGATGCTAATTTATCCGAATCCAGTGGCACCTCAAACTGGTAAAATATCTAGAAGTGGAAATTTACAAGGGCTTATATACTTAGCAACACCAATATGGGGGAGGGCGGTTTATGCCCACCCTAAAAGGAACTAAGAAAAATAATAAATAAGTCGAATAAAATGCATTATTTTGAGTTGACTTATATCAATAATATAATTTTTAATGACATACTGATGTGTCAGTAGGGTCCAGAACCTGAAAATATCTTTTAGCACACAAAAAGTATTATCAACAAACTTTCAGTAACGTGTACTATCAACAGGGAGGGAGGCCATTAGTTGTTGTTGTTGACTTTTTACTCACAACATACTATTTAAACATAACGGGTGAGTGAGGTCCTGATCCTGAAAACAACATCCATTGTGGTCATCACATCTACACCTAAAAATTAAATTTTTGAGTTAACTTTAGTGAAACATTTTAAAAATTTATGGAATCTGTTAGAATTCATTAGAAATAATAAATATTCTTTCCAAAATTTTAAAATATAAAGTGAAACTAGATTACAATATTTTCAAAAGGTGGGCATAAGGTACCCACCACCAACTTCGAGTTGCAACAGTTAAATAAATGAAAGAAATATCTATTACGCTTGTGCGAACAGGAAATAATTTACGAAGAGGAAGTGATGTGATTATCATTTAGAGGCAGTCACTAGCAAACAAGTGAGTTAAATGTGCGGCTAGAACCACTCACATTACTTGTGAATCTACTGTGATATTTTGAATTTTGGTACCCAGTTGGTGGGCAGCACTGCAACCAATTGAGGAGTCAACATTCAGAGAGAAACTAGTACCCATTAACGGAGGTGCAGATTTGCAGAGTTTTCACATTGCTAAATCAAAAGGTGCAATGCTTACTTATTTTCTTTTAATGCAATTAACATTAACTTGCACAACATGTACTGTAAAACTTGGAATGTAATGCAGCACTATTCATTGATGTATATTTGAGTTGGTGACTTTCTCAGATAGTTGGTCACAAACATTTGCCCAACAAGGAACATATTCAGTGATTAATTCATAATTTCAGGTTGCAAATAGTTCTTAACCTTCTTCCTCTTGCAAAAGTTGACAGCTGTCAATTTTCATGAATCCACAGATTTTCCTTCTAGGTCTTTAGCATAGAGTACCCCAGCATTAAATGTAAAAAAGTACTAGAAGCTTTACCTCTGAGCGAGTGCATCCCTTTCTAAATATTGCGCATTGAAAGACTGGAGAAGGACAACCTACAGCCAAGTACATATTCTTGACATAGATTCTTCACAAGTTCAGGGAACAGACTGGATTACAAGACAATTACAACTGTAATAATAATGAAATGGTGGTTGGCAGGTCACACAGCCATACAAATGGGTGGTAGATGGAACGAGGAAGTTCTTTACTCTCTCGAAATCCAGAAAACTAAAACAGAAGATGTGTAGATGACAATTACAAAACACGCAAGAGCAACAAAGATATGTGTATCTGGAAACTAACAGTCAGCAGGTGGTCTATATACAGCAGGGATTGTAAATGATATGAAATAATATGCAGGCTAGTGATTCAACTTGCCAGCATTTACACTAACACTTAAGAATCTCCTAATTTTAATATTTCAGTAATATAACTACTACAGTTACAAGCATCCTGTCAAAAATTAGAATGTGTTATCTTTCTATCGACTGTCCAGAAATAGCGCTCATTCCAAAATAACTTTGCTGCAATTCATGTGCAATAAAATACACTTGCAGCCCACACAAATTAGTACATACAACGATATTAATATTGAAGTTTCCTAACTGTCAGTCTTTTTAAGGCATATCCTAAAGTGATCCTCAATAAAATACAGTTGCCTCCCCTACACACTGTACTGCATAAAAAAGGAGGCTCACCCAGATGCTCTCCAAGCCGTTTAATACTGCCAAATACCACCACCATTGTATCAATATGAAGTGTAAAAACACTTAACAATTTTGCTTTTTTGTGATTGATTTGGGGTGGCCCTCAAAAGGGCCGGGAATGAAAGGTTCAGGATAATGGAAAGGTAGGATACAGGGGATCAAAGAAAGGTCTTGGACCACTAAACGAACAAAGATTTTACAAAGTAGTCTAAACATACTCAAATATCTGAAAACCTATGAAAAGGAATTCAATTTAAGTAACATACACAAAGTTTTGCTAGCATACATCATGTTCCAGCTCCTATCTTAAGCTGAAGAGGATGAAGCAGGCTTTCAATGAAAATTCAGAAAACAGCTACACATTACAGTTAGCAACTTATTATCACAGGCAGAATGAGATGAATCTGTAAACAAAAAATTTATGGTATATACACATACTTCCTAAACATTCAAAGGCTATAATTAATTTGACAGATTTATAGTGTAGCTGCTGAGGATAAACCTCTTAAGATTCTAAGAGCTGGCTCAAAAACAAAAATGAACAGGTACTAATAACAGAAATAAAATCTAAAAATCTTGTCTGATTTCCTACCCTCAGTTTAGTCCATTACAATGAGGAAATATTGACATACACAAAAATTTCTCCTTTATATGAGGGGAGGAAAACAGACCCCAATACTGAGATCTTAACTGTACACAAAAGAATATAAAAATGAAAAGAAAAATATTCAATCTTAAGAAACACACAATATCAAAGATTTACACAATAGGCCTACAATATTGCACGATGCAACTCATTTTTGGTGGAAGACAAAAGATCTACAATAATTCACCGGCTTGTACGTCCATCTAGTGATCAACATATTACCATGATCATGTTGACCTTTGATAATGGTATGACAATGCCGGACCTTATACTGAAAGACATAATACATTTTATTTGTACTCGGCTGCCTGTAAAGACAACAGTTCCAGATTAAAACCTGAAGTTAGTGTTTCAATTGGTCCATAAGTCTTCTGAAAGCTGACTTATAAACTTCCACTGTATTTTATGTAGTCTCTATAATCTCACATCACTGATATAGCTTACCCAGGAAGCAAAAATTTGGAATGTTTCAACATTCATTCACTTTCATACAAATATGCTCTCATCATAGATGCTATGGATCACACTTCAACATTACTTCCATATGCACAATCAGGCACATATTACCGGCACAAACACTCGTCCTGTCAATTGAACAGTTTGTTTACCAACTGTTTGCAGTTCGAATATGATCTATTTATGACTGTATTATATCTTTATGTATTAATAAATTTCATTAACATTACAATTCCATACCAAATTATTACGGAGATTTTCGTAGGCAGTTGACAAAGCATTTGTACCTTATTATCACATGGAAGGAACTGTAAAACCTGAGTATCTCTACAACAATTGACTTGAGAACCCAGGGGACTCAATTGCACCAAGCCCCATGGTTTTCTTATACGTTCAATACAATTCAAGTTTACAGGCAACTTTCCAATCACAGACAATTTAAAAAATAGATGTGATCTACACGATATTAATATTTAACATGATTAAAACAATGACCTATGACTAGATTTATACAAATTTGTCTTCAGTCTCCTCAGGTCATTTGGACTTAACATGAAACACTAACTTAAAAATTTACAGTCTGTGCTAAAAAGAAGTCATAGCTCTTGGAAACCTTATTTGTTTTACAAAACCTTCCGAAGCAAACCAGATCCTGGATTCTGCAGCTTGCTTATACCTTTACCTTTTGATACCTATACCTTTTAGTTTTTACAAATGCTAGCTGTATGAAATTGAAATGCACTTATGAATAATATGGATATGAATCAAAGTACTGTACTTAAACCTATGCTTATAGACTATTGAAACCTGGCAACATATGTCCAAAGAAAACTATGCAATTTTTTATTAATTTTGTGGTCAAATACTCTGTACTCGGAATTTTGTATGTACAATGCCACTAGACTTTAAAGAAATTATAAACAGGTTTATAAATGTTTCAATGCCTAAACTAATAAATGTAATATATTTTCTTAAGTCTAATTTGCAATCCTTGTGAAGTTAATGCTGCAGTAAACTACAAAGATCACATTTGCTTTAAAAATAGATGTGAGCAAAACAATGATTTTATTTCACAATTCCAAAATACTAATTTTCCATCAATACAGCCAAACAAAGGCTTGCACAGAAGCATAACAAGAAAATAATTTCATGCAGCAATCTATTCACATTGTCCTGCTCACACTATGTGCATTAAATTAAAGCCATCCCACCTGTAAGCTACAGAACGTACATTCAACCAATGTATGTGACTTATGAGGATCAGATGCCACAACTAACAGTCTTCATGCCGAAACATTTAATAATATTTTCAACTGGTTGGTAACTTCTCTGCATCTATCTATTCTCTCCGATGCAACAGCAGACAATGGAGCGCCCGACATCATGTAGGCACAAGTTGTCCAATGTGTTGGTGGCTTGGGAAGAGCGGCTGGTGAAGGTGGTTCGCTGAATTTAGCACCAGCGTAAAAATCGCCGTGAGTTGGTGAGGATCTTGGGCTCGCCTCCTTGGACGGATCGCTGGACGCGTTCAGTTTCGGTGAACCCTGCCTCGAACCTGGCGGATGAAATGCTGGTCTGTCTGTAGCTGTCGTTTTATCGCGACTGCAGGCAATTTCCTGACATTCCAGCCTTCGAACTCTCCCCCTTGGTGGTGTAACGAAGCTGTGCAAATATGACGCACTTTTCCATATCTTTTGTCTGGAATGTGATTTCTGGCGATTACTTGTGCTGTGTGAGAAAGGACTTCCATATCTCTCCAACTTTTTTTCGACCATTTTCAGTATTTAGTCTTTTTACAATTCAAAGTAACTCTTTCTTTTCAACACAGCTGTTCACTTGGTGTCCCTTAAATACTCTTTTTTAGAAGCTGTGCAGTTTTGCGCGAATTATTTATCACACGTTCTGTAAAGATGACCCGTAATTTTGATAAGTCTCACAGCACAAGAGTTCACTTACTGTTCAATTCATCTCAAATTTTCTCAACAACTGTCCAACGAATTTGATAAACATAAACAAAATGGCGCTTGCTCTCAATTTCAAACTACTTGCAACGCAGCTTATTGCAGCACAAAATTACTCCTGAAACATTTATCAGTCTCTACAATATCTCTGAGTATTGCTGAACAAAAACCACAGAAAATAAAACGGAGAACAACAGCAAGAGTCCACAGCTGAACATCAACTGATCTCCATCACTTCCTACGACCTTCTCACCTCGCCATGTAACTGCGTCACAAGCCTCAGAACACACAAAAGCCAAGGAAACTCGCTGACGTAGACGTAAGATTAAAAAAGTAATAAAAAAAGGGAACCGTGTCACGTGACAGAGTTTCTCCAATGGTTGTGCAGTTTCATCTGTGTATTCTGTAAGATTGTGTGTTTTGTTGGAAAGCCAGACTGTTCTTTTATCACATTGAGTTTAACTTAAATACAAATATCCTCAAGGAGAAGAATTCACATACGTTTCTGTCTGATGTTCTCATTATTACAGTAGGTATCCATCACAGTTGCGAAAACTACTAGTATCGGTGCTTTGTCCTGATTGGTCAAATATAACAGTGGGCGTGGTTATTGTATTTTGGAGTGTGAGGAGAAGTGCTTGGTGATGGTAATGAGGCAAGAGCTTGGCTTGTGAAGTGTTGGGGGGAGGAAGGGTAGTATGGTATTGCAGTAACGCAGTCAAGCTACAAGCTGAGGCGGAATCGTAAGTAACTCAAGTTTACGTAAGTAATTTTTTTGGGAAACAAACACCTCCATCGTGCGGAAATAGAACAAGACGAAATTGTTTAAAGTTAAATTGTTGGACAGGAAGGGAAGTTTCGAATATTATAAATTAAATAGGTAGCTCAACAAGCTGAAGAATTTACATTTTCAGAGGTTATATGCGATAGTCTTGCTGAAGAGTAACTTAACGATTTTATTATCGGCGTTTGTTTGTGGATAATAATACTTCCCACGTTGCACTGTGCGATTTTTTTAGTCGACTTGTCTACAGAGAGTGGTATCATACTGTGCAGCCACTGCTTTATCCGAAATTCCAATCATCGGATGAGTTTCTAAATTCCGTTTGCGTGGATTTAGACTGCTGATTTTAACACTTCGTTTGCTGGGTTAAAATTTGTTTAATGCTGTTCTTTCTTGGGACAGGAATGTTGCAACCTAAAATCCTGTCAGAAGTGAATTTTATGGGATGCTTATGAATCTCGTTGATAATGTACACTTACATTACTTTCTATTAGCTCTATTAACACAGAAACCATATATTGTCGGGTCTTTTGAACGCTCGTATCGTTCTTCAGTCAGCGGCCCTTATAACTCTAGTGTCTGACAGTAGTTGTAATGGGAAAGATTATCTGAGACAGTACCAGTTTCTTCCTTCAGTGTTGGTGTTGAGCCATATAAGACTGATCATTTGGGTGAAGGTAAATGGAAAGTTATTTTTATGATTACTGTTTTTACTGATAGTATGGAACTTCTTGTTAGGCAGGACAACAGGCCACAGACCAGGTAACATTACTATTAAATTAAATGGAAGGGCTATAAATGATCAATTGCAGGTAGCAGATCACATCCCAAATGTATTTGTAAATATAGGAACATACAATTGAAGAGGAAAAGTCACAGAAGTATGTTGAAAAAGCAATTCTCATAAAATCCAAAATTTTCGAGAAGATGATGTATTAGGGAATAGTATCACAATTGAGCAACAATAATATCCTCTCCAAATTGCAGTATGGGTTCCAGGAGACTTGATCATTGGAGAACGTCATTTACATGTTGACTCACGAAAGATTACAAACATTAAATAACAAAATACATAACACAAGTTGGTATTTTCTGCAACCTACCTAAGTTATTTGACTGCTGGGATCACAGTATCGTCCTAGAGAAACTGAAGCTTTATTGTATTGCCAACCAGTGGATGTTACATACTGAATAATGCAAGGCCATGTATGTAGTAATTCAACCAATGTAATGTGGGGAGAAATCGTATACGCAGTTCCACAAAGCTCAACCTTGTGTCCTCATTTGTACCTAATATATGTAAACTGTCATCTGTCTAACATACAATAAGCAGAAGTAGTTCTTTTGTGCATAACACTAATATTCTAATCAATCCAAAGATACATACTGAAACAGAAGACCTGGTAAACTATGATCTTAATAGTATCATTGACTTTTTCTGTGTGTAGCGTAACTTGCAGTTTTAAAAAGACACAACATATTCAGCTTTCTACATCCGGAAGTGGTATACCAATGACAAGAGTAACACACAGTCAGTAAATCATCAAAGTGGTGGATACCCATATTGGTGAGAAGTCACCCTAACACAAGAGTATTTTGGAACTCCTAAAAGAACTTAGTTCATTCACATTTGCACTTAGCACTGCAGATCATGGGGAAAAACAATCCAGTAGGCTGATTTATTTTTCATATTTTCATTCATTAATGTTCTAAGGAATAATGTTATGGAGTAACTCATCTTTAAGAAAGAAAGTCAGTCTTCATTTGTCAAAAACATGCTGTAAGAAAAATAAGTGATACTTTCCCATGATGATCATCATATATAAATCGGTTGAAGGAGTTGGGCATTTTGACTACTGGTTCACACAGTATGTATTACTTTGTTGTAAATAATCCATTGCAGCTCAAAAAGAACATTGATGTGCATAAGTACAAAACCAGAAGAGAACATGGCATCCAGTAAGGTTGTCTTCAACATAAAAAGGGTGCACAATGCTGCAACCAACATTTTTGATCTTTTGCACAATGACATAAAACATCTGAGAAAGAGCACAGTATTTTTAAATGCAAACCAAAATTTTTTTCCATGGAAACTTCTGCTATTCCATAGAAGAATTTATATTACTGTAATGTGTAAATGTGGTGGGTAGGAAGCTGTATATTTTAAAAAGCCAGCATGGAGATATATTTAGAAATTAATTTGTAGTTATTTTAAAGTAACATTATTCATTCTGCAACATTAAGATTTATTGTGCAAATGATCCATAGAACATGAGAATAACTAACCATATATTATATATAAAAACAAAGATGAGGTGACTTACCGAACAAAAGCGCTGGCAGGTCGATAGACACACAAACAAACACAAACATACACACAAAATTCAAGCTTTCGCAACAAACTGTTGCCTCATCAGGAAAGAGGGAAGGAGAGGGGAAGACGAAAGGAAGTGGGTTTTAAGGGAGAGCGTAAGGAGTCATTCCAATTATGTCTGCTTGTGTCTGTATGTGTGGATGGATATGTGCGTGTGTGCGAGTGTATACCTGTCCTTTTTTCCCCCTAAGGTAAGTCTTTCCGCTCCCGGGATTGGAATGACTCCTTACCCTCTCCCTTAAAACCCACTTCCTTTCGTCTTCCCCTCTCCTTCCCTCTTTCCTGATGAGGCAACAGTCTGTTGCGAAAGCTTGAATTTTGTGTGTATGTTTGTGTTTGTTTGTGTGTCTATCGACCTGCCAGCGCTTTTGTTCGGTAAGTCACCTCATCTTTGTTTTTATATATAATTTTTCCCACGTGGAATGTTTCCTTCCATTATATTAACCATATATTATATATATAAAAACACAGATGATGTGACTTACCGAATGAAAGTGCTGGCAGGTCGATAGACACACAAACATACACATGAAATTAAAGCTTTCGCAACAAACTGTTGCCTCATCAGGAAAGAGGGAAGGAGAGGGAAAGACGAAAGGATGTGGGTTTTAAGGGAGAGGGTAAGGAGTCACTCCAATCCCGGGAGCGGAAAGACTTACCTTAGGGGGAAAGAAGGGGTATACTCTCGCTCGCACACACACACACACACACACACACACACACACACACACACACACACACACACACACACACACATCCGCACATACACAGACACAAGCAGACATTTGTATGCAGACATGTGTATGTTTGTGTGTCTATCGACCTGCCAGCACTTTCGTTCGGTAAGTCACATCATCTGTGTTTTTAGATATATTTTTCCCACGTGGAATGTTTCCCTCTATTATATTCTAACCATATATTATGTTTTTGTAGTATTTTAATACGCCATTGGAGTCCTTTTCAAGCAGACATATTTATCATTGAGTGTTAAAGAATACTTTACTATGCCAGTACACACTAAACTAAGTTGACTATGCTCTTATACCTGTTTTCGATCACTCATATGTGTTTTTGAACATTAAGCATAAAAATATCTTTGACAGTTAATGTCAGTTACTAAATTCTTTTCTGATTAATTTCACTTTTGTGTGACATAAATGAAGAATTTTTAAAGGAAAATGGTGGGAAGGGGAGCCATGTGAGGGGATAAGATGTGAACAGGGAAATAAGTATTCACTCAAAGAAGACACCGTAGTACTGAACATAGAGTATCACATTAGTATTTTTCACTATAGTGATTGCTACAGCTTACTGTCTATTTCACACTTAAGAAAGGAGTTCAAAATGTGTGAATTCTCTCTTCTGTATTTGATCCAGCAATTTACCTGATTTAAAAGACTATTGTTACTCACATACATTCTATAGAATTCCCTGTCAATGCAATGCTGCACTAAACCTGACCCACTCAGATGCATCAAATTTGATGTGTTCAATGATGCAGCTAAGACATAGAAAACCACAAATTTACAGAGGTAAGTTAAGGACAATCGTGAAGAAAATTGCGAGTCTGCATAGTTCGGTAATTGTGTGAAATTTACATGTCTGACTAAACATAAATGATTATAATTCTGGTTCTAATCCAAATGTAGCAATGAAACATGTATCATTAAAAAGCCAATGAGTGTTTCATATTTATGTGCTACCATCTGCATTTTGTAGTTTGATGGTGCAGACAAAATAAATTCTTGAGCATGATGCTTTTGGTGTGCGATCTTAATATTTATCATGTTTATCGTTGCAGATTAGTGCAATACAAATTATTTCAAAAATATTGAAGGTGGGTGTTCAGAGATATTAAAGGTCAAAAGTTAAGGTCAACAGACGAGGCATGTAAGAATTCTTAGAAACCTCCTGTGTTGCATACCAATGTAAAGCTCTACTCATTAGTTTTCAATGATAAAAGTTTCATTGCTGTGTCTTGATTAGAAACAATGCTCAAAATGTGGTGGTTGTAAATACTGACATGAATTTGTTACAGAAGAGACAAAATACCACTGCGTGTGTCTTCAAATTTTATGTCTATCATGTGTCAAATTCTTCTCACAGTATCATATCTCCCATCTCATCTTCATCTATGTCCTCTTCCATTTGTATAGTATTGCCTTGAAGTCCATCTCATACATTAACCTGATGAAATGTTACTTATGTGTCTGCTGCTAATGAACAAATTAAATGCATAGATATAGTGACAAGGACAGCTAACTGACAGAAGAATGGAAAAATTGGCAGAAGCCGACTTTAGGGAAGATCAGTTTGGATTCCGGAGAAATGTAGGAACAGGCGAGACAGTACTTATCCTATACTTGTAGTAGAAGATAGGTTAAGTGGAGGTGAGCGACTGTTTATAGCATTTGTAGACATAGAGAAAACTTTTGACATTGTTGACTAGAATGCCATTTCAAATTCTGAAGGTCGCAGGGGTAAACTGCAGGGAGTGAAAGCTTACTTATAACATGAACAAAAACCAAATGGCAGTTATGAGTCGAGAGGCATGAAAGGGAAGCAGTGGTTGAGAAGGGAGTGAGACAGGGTTGTAGCCTTTTGCTGATATTATTCACTCTGTACATTGAACAAGCAGTAAAGGAAATTGCAGAAAAAAATTAATGTCCAGGGGAAGTAAAAACTGTGGTTTGCCGATGGCAATGTAATTCTATCAGATGGCGAAGGACATGGAAGATCAGTTGAACAGAATGGACAATGTTTTGGAAGGAGGATATAGTGTGAACATCGACAAAAGCAAAAGAGGAATAATGGAATGTTGTTGAATTAAATTGGGTGATGCTGAGGGAATTAGATTAGGATACAAGACACTTAGATTAGTAGATCAGTTTTGCTATTTGTGCAGCATAATAGCTGGTGATGGCTGAAGTAGAGAGGATATAAGATGTAGACCGGCAATGGCAAGAAAAGGGCTTCTGAAGAAAAGAAATTTGTTAATACCAGATATGGATTTAACTCTTAAGAAGTCTTTTTTTTTTAAGGCTTAAGTCTGGAGTGTAGCCATGTATGGAAGTGAAACATGGACAGTAAACAGTTTAGACAAGAATAGAAACTTTTGAAATGTGGTGCTACAGAAAAGTGCTGAAGGTTACATGGGTAGGTTTTGTAACTAATGAGGAGATTGTGAATATAACTGAAGTGAGAAGGAATTTGTGGGACAACCTGAATAGAAGTAGTGTTCAGGTGATAGGACACATTCTAAGTCATAAAGAGATCACTAATTTATTATTGAATTGCAAAGTTAGTAAGTAATCAGTTCAGATGATTTTTCTTTATTCTGGGCACTCAGTGGGTGTGCTATTGGCTCACTCCTAATGCTTGTGACCTGCAGCATGCTACAGCAATAGCGTTATTGTTAGGAGGTGACTTCTTCAGTCCGCTAGTGAGTACTGGTAGATAATTCTGCATAGTATGGCTGATATGTTGTTTTACCTCAAAAACCAAATTTATTCTGCTCTATTAAGATCTGTCTGCAAACCTCTCACTTCAGAATTGTTGAAAGTTGTAGATTAGTTTTGCCCAAAGTGAAGTAATACTGATAGATCTTTCACATGGCTTGTTTAAAAGCTTGGTTACTGCCTTACATTGGATATGGGAACCTTATGTGCCTGGTGTAGTCAGAAACAAAAACAAAAAATGTCAGTTTTCTTATCACATCCATGTAATATTAATATGGCTGTTATAGTATATTACAGCAGCGTGGCAACATGTCACTTCAAAATATTTCATCCACAGGGCAACAGAGGACACACTCCAACACAACAAAAATGAATGATCTTTCGCCTTATGTAAGATGAGATCATCTGCGACTTCGCATCATTAGTAGCATCTATGATCCATATCGTGTGGCACTACTTGGTGCAAAAATTAAAGTAGAAAGGTGCAAATGTTGGTGCTCAACATGGCAGAGTTGGAAAAATATTCTTATTGCCAAGATGTTCTGTAACATCACTGATAAGTTTTGTAGGTAACAACACCACCTTAATTGATTTTCCTGCTGATGTGTGTGTTTAGGACCCAACTGAATTTTGACAAAGAGTTAGTTCATAATAAGATAACATGTCCATACATTTATTATATTTATCTGTTATCTACCTGTTAACCAAACTCAGCATTTGTTCTTTGGTATATCAAGCTGATTATCAACAGTTCCTCCCTCTTTTTCTGGTACCGAGCTAGGTGCTATGCTGGATAAAGATACTGGACTTGGATGCAGATAGAAGAGGGTTTCAGAGCCCTGCCAGGGCATCTACATTTAGTTGAATGCAAAGACAGTTCCTTTGGACAGGACACAGCCAGTGACCTTCCCTATCTTTGTCCTGAGTCTTGAACGATCCTACTGTCAGTAATATGTTAAACCCTGATCTTCCTTCCTATTTTTAACCTAATTCATGTATGTAGTTAGTAGTAAGATAAGTTGCAACAACATTGCTGAAAACTGTAGTAAAGCCGCATGATCTATATCCAGTTCCATTGCTGAACCACGGGCAACGTATGAGTGGCCAAGTAAGTGGTCCTGACAGATGGGATACCAGTTACTTTGGAATAAGGCTGGGCATCTCGGACATATTCTGAGTCGTGGTCACCTTTGTGCTCAGACGGCAAAGACTACAAAGTCCACCGGTTAGTCCCTTAACTGTTAGGGGTAAAACTCAGTGGGACCCGGGGCAAGTAAGGCTAGCAACCTGCTTCCCTGGTACTCTAAATATGATGCTGGCAACAATCGGAGCAAAATGCCTCTGACCTTTGGAGGTGACGGAGTCCCACCTGTAATTGACAAACCAGGGACTCCTAAGATACGACTCGGCAAACGAATGGTAACGAGATGGGGTGCTATTAATATCAATGGGGGCTACTCTGGGAAGAAGGTAGAGCTGGCAGAGGCTGCAAGTAAGATGGGGTTGGACATTTTAACTGTTTGTGACATTCGGGTAAGGGGTGAGAAAGAAGAGGAAGTGGGAGAAAACAAGGTCTACCTGTCAGGAGTCAAAGCAGGAATAGCACAATGGGGTGTAGGGCTTTACATCAGGAAAGAAATGGAACCCAGCGTAGTTGCAATAAGGTATGTAAACGAACGACTGATGTGGATAGATTTGAAAATGTCTAGCAAGAAAATTAGGATTGTGTCAGTATATTCGCATTGTGAAGGGACAGATCAAGATAAGATCGATAGTTTTTATGACACAATCAGTGTTGTAGTTGTTAGAGTAAAGGACAAGGACAGTGTTCCGCTCATGGGTGATTTTAATGCCAGCATTGGAAATCGAACAAAAGGGTATGAAAAGGTTACGGGTAAATTTGGAGAGGATATGGAGGCCAACAGGAATGGGAAACAACTCTTGGATTTCTGAGCCAGTATGGGATCAGTAATCACAAACTCCTTTTTTAAACATAAGAACATTCACCAGTATACTTGGGAAAGCAGGGGACCAGATCTGTCATTGACTATGTAATAACAGATCAGGAAGGCTGCGAGGGACACATGGGTATTCAGGGGATTCTTTGATGACACTGATCACTATTTAATCTGCAGTGAAATTGGTATTGTGAGGCCAAAAGTGCAGGAGGTGAGGTCCATATGTAGGAGGATAAGAGTGGAGAAACTTCAGGAGAAGGAAATCAGGCACAAGTACATAACAGTGATCTCAGAAACGTACCAGTTCGTTGAATGTAGTCAATTAGTCATTGGAAAAGGAATGGACAAGGTACAGGGACACAGTACAAGAAGTGGCTAAAGAATGTCTTGGAACAGTAGTGTGTGAAGGTAGGATGAAGCAAACAGCTTGGTGGAATGACAGTGTCAAGGCAGCCTGTAAAAGGAAAATAAGGCACATCAAAAATAGCTACATACTAGAACTCAGGTAGACAGAGAAAGTTATGTTGAAGAAAGAAACAAAGCCAAACAGATAATTGCAGCATCCAAGAAGAAATCTTGGGAAGACTTTGGAAACTTTGGGTCAAGCTGCTGGAAAATCATTCTGGAGTGTAATTAGCAGTCTTCGAAAGGGAGGTAACAAGGAAATGACAAGTATTTTGGACAGGTCAGGAAAACTGCTGGTGAATCCTGTTGATGCCTTGGGCAGATGGAGGGAATATTTTGAAGAGTTGCTCAATGTAGGTGAAAATACGATCAGTAATGTTTCAGATTTCGATGTACAATGGGATAGGAATGATGATAGAAATAGGATCACATTTGAGGAAGTGGAGAAAATGGTCAATAGATTGCAGTGCAATAAAGCGGCTGGGGTGGATGAAATTAAGTCGGAACTCATAAAATACAGTGGAATGTCAGGTCTTAAATGGCCACACAGGGTAATTGGAATGGCGTGGGAGTCGGGAAAGGTTCTATCAGACTGGACGAAAGCAGTAATCACACCAATCTTTAAACATGGAAACAGAAAAGATTGTAACAACTACAGAGGTATATCTTTAATCAGCATTGTGGGTAAAATCTTCTGAGGTATTGTTGAAAGGAAAGTGCGGGTATTAGTTGAGGACAAATTGGATGAAAATCAATGTGGGTTTAGGCCTCTTAGAGGTTGTCAGGACCAGATCCTAAGCTTACGGCAAATAATGAAGAAGTGTTAAGAGTGGAACAGGGAATTGTATCTATGCTTTATAGATCTAGAAAAGGCATATGACCGGATTCCTAGGAGGAAGTTATTGTCTGTTCTACGAGATTATGGAATAGGAGGCAAACTTTTGCAAGCAATTAATGGTCTTTACATAGATAGTCAGGCAGCAGCTAGAGTTGACGGTAAATTGATTTCATGGTTCAGAGTAGTTTCAGGGGTAAGACAAGGCTGCAACCTGTCTCCACTGTTGTTCATATTATTTATGGATCATACGTTGAAAACAATAGACTGGCTTGGTGAGATTAAGATATGTGAACACAAAATAAGCAGTCTCGCATATGCGGATGACTTCGTTGTGATGGCAAATCCGATTGAAAGTTTGCAAATAGATCAGAAATGTAAGGACTATGGTATGAAATTAGTATCTCCAAAACAAAAGTAATGTCAATGGGAAAGAGATATAAACGGATTGAGTGCCAAATAGGAGGAACAAAGTTAGAACAGGTGGACGGTTTCAAGTACTTAGGATGCATATTCTCACAGGATGGCAACATAGTGAAAGAACTGGAAGCGAGGTGTAGCAAAACTAATGCAGTGAGCACTCGGCTATGATCTACTCTCTTCTGCAAGAAGGAAGTCAGTACCAAGACTTAAGTTATCTGTGCACCATTCAATCTTTTGACCAACTTTGTTGTATGGGAGCGAAAGCTGGCTGGATTCAGGTTACCTTATCAATAAGGTTGAGGTTACGGATATGAAAGTAGCTAGGATGATTGCAGGTACTAGTAGATGGGAACAATGGCAGGAGGGTGTCCACAATGAGGAAATCAAAGAAAAACTGGGAATGAACTCTATAGATGTAGCAGTCAGGGCGAACAGGCTTAGATGGTGGGGTCATGTTACACGCATGGGAGAAGCAAGGTTACCCAAGAGACTCGTGGGTTCAGCAGTAGAGGGTAGGAGGAGTCGGGGGAGACCAAGGAGAAGGTACCTGGATTCGGTTAAGAATGATTTTGAAGTAATAGGCTTAACATCAGAAGAGGCACCAATGTTAGCACTGAATAGGGGAGCATGGAGGAATTTTATAAGGGAGACTATGCTCCAGACTGAACGCTGAAAGGCATAATCAGTCTTAGATGATGATGATGATGATGATGATGATGATGATGATGATTTGTTGCTAAGTGAAAGAAGTTATTTTGCAACTTTCATTCCATCTGGCCATTTCATCATCAGCCAGTTGACACCCACAGCTTGATAAAGGCCTTTTCTAGACTTATTCATGCATTACAGTCGTCAGTTACAGGCACCTGTGTCGTTCCTGCATGTTTTCTACTGTTACATACCCACCATCCTTAGCTCACTTCCTCTCCCTTTCCTTAATCACCTGGAAGCCATCTACCATCTATTCACCATGTTACTCATCCTGCCCATCTGCCAACCCTTTACACATTATACCATATGATTTTATGGTTTGGGCATCCACAGCTTAGTTACATAATAGCAACATTTAATTTTTATTTAATTATTAAAGTCTTCTAAAACTCTTCTGGTAGCCGCATTAACTGTTAATAGTTCATTACAGGATCATGCATGATTTGTCTCGTGAAGATTTAATCATGTCCTCAGGTGTATACATATAACTAACATTGGGTCATTAAAGATATATGGTCTCCCAGTGTTTGGGTGGTGTTTGAATTGTCAGAGCCACTTAAATTGGATGGTTACAAAATGAAACATCCTAAATTGCAGTTAATAGCAGGCGCAGGCAGTGTACATGGGCACTGGGAGCCGTGGGTGTGGACCAATGCTGAAAACTCAACAGATGACCACAAAAGTTCTGTGGTAGTGACATGACTATACCAGAAATAGGCAAAGCCACCAAACAGCCCAGTTGATATAGTGTTTTTAGAAGATTTTGATAGATTTTTAATTCTAAAAATATTTCTTTGTGGATTAGTAAACTGTGTGTGTACTTAAATTAATAAAAAGGAACATATTGGGCTTAAGCATACTCAAGCTACCAGTGAAATACAAATTTATATACAAAAGTATATTTTTTCCCTCCTGTAGCACACAAGCTACTAGAATTACTTTAAAAATTGTCAGCAGCTGCATGTCATGAATATGACATTTTATACATTTGTCCAAGATCAATTTTGTGCTCACCTTTTCGAGCCACTGGCAGTATTTTGGTAAGTGTTGTGGGTCCTCCTCCCAAATTCCGCAACAATGAGAAATTTAGAGATAGATATCATTGTACGCTAGACTATATAACTATTACTTAGACCGTTGGGTTTTGTGAGCATTGCAAATAAGTCTAGCTATTTAAGCATGTCTCAGCTGTCAGTCTTCCGGTGTCTCTCTAGAGTTTTCCGGCCCCTCTCCTGTGCACCTTCTTCATTGAGTCTTTATTGGGGAAAGGATGCTGTAGAAACTGCCTGAGCTGCAGCCACTAGATTGTTAGTTGGCAAGCCAAACTGTGGCAGCTCCTAAGCTTTGGATTAAAAAAAAAAAGTTGAAATTCGTTACTGTTAAAAACTGGAAATCAGTGAACCTGCAGCACTGTTTGGACAATAGTTTTACTAGCCAGAAAATTGTTGCCATTCAGTTATTTTAAATGTTTTATATAGCTGAGCTTTTAACATTTTTGTATTGGGTTCCTGTTATATTTGGCATAAATGCTCTACGAGAGGTCATGGTCATTTGGTTGCAATTTCATAATTCTGTTTGTCTCGACCACAGTATTTTATTCACTTTATTGTCCATTGCGCATTACACCATTTTGAAATGTTCTAAAATGTAACAACATTATGAACAACAAAAAACAGAGTGAATCTGTTCAATATAGGTACACAGTACCTTGTCCAATTATTTTCATAACATGTAGTGCAAACTTCGGTTGCTTTCTTGTCAGTCTGTCTGTTCGGAACAAGTTTTGCAATTGGTTTTAACCTAACTTCCCAATTTTAAAGATAGCTCAAAACTGGATGATAGTGCAGTATTAATTTGATTTATAGTCAGTCTACTCGGTAGAGGTGGGGGTGTTAAAGGTTGGTTATGCTTGATATCTCGGCTACCCTGCAGGACCCCAAGTCTTGTGCATGTAGTATTGGAATGCGTTCCAGGCAGTACGATAGCGGATGGGCACAACTGAGCAGATGGGGGAAGAGGAGATGGACGGGGGAGGGGGGGGGGGGATGAGATGTGTGCAATATGTGTACACAAGTGAAGCTGCAGATAAAAAGCTTGAATACATGCAACCCCCCCCCCCCCCCCCCAACGCGCGCGCACGGGCGCCCCCCCCCCCCCCCCCCCCCCACACACACACAAAGCATAAAATAATTGTTTAGCCTACCCAAAAATAAATTTTTAATTGGGCTAAAAAGTATAAAATACTCTCCTACCTGTAGACAAGTACTCCTTGAAATTTTTAGTTTGTGCATTTGTAATTGCTATGACAATTCTTGTAAGATTAATAATGAAAAATATGGGGCACATGCAATAGATAATAGTCAAGAGGAGAACTAACTATTCATGCATCAGTTGTATATCGCATAAACCCAGTGTTTTTCCATTATAAATCATAAAAGTATTGTCATAGCTATTTAAAACCGACAAGCACAAATTTTCAGGAGTATCTTTGTGGATGTTAGGAATCCGAATGGAGCTAGGAGAAATTATTTTATACTCTTTAGTACCATTTAAAACATGTTATGTTGAAAAAATGTGAATAATTATTATTTATTTTATATTTAGGCCGTGGCACTTGGTAAAAAGTGTGCAAATAAGGGAAATGCAGCGGCAAATTTGCATGAAGTTACATGCTACTCTTAGAAATGTAGTACCCATTGCATCCATGTTTCTTAGGACCGACCATAAAAATTAGAAAAATAATTTCCGAAATAATCTCTTCATTTCAAGTTGTAGACAGTTATGAACGTGCTTCTCCCAATTGTCAGAAATTGGATCAGAACGTGTCTAATTGAAGAATTACAGTACCATTCCTTGTCCACTTTTAGTCAACAAAGCGATTGAGATCATTATTAGAATTCATTGTTACATGTTCTTATAATCTATAACAAACTGTTCTTGTCGAACGAAAGGAAACGGTTTCCATCCCTAGACTCTAATGTGTATACACACTTTCTGTGTATTCAGCGTCTTTAGGCTCAAATTAATACTTCCTTGTGAGTGGTATGTACTGAAATCTTGTTCTTCTTTGTGGCATGGTTTTCATCTCCGGATACTTCGCATGGTGTTAAGTGACAAATCTTTCATTTGCCCTGATCGTCGGTAGTAAGTGATTGACAGTGTGTTTCGTTATTTCTGAAAGCGCGTGGAAATGTCTTTACAGGATCACAAATGCGTCAAGGATTTCGGCCACGTTTACACGTGGTTACTGGGTACCGTGGTTTAAGCTTTGGTGCTCGTGCTGTCTTGGATCTTCAAATCGTGATGGATGGTGCACAGGCTTCATTTCATAAGTTTTTAGATTGTTTTGCTTAACACGAAACTAAAGTCTCCCCTTGCACTGTACTCAGCCGCCATTCTGTTGCGAGGTTTAGAATAGTCTTGTTGCATTCAAGGCAACCGTGCATTCTGCAGAGGTCGTGGCGGTGCAAAAAAGGTCTCTAATGGCACTTACAAACATTGCAAAGAACAGAGACAATTTGGTTGCCAATGTTAATTTTTCTGAAACAAGTCGTTACTCTTCTGGAGTTTTTCTGCGAATTATGGAAGCTTGACTTAAGTTTATCGATTGTATGCTGAGAAAATGATTCACATCCACAGTAGCTTTTCCTATCCGCAGTTTGTCGGCTGTATAGGCACATATACCATACTTTTGTCCAACCGTACTTCGGTTAAGTATCCAGGTCCCAAAATTATATTGTCCCGTCTCTTAAATAGTATGAACAGCTCAAGAAAACGTTCTGCATGTCTTGTCAAATAGTCCAATGTAGTTTTGCTTGAATTTAAAGATATCACGTCACTATTGTTAAACGAATATCTTCCTAACAATGCCCAAACTTCTCTCTTAGCAGCTTTATTGCTTCCGAGTACGTCCTTTCACGTTTAGCTGACGTGTATTTAATTTTAAAGATATGTATGAAGCTATGTTATAAAATCACGAGGAATGACAGTATAGCGCACAATTGTGCAATAAATTCGTCTGGCAACTCGTGACCATAATGAAAAGCCGCAATTCTCAGTCTTTTCTGTTTCATGCTCCCAGGATATAAAGGAAAAAGGTGCGCTTAGTTTCGTAAACACCACATTGGAAATGAGATGATGTGTAAGGACTCAATTTAAATTCCTTGCGTATTGTTAAGTCACTCGTAGGTATTATTCTCAGAAAACACAACCTCGTAACTTAAACGATCAGTGTTTTTTGTGTGTGTGCGTCGCAGTGATATTCGTTCGTGGACTACGCGCCTGGGTTGGAATGCCACCTCGACGTTCGCGTGTGCTGCGATACCATAAACCGACGTATACATGTGCGGGCGAGAGCAGTCCCCCTCCGACCGCCAGCCCCGCTCCTGGTCGATAGCGCACTGCATGCCTGACTTGGCCCCCCTCGTCTATGCGTTATGTATGCGCAGATACGGACGACGGATGCAGTGCTAACTTTCGCGGAATATTTGTACGAGATGCCACGTAGTGACGACTGATCTTTCTCGCATCATACGCGTTGTAAGGTTGCAAGAACTTGCTGACAAAATAATTACAGTCAAAGGTTCTGAATAATCGTCAGAATTTGTCCACTGCCAGAAACTGCTATGCCTGATGAAAACTAAAGTTAATCATACCCTGCAGCAAAGGTGACATCCTCGGGTAATGTTAATACAAGAAACTGTTGATACAGTACTTAATTGTTCACTAGATAACAGGCTGCAGTCCTAGGCAGGAAACCTTTTCTCCGGTAGGCATTCTATATATAATAATTGCATGCTCCAGTGTAGTTTTTTACTGTCTTCAATTGCGTAGGTTTTACATTTGTTCCGACTGGAGCATTACTTCCCAATAGGGTAGATGAATTATAGATTCTCCCGTATGTCCATTTAATGTCACTTTACACTTGCTAGCGTGACGAAAATCGGAAAAGCTTCCGTTTGTAACAATCGATGTTTTTGTTCGATTTTTGTGAGAAATTTTGAAGGTTTACCATTCTTGAACTACAACCGGACATAGATCTGTTACAATTTCAGTGATACTTTCTCGAACGGTGGCTAATATAACTGTTATATACGACGACGAATGGTAAATAATTACTGCAACATTTGGCAGCCTTCAAGGCAAAGTTGGGTGTTTTTGTATAGCACAACAAGTGGAACTTTGACTTAGTTACTACTACTACTACTACTACTACCACTACCACCACTACTATTACAATTACTATTATTCATATAGTGATATAACAAACAATCTAATCAATAGTAGAATATTTCCATAATAGTGATTAATTTTATCATTGTTCACAGATGAATCCTAACAGCCGTGTGCCTCCTCTCAGGAATTCATCACAATATCCTCGTCATGTCAGTGCCAACCATGTACCCAGGCCAAATCATCAGCCAAGATGGCCTGTCAATCACGTTCCATACGCCAAGGACTATAGGCAGTGCTACCAAAATGGGTAAATTATTTGTCTGAATATTGGAAATTCGTTTTTACGGCACCAGGGCATTCCGAGTGTTTATGCTGATGGCTGTTACTGGCCCTTAATATGTCACTTAATGTCAGTACACACTCTCCTGTAGATTGCAATTAATGATTTTTCTGTTCATTTAGAATCTGTAAAGTATGGCATGTTTCAGAATAGGATTAGGCTAATGGGGTCTGATTATATTAGAACAAGAAACCAGCTTTATACATTGAGCAGTTAATTGTAAAATGTCACCCTTGTATCTCTCGTGATTCTAATGTTGCGATTCTTGACTTCACATTAAATTAAAAACATAAATTTTACATATTCCACAAAAACATATGACATGACTACCCAAGGTTAATGTTTGCAAACACTTGTCTCAGAACAATTTGACATGACTCTATAAAACTAAAAGTAATGCTATGTAATTTTGCTTCATGAGCATAATTATTTAATGTGCATTTTTTTTACTTTTAAAAGGAAAATAACAATTTCAATGATGTAATTTTTTGTTTGAAAATAATGTATTTGTAAGCATCAAATTGGGGCATGTTGTTGGATAGAGCTGACATATAATCAGTGGGAACTACGGTGAGTCTGTTGATTTAAAATACTGTTACATGACAATATCTCCTGACAAATAAGAGTCTGGCTTGTTCTTCTTCACCATCTCTCTGCCATAGAGCCTAGGAATGTGCAGCAAACTTTTGTGTCATGAATAAGGAGCAATTTGTGAATTACAGACTGTGTAAGGATAGCTTCATCATTTTTGTCATATTTCACCTCGTAGATTGCTATAGCTCTTAAAGTCAGCAGTTACACCCATGTTCATGTCAGTTGAAGTTTGTGGGAGACGAAAAAAGAAAAATCCTCATTGGCCACCATATACACACAGATAATAGATTACATAGGGATGAAATTAACAAGAAGTTGCAGAGTAGAGGAGGGAAACAAACAAGGAAATTGAGGAAGAGATAAGCATTGGAAAAATTTATACTGAATAATGATGGTGAACTGTCCCAATATCAACAGCAAGTGGATGGGGAAGAAATGAGTAAGATGTTATGCAGTCACTTTGACAGACTTCAGATGGTTATTTGACATAGATAAAAGCATATCTGTGAAGTAGGTGATACACAATTATATTTCAAACAGTGCATTTCCATCGCATTACCAAGGAAACAAACATTGGATAAGTGTCAAAACTTGTGAGATGATCAGATTTGTGTGTTCTACTTCCAGTGTGCTAAGTAGAGGTGTAAATACAGAACTGTAGGTGTACCAGATGGATACCTTGCCTCACTACAGAAGAAAGGTATTAGGATTAATTAAGACTGAACACTCAGTAACCGGAAGAAAAATAAATAAAAATGAAAATCCCTTCTAATATTTTAGGGCCAAAAAAGAGCCTTGTGGTACCATCATACTGTGGTGTCAAGATAAAAAATAAAAATGAAATGCATTGGGACAGTTAAATAAGCTTGGTAATTGTTTATACTTAACATTCTATGGTCCTGTATGGAGTGATTCTGCGTACTTTCCTTTTCTTAGAATAAAAAACTAGAAAATGCCAAACAGTTTATAAGGGGTTTTGAGTATAATATAAGGGACAATCAAAAAGTTTCCATTTGAGGGCATTGCTGCAGCTTAATGTAGTGTGACTCTGATGCCAGTATACAAGCACCAATATGTAGGCAAGGGATTAGTATGTCATCAGGTTGCCCCATGTTCTGGAAATCGGGGAATTTCAAATGTATCAGGGAAATTAAAAAGAATCTCGCTTCTGTCTCAGTAGGTGAAATGATTAGTTTACTGTGATGTCATGCATCGCTGCTGGCCAGGTGCAGCTAAGTACATTCACCACTTCCCTACTCCACCATTTTGATGCTCCACTTCTTCACGCCACTCCCCTCAGCTTGTAGCCAGTGCTGCCATCATTTCTTGGCACTAGCCTAGCCTAGCAGCTGTTGACGAGAGGCAAGGAGGTGTGAGTGATGGTTTATTTGGACCTGATTCTCAGAGACTGTAAATGCAGTGGCCGGAGATGGCGGGCATATGTGCACTAGTTGTGTGTGATTGATTGTGTGATGTTTGTGTGTGCTCTCGTCTTTTGACAGAGACCATGGCCAGATATTTAGCTGTGAGAGTGTGAATATCTTTTCTACATGCCTGTCTGCCGCTCAGTGATCATCTTTACAATGAGTTGCTACCAGTCCTCATTATTATTGAGACTCACAGTATTAGCACAAGTTATCTGTTGCGTGGATTGATTACCCCAGTCTCATTTCATCAACATGCTGTGTGTGACATGCCATACGAGTGGATTTCTGCGCCGGGACAAAATCACAGGTCATTTCTGCTGTTATCCCTCAACGGATCGGGCCTGCCAATCTGAAGCCCATTATATCACACTAATGCATAGGCCCTGCCCATCGGATCTAGTTTCACCAATTTGTCTGCAGGCCGTGCCTATTTGTACATGTCGTAATGCGGCTGATTTTTGTGGGTTATCCATGGACCTCAGGAATTGCTACTTTCCCACTGCAAGTATGTTGCACAGTGTGGTGTTTTATAGACATTTTATTTATTCTAGTACATTTTGGCACGTCAAAAGTAGTTTATATATTAGGAAGTATGAAGTGTAAAACAATAGATATAACACATTGGGTTATAACCAACAATAACAAACATAGTAGAACCAACACTTTATTGGTTACATGTATAGTGTTGGTTTATATAACTCTTCCCTACCTTATACACTTCTTTCAAGAGGGCTACTTTTCCTGATGTTATTTCTGAAATCACTGAAGGTGTTTTAAATCTTTCTTTCGAATCCAAGGAGATGCATACTTTTGTCCACAATTGCGTTTAGTTTTTATTGAAATAAACAGGTGGTCTAAATGGAAACAAACACACACACACACACACACACACACACACACACACACACACCATTTGGCTTACTTTCTCCATCTAAGAACATTTTGTTACAAAATATGTTGATGTTAGTACTTAAGATTTTTGCTCTTCTCAGAAAACGCCATCTGCTTGGAAGTTTTTAGAGTTTTTCCTCGTTTTGCACTATTGTTTCTTGTACTGTAGCTGCAAAGATGGCTTTAAAATACCTTCAGTTATTATAAAGCAGCTACGTTCAGTGTGGTCACATAAATGCGCCCCTCCCCTGAAACTTCCTTTCAAATTTTGTGTCTGTGGTCCACAGTTTGAATACTGTCAAGAAATTTTTCTGTCATCTCTTTGTACGCTCTGTTTTATATTCTTGTTTGTGTAATGTTCATGTGTCAGTTTTCATAAGCAAGGTATTTCTCACAAGGGAACCTCCCCATCGCACCCCCCTCAGATTTAGTTTTACGTTGGCACAGTGGACAGGCCTTGAAAAACTGAACACAGATCAATCGAGAAAACAGGAAGAAGTTGTGCGGAACTATGAAAAAAATAAGCAAAATATACAAACTGAGTAGCCCATGTGTAAGATAAGCAACATCGAGGACCATGTGACCACAGGAGCGCCGTGGTCCCATGGTTTGAGTGAACAGCTGCGGAACGAGGTGTCCTTGGTTCAAGTCTTCCCTCGAGTGAAAATTTTAAATTTTATATTTTCGCGAAGTTATGATCTGTCCGTTCGTTCATTGACGTCTCTTTTCACTGTAATAAGTTTGGTGTGTGTGTGTGTGTTTTGCGACCGCACCGCAAAACTGTGCGATTAGTAGACGTAAGGACGTGCTTCTCCAATGGGGACCGAAAACATTTGATCGCAAGGTCATAGGTCAACAGATTCCTCCACAGGAAAACGTGTGTGATATATTCAATATGACACTGGTGATGGCATGTGCATCACATGACAGCAATATGTTGTCGACCCACCTAGCTTGCACACTTGGCGAATGGGTAAAAAGATTCTTCTACCTTGCCTGATATAGGTTTTCTTGTGTATGTGATAATCACTCCCAAAAATTGATGAAAACATAAGAGTTTGTCAGACAATAATCGTCTGAAAATAAAAAATTAAACTTTTCACTCGAGGGAAGACTTGAACCAAGGACCTCTCGCTCCGCAGCTGCTCACGTTAACCACGGGACCACGGCGCTCCTGAGCTCATACTGTCGTTCAAGTTGCCTATCTTGCCATGGACTACTCAGTATGTATATTTTGCTTTTTTTTTTTTTTTTTTTTTTTTTTTTTTTTTTTTTTTTTTTTTTTTCCCCATAGTTCCACACAACTTCTTCCTGTTTTCTCGATTGATCTGTGTTCAGTTTTACAAGGCCTATCCACTGTGCCAACTTATAACGAAGTCTGAGGGGGGTGCGATGGGGAGGTCCCCTTGTCAGTATAATTGTATATTTTTCGATACTGTCATTGGTTCAGCCCCTTCATTGTATTTGTATCAACTAGAACATGCTGTATCTTGAAAACCACTCAAACAGAAGTGGCGAATTTCGAGTAATAGCTACATTTCTCTTGTTTCCTTGTTAAAATTTACTTCCTTTGGTGAAACAAAGTGGAGTTTCCATGATGTCACCCTGCTAAC